>NC_136274.1:17522221-17857221 GCF_964187855.1 Myxine glutinosa
AAGCATCCCCAATAGTTGTGGAAGCAGAGGGTTTAGTGGTGTGGAGGTTGTTTTCCATAAATCTACTGCCTGTACATCATGTGCTTTTGACGTGTCACACAAACTTTGTGTCCGACTATCAGCATTGATCTTTCTTGGGAAAACCACTCTTCGAAATTGGCCTCCAAAGCCAGTCACCAACTGGACATCAATCATACAAAGGCCTTCAAAATCATTGGGATCTCCCGAGATGAAGCAGAGTCTATGGAGCTAACACTTTCGCATTGCACACAGGTCGGTGGTCTCTGTCTCCTTCCGTCTTATTTCTGGTCTTGCACCCTCTGTTGTCTCCATGCTCTGTTCTTCCCAGGTTTCTGCAGGGCACAAGAGCTCTGCAAGCAACCCCTGTCTGAAGAAACTCCCAAAATCCAGGATCACTGATCACCTCCATTCATTCGTTCCTCTTTTTTTTCCTGTCTGTAGTTCCAACGTCCGCAGTCTCTTCAATCTCATTCTTCTCACTAGGGCTTCAAGACAGCTGTTCACCACCATCTCAGATCCAAAACATATTTTCTTCCCCCCATAACCATCCTCAAAGCCCACCTCTTCCCAGGTTTAAAGATTTTCCTTCCACTTCTGCGATTGAGAGTTTGCAGCTGTATCCACCTTGCTCGCTCCTCAACCCTGCTCTTGGTGTGTTCCCTCCGTCTTTCTGATATTCCATTTGTTACTGTTACATCCTGATCCATATCATTTTGTAGCTCCTCCATGAGAGTCGATATTGTATACAACTATATATATATATATATCCTTCATCCTGTGATAACTTTTGCAGCCATCATGTGATTTGTGGTTGCTAAACGCATTCCACTTTTTTGTTTTTCTGCCTCTGCTGAGATTACAGCTTGCTCTTCCGACATTACTACCATCCTCGGGTCATTCTCTATACCGACACTCGGATCAGCCCCGACGCTATCAGGGACTATCACATACTTTACCATGGGGATCTCCCACTCATGGTTGCATCACACCATCGTGGGCACCTGGATTTCCTGACCCTATCACTACTATCTGACCCTACCTCTGTCTATACCACTGATATCATCCCCTCCTACTCCACTGATCTAATCTCCTCCTTTGCTGTATGGGTGGTATCAGGACCTACTCATGGGTCATGCCAGACTCCTCCTTTTGCTACCAAATTGTCATGGTCCACCCCAGAGACGTCCACACGCTGGTGTTCCTGAAACAACATATGGCAGGCTCAGCCTGGGGTTCGGTCCAAATCCTCTTTACGTTAGCCCAGCCAGCAGCCATTTTCTCGATATACTTGGCCTACCAGCTTCCATGTTTGTGCCAAGCTCAACTCCGTTAGCTGCTAACTTGGCCTGGCCTGCCACCATTGTAGCCTGGTTAGTTTCCACCTGGCCCAGGATGCCTCTTACTGTGCCCGAGCCCATCGTTTATTTGGCCTATCCACCTACATTTTAATTTGGTCTTCATCCATTTTACCCCTTAATTGCTCCAACATCCCCCATTACATCCAGAAAAGCTGTTACTATCCTCGGAGACAACCTAACAGCTTCCTCTCATTCCATCTCACAATTTGCTGAAGATTCCCTGTCCCCTACTATTTTAACGAACAATTTTCAAAAACAAATTGCAAATACAATTTCTAGATGGAGATGTTTAACTTGACCACATCGATTTTTCAAAATCGGAATTTCTTTTCATTAATTCTGTGTCAGGAAACTCACAAATGTTAGCAAATGAAATTGGATTTGTACAAAAAAAAACAAAAAAAAAAATTCCTTCGGGATTTTCCACCGGAGGTACGAAAATAGTGTGGGGGGGACGTGGGGATAGGAGGTTTGATTCCCACATGCTGAACACTGATTTGTAAGTTATCCTCTTCGCGAAGAGTGGGTTAGCTATCTCCGGCACCCTGGCCACATTCCAAATCCCAGATGTGGGTCGAGTGTAAGGATTACTACCGAGCCTGTGAGCGATTCCAGAAACAGTGGAAAACATTATTGCCATTTTTTATTTATTGAAATGGCATTCACATCACATTCAGTGCCTTTTGGAATTGGCATTTTACAAACAACCTTGTACTTGTATGAAGTGCCCTACACACCATTTGGAAATCCTCACGAATTGCGAGATTGTGCCATGGCTACCTGGTGCCATAGGTGTATCCACAGAAACCGGGCTGGGATGATGTAAAGTCGAACTGACAAGGCTGTTGGTTAAAAATGGTCACGTTTCTGCTCCATGATGAGAGCCGTGACATCAATTCTAACATTGGCATTTCAAACCTAATGACATATTTGGCCGAATACGTTTGTTAATAACCAGGATGGTGTATAATTTACAGAAGATGATGGCACAAGCCATTTCACCCTTGATTTATATAAGAAGTCATGATAATCTTCAAACAAGGATGTTATGAAAGTACGATTCATCATTATTTTATGCCGGAACTTTACAATATAAGGCAATCTACTGTCATTCCAAGTCATTCCTTGGTAAATTCTAACCGCTCACAGACTACGAGGTCTTTGTCTGCTGCACATTGGAGTCCTGCTCGCCAATATGGCCTGGCATCACAGGATCACATCCATCTCTCTTTCTCTCTCTCTCATGGGATGTTAAGGAATCTAATGCTCAACATTAGTAGCATCTCTCACAATGAGGCCGAAGGCCTGTTCTCACATTTCAGACATTTTGACTGACTTGAGATGATGTGAACAACTATAAATTTTATCGTGAAAGTGCTTAAACACATCTCTCTGCCTAAACACCTTATTATCAATATAGTTATCTTCTTTTGCAATATTGTCCTTGCTTCTATCTCGTTTTACTTTTCATATTATTAATTATTTTTTTTCTTCTTACTACAATTCACCAAATGTCTGTCTGTCTGTCCGTCCGTCTGTCTGTCTGTTCCCAGGTACCGCAAAAACGACTGAACCGATCGCAACGAAATTTTGGGTGGGTAATGCTGGGACCCTCTGGAGTAAAATAGGCTATATTGTTTTCCCAATTTTCCAATTTCCAATTTTTCCAATTTTTCCAGTTTTTCCAAACAACAACAACAACATGCATTTTAAGGCCATTTTCCCTGCAAGAGCGGGGGTTAGCCTCTATATCTCCGAAAGTGCTGAACAGAAAAATTGAGACATGGCTCATTGTAAAGAACTCTCCATGGGGAATAAAATATGTTAATGATGACGTCATCAGTCACGTGGTTCGGCCGCCATCTTGGAAAAACCGAAAGAAAAAAAAAACATCCGCCAAACCAACACATCCGCCAAACCAATACAACCGCTAAAACAACTAATCTGCGAAACTAATGCAACTGCCAAACCAACACATCCACCAAAACAATACATCTGCCAAACTAATACAAACACGATGTGTTTCCAAACACGATGGAATAATATTTACCGATATTAACAGTGATGTGGCTTTTATTGAAATTCTACAAAACTGTTTAGATTTTGATGATTTGCGTGTGATATGATTTAACGGATGTTTACATAAATCGTTTAAAATAAAAAAGCCTTCAATTTCTGATATTTTGCCTTTTCATTTGGGCCTCCCAATTGAAGCCCCGCCCACAGGGCGGGCACCTTTGCTCGTTGTTGTAATCAGCATGCAATGGCATGAGGTGTGAATGGCACCAGAAATCTTACAAGCCCTGCTTTTTTTGCTCGTTCCTCTACTGTTTTCTTGTTTGATGGTTTTTAAAATTTGTTTGATTGAATAAAGTGCAGAAAGAAATAAACTGAAAAAAAAAATGGAAATAAAAACAACAACAAAAATCTCGAACAACACTCGGTAGAGAGCAAACCTCCACCAGGCTGGACAGTTTACGTTTTGTATCCCAATAATAGGCCGGATCTGGATCCGGACCTGAACCAAAATCAAATTGACTTGTTCTTGTCACCAACTCAACTCGTCCACCACGTTTTGTCCAAATCCGTCCACAACATTTTGAAATATCATGCGACATATGGTTTTTGGCCATATATCTCAATGATGAAGAATCACTTAAATATTAAATAATTCTCTGATCCGAAACTGTATTTGGATCTTCACCAAAATCAAATTGATTCTTCCTCGTTACACAACCAACGCATCCACCAAGTTTCATCCGAATATGTCCACAACCTTTTGAGATGTTGTGCTATAAATCGTTTTTTTTGGCGAAGTATCACTAAGAGAAAATTATCGGTTCATATCTGGATCCGGATCTTCACCAAAATTTCATCATTTCGTCCTTGTCACATACACTACCTCTCCACCAAATTTTGTCTGCATCCGTCCACAACCTTTCGAGATATCTTGTTCACAAAGACAGACAGACAAACAAACAGACAAGCAGACAAACTGACAGACAGACATGGGTGAAAACATAACCTCATCCACCTTCGGTGGTGGAGGGAAGAAACACAGCTAATTTAATATTTCCCAGCATCTCGATTCCAAAGGACCAGAAGATCGATATGATTGATGAGATTTGTTCATTGTTTTGCAAATGGTTTGATAGTTTATGATCTGGGTTTCTCCAACTATCTACACCTGTCATGATCTGCTCTATCCCATTAACTTGAGCATTGCTTGGGGGGCATCGGCATCATGTGGGTGTTTCTATGAATAAATACACTAGGTGGTGCCAATTTCATCTCCAATCCAGGCAGGATACTAACCAGGTAGGATACAGGTAGAATAGGGTACAATGTTGGCAAGGATATCAACATATAATGGCCTATTGTTTTAAAAATTTACCTTCATTCTTTCACAACTTCCAGCAGATGGGACACCCAGGTGAACATCCCACTAAAGGACAACGTACCCATTGATGTAACATTCTGCCTGCAAATCACTGGCGAGATAGTTTTATCATCGGAACAGGAATCAAAACCAGAGTACACAGCAATCAAATTTTAAAAAAGGTTAGAAATAAAATGAAAAAAATTGCACCTGTGCAGAAAAGCAATCAAAATCAGCAATCAAAGATCCAAAGTGCAGAACGAAAGGCCGTGCAGATAGTTTTATCCCTCGTGCTGTCTCACTCTGGAATTCACTATCTGCAACCTGCTTTCCATTATCCTACGATTTGCTCTGCTTTAAGAGGAATATCAATTCATACTTCCTACATCTTTGAAGTTTAATCGCATTTTACACCGACCTCTGCGACTTTCCGGAGTCTTGGATGTTTTCTTGTTATTTGTTTATTTAATTATTTATTTATTTATTTATTTTTATTTTGTTTTGTTTTGCTCTATCCTTATATTTTTCTAACTTTCTCTTCGACCCTTACATAGAGTGGCAATATGCCTTGTCTGGGGCAATATCCATTAAAAAAACAACAACAAAAAAAACCACCTGTGTCCAAAGGAAGCGGTTCATTTTGGCATTTTTAATATGAAAGAGGCAAAGCCTAGAAACGAATAAAACCCATTAGAATTACCCTGTAGAACCCTGTGGAATTACCCTTTAGAACCCATTATAATTACCCTGTAGAATCCTGTACAACTCTGTAGAATTACACATCATAATTACGCTGCAGAACCCTGTGGAATTACCCTTTATAACCCATCAGAATCACCCTTTAGAACCCTGTATACCACTTTAGAATCACCCATTACAATTACCCTTTATAACCCATTAGAACCCATTATAATTACCCTTTAGAACCCTGTATATCACTTTAGAATTACCCATTACAATTACCCTTTATAACCAATTATAGTTACCCGGTAGAACCCAGTAGAATTACCCTTTAGAACGCATTATAATTACCCTTTACCACCCATTATAATTACCATAATTACCCTTTATTACCCATTATAATTACCCGGTAGAACCCAGTAGAATTACCCTTTAGAACGCATTATAATTACCCTGTAGAATCGTGTATAACACTCTAGAATTACACATCAGAATTACGCTGCAGAACCCTGTGGAATTACCCTTTATAACCCATCAGAATCACCCTTTGAACCCTGTATACCACTTTAGAATCACCCATTACAATTACCCTTTATAACCCATTAGAACCCATTAGAATTACCCTTTAGAACCCTGTATATGACCTTAGAATTACCCATTACAATTACCCTTTATAACCAATTATAATTACCATTTAGAACCCATTATAATTACCCTTTATTACCCATTATAATTATCCTTTATTACACATTATAATTACCCTTTATTACCCATTATAACTACCCTTTACCACCCATTAGAATTACCCTTTATAACCCATTAGAATTACCCTTTATTACCAATTATAATTACCCTTTATTACACATTATAATTACCCTTTACAACCCATTAGAATTACCCTTTGCAACCCATTACAATTAACCTTTATAACCCATTACAATTACCCTTTATTACCCATTATAATAACCCATTAGAATTACCTTTAGAACAATCGAGAATTACTCTTTAGAATTCCCCTTTAGATCTGTAAAGTTTGGTGTGTTGGATTAACAGTTAAAGTGGCTCACTTGAGATATCAAGGTCCTGAGTTCAAGCCCCTGTCATTCCGTTGCATTAACACCAGCTGGGTTGACTCAGCCTGCCATCCTTCTGAAGTCAGCAAAATGAATACTATTCTGAAGTTAGCAAAATGAATACCATCTTACTGCGATGAATAAGCTATTCGAGTGTCCTGTATTGGAGTGGTGACCTATCCAGGATTTTGCCCCAGAGCCAAGAAACTGCTTTGGCATCCCAATGCCTCTGAGAATGCAAAAAGTGGTCTTCTTCTTCTTGTTTATAACCCTCTAGAATTACACTTTACAACCCTTTAGAATTAAGCAAGGTGGGTTAGAAAGGTTCTTCTTTTGTGATGGACAGACGGATGGAAGGAAGGAAGGAAGGACATAGCCAAATATTGAAGTGGCTTCATCGCTTTAAAAAATCAAAATAAAGGTGCGTTACGCATGAGATATCTTGCCAGCTCGAAATATCTCTTTGGAACCCTTGAAATAAGAGATATTTCCATACTCCCCCACACGAATGCGACGCATTGCTCATGCTTATTATCCCCATGCTTAAAAAAAAATACAGGGAAATGTCCGTCCGTCCGTCCATCACGCTATGTCCTCCGAAACGAAAATGCAATTATGAGCAAATGTTTAAACATTTTTGAAATGAAACTTTGTATATGCAATTCTCAGTGGGGGACACATGAAATATAGAACGAATTTTTTGGATTTGACTCCCTATTCATGCCCCGGGGGGGGGGGGGGACTTTGGGCCACAGGGTCAAAGCAGCAGATTTTTTTAAACTTAAAAATTCATATTGCATCATTCCTGGTGGAACGTTTTGCCATTTTTCAAGTTTGCTTTCTAATTAGGTGGGAAGCATGGGGATTTGCGAAGGCACGTCATCGTCTTCACTCTAGTTACCTCCACCACCGAAGGTGATGTTTTCACATACGTCTGTCTGTTTGTCTGTCTGTGACCATGATATCTCAAAAGGTTATGGACGGATTTGGACGAAATTTGATGGATGTGTCATAAAGACAAATTAATTACATTTTGGTGAAGAACCGGATCTGGATAATGTAATTTTAAGTGGTTCTTCACGATTGAGGGAGAGGGCCAAAAACGAGTTATATTATAGCACGATATCTCAAAAAGTTAGACGGATTAGGACACAACTGGTTGGACAGGTTGGGTATGTTAAAAGGATGAATCGATTCGATTTTGGTGAAGATCGGAATCCGGATACAATGATTTTAAATTAAATTTAAATGATTCGTCACCATCGAGCGATAGGGCAAAAACGATATAGATATATACGATTTAAGAAACAAAGTAAATTCCTAAATGGGGCGAGTGTGAAAAAACTCTGACTCAACCCGGGACTCGAACACACGAACCTCATCACTTACGTGGTGACAGCCCACTGAGCTATTGAGTGTATATATATCATGATATCTCAAAAGGTTGTGGGCGGATTATGCCAAAACTTGTTGGATGAGTTGGGTAGGAGACAACAACAAGCTCTATCTGTGCTCTGTCCCCCAAATATTCCTACAGGTCGCACAAGATCTGCCAGCAACCCTCTTCTGGTGAAATTGTCAAAATCAAGACTTTCTGCTCACCTTTACTCTTCCATTCCTCATTTTTCTGCCGCCTCTGCAACAAACTCCCACACTCTCTCTTCAATCCCACTCCTCCCTCCAGGTCTTTAAAACAGCTGTTCACCACCATCTCTTATCTTCCCCCATCCAAAACCTTGATCTCTTGTACCCCCGTTAATTCACCCCAGATCCACTCATTCTTTTTTTTGAAATCCTGACGTCTTTCTTTCCTGGAAGTTCTCGCAGTGTCCATGTGTTTTATACCTTTCCCACCCCCCTCCCCCCGTCTTACCGTGCCTCCTCCCCCCCAAGCCCTCACCCTCCCACAGATCTCCCGATGTCCCTGTTCTCTGCTGTTGTACTTGTGTGCTTCCCTCTGTCGCCCCATCTTGTCTCCCGCTCCCTTTATTGCATGTTTTATGTGTCAGTTTGTCTTTTTGTGATTAATGTTAGCTCTTTCATGAGCCTCGATCTTGTATACAAAAAAAAAAAAAAAAAAAAAAGGTCAAAGGTGAGACGGGCTTTTGCAATCACTTCTGTCTGTGTGTCTATCATATTTGTAACTCTTTCACCATTTAAGCTTTTGTCATGAAATTGTCAACAACGTTTTATTATGAGAATATGAAAAAGGCAAATTAAGAATTTGGGCAAAAGGTGAAAAGTTCAAAGGTCGGCGTCACATAAAATCATCAATTTTCAGAAGTCTGAATACAAAGTGGACAGGCTTTGCCTTTTCAGATGATTTGTAGTTCCAGTTGAGTTTATACTTTCATCTTGTGGATTTACATGTTTATTGACAAATACGAGAAACAGTTCGTTAAATGTATCTGTTTTCATGGGAACTTGATGAAAAAGCCCAATCACTTTGGGGCAACATGATGCAGTCAAAGCAAAACTAAAGTGCGTAATTCAATAAGCACAATAATCTTACCAGGTGCAAGGTGCGGTGTCGAGTGGGTACGTGCCAGCCAGCGTACTCGTACAGGAGCAACATTTGCTTTCACTCAGGTATGCAGCAAACTCCATGCAGTCTATAATCCCCGAACACATGGCCCTCAATTAACAGGACTAAGTTCCGTACCTAATACGATTACGATGCAAACAGATGCTCAAAGCTGCTTGGAATTGATAACACGTGCAAGTAGGGGTGTTGGCAGGCGGTCCAATGAGCGGCTTATTAGGGGGTTTACCACACCTGTTAATCCAATGAATTTTTTATGCGATTGGCAATTCAGTTCGAGGTAACGCAGTGACTTTTATGGCTCCCCATTCAACCTGGGCAGTGATAGTTACACGTTAAATTAATAAGTTGAAGAGCGATGTGGTCCTTTGGGAGACTTAACATCCATTGCACACCGATTGGTACGTAATATGTAGAATATACGTTAAATAAATCAGAAAATATCATAGAATCTCACATAGAATGTGGGAATCAAACATTTAATCATCTCAACATGTAATTACAAGAATAAACATATAATTATGGTGTGCGTGTGTGTGTGCGTGTGTGTGTGTGTGTGTGCCGTGCGTGTGCGTGTGTGTGTGTGCGTGTGTGTGTGTGTGTGTGTGTGTGCGCCTGTGCGTGTGTGCGCGCGCCTGTGTGCATGTGTGTGCGCGTGTGTGTGTGTGTGTGTGCGTGCGTCTGTGTGTGCACCTGTGCGCGCGTGTGTGTGCACGCTCCTGTGTATGTGCGTGTGTGTGTTTGTGTGTGTGTGTGTGTGTGTGTGTTTGTTTGTATGTGCGTGTTTGTGTGTGTACATGTGCGTGTGTGTGTGCGTGTGCGGTGCATGTGTGTGCGCCTGTGTGTGTGTGTGTGTGTGTGTGCGCGCGCGCCTGTGTGCGTGTGTGTGTGCGCGCGCCTGTGTGCGCGCCTGTGTGCATGTGTGTGCGCGCGCCTGTGTGCGTGTGTGTGTGTGCGCGCCTGTGTGCGCGCCTGTGTGCATGTGTGTGCGTGTGTGTGTTTGCGCGCCTGTGTGCGTGTGTGTGTGTGCGCGCTCCTGTGTGTGTGTGTGTGTGTGTACGTGTGTGTGTTTGTGTATGTGCGTGTGTGTGTTTGTGTTTGTGTTTGTGTGTGCGTGTGTGTGTTTGTGTATGTGTGTCAAACACGTGTCCAGTGGTAGATAAAGCACACATGGTGTGATGGGAGAACACACATGGAGTGAACTCATTGATTCGTGAGAGCAAAAGGTAACTGGGAAACTCACCGATTGCTCCGAGGTCGCGGAGGACGCATTGAGGGGAGGATAGCGGATGTGTCCATTGAAGTTCTCTTCATCAGAGTCAGGCCAGAGTTTGAGAAGATGAGTCACTGTTGGGTAGAGCGGGTCAAGGGTCAGACTTGAGAGATCATAGTGGGGTGAACAGTCGATAGCTTGGGCTGTGGTGGGTGGCGGAAAGATGAACCACGACCCAATAATGGAGTCTTTTTCCGATTAGATTTGAAAGAAAATCGAGCAGCCAAACGACTTTAGGACATTGTTCAGAATTGTAAGCACAGCGGACTCTGAAACATTTAATGCTGTTTTATGATCCTGGACAGTTTGAGCGGATGGGATAAAATCGGAGCGATTCATTCGCTCTGCAAAGATTATTTTTTTTGTATATATCATCGAGGTTCGTGTAAGAGCTATCAATAAACACAAAAAACATGCACGGACACATAAAACGTATAATAAAGGGAGCGGGAGACAAGATGGGGAGAGAAAGAAGGAAGCACACAAGCACAACAACGGTCGAGAACAGGGACATCGGGAGATCTGTGGAAGGGAAAGGGCAGGGTTGAGGGGGGAGTAGCACACTGTATAAAACAAATTGACACTACGAGGAATTTCAGGAATGACGTCTGAGATTGAAAGAGGTGGATTTGGGGTGTATTAACGGGGGTAGAAAAGATCAAGGTTTTGGATGTGGGAAGACAAGAGATGGTGGTGAACAGCTGTTTTGAAGACCTGGAGGGAGGAGTGGGATTGAAGAGAGTGAGGGAGTTTGGTCCAGAGGCGGGAGAAACGAGGAATGAAAGAGTGAAGGTGAGCAGAAAGTCTTGATTTTGGCAATTCCACCAGAAGAGGGTTGCTGGCAGATCTTGTGCGACCTGTAGGAATATTTGGGGGACAAAGCACAGAGAAAACTGGGGGAGCAAGGCTGGAGAGGAGTCGGTAGAAGACAGAAAGACCACGAACCTGCCTGTGGTGAGTAAGTGAAAGGCCCTCAGAATCAGCTTCATCGCAGGAAAGTCCAATGATTCTGAATGCTTTGGTTTCAACAGCGTGAAGACGAGCTAGGTGTGAGGCAGGAGCACCAGCCAAGAGGGGAGAGCAGTATTCCATTGAGCTGCGGATGAAAGCCTTGTATGTGGTGAGGAGCTCAGGTGTGCCAAGGAAGGACTTCGCACGATCGAGGATGCCCAGTCGGCGACTGGATTTGAAGGCCCAGGAAAGGTCATGGCAGATCGTGAGACCAAAAAGCTTGAGTGACAGAACTTCTTGGAGAGGATTGTTCAGTCGGTCCTTTCGGAGAGACATAGTAAGAGTGTGAGATTTGTCAGGATTGAAAGACATGCTCCACTTGTTTGACCAGTCTGTGATTTTGTCCAGGTCTGCAGAGAGTGAGGAGGCTGCAGGCTGCTGATCTGAGGGATGAGGTCTGGAGCGGCAGATAGTGGAGTCATCAGCAAAGAGATAGAGAGGATTTTCCAGAGAATGGTCGAGATCATTGATGAAGACGAGAAAAAGCACATGGCCGAGAACACTGCCTTGAGGAACACCAGCCTGGACAGGAAGTGGAGATGAGAGAAATCCATTCAGGGCCTCACGTTTACTGCGATATCTATAGGAATTAGGTCGATTCAAAAAGCACTCCACCCCAAGAAATGGGAAACGAACCGTCCTTCCCAACTGGGCAGGTGAGAGTGAGAACGATATTTTCACAATATTTGAGATATCTTGCGACCTTTGATAGAGCATTTAAAGTGTTGATGACATCAGAATGGAATGCATCATAATACAAGCATCACGTGACAATCATTATGGCAGGAATTTCAGTAACTGCAAAATGATGGACCAATACGTTTACAATTACTCGTTAAAAAAATAACAAGTCAGGAGACGACGATGGTTCACGAGCGAGCGATATTTCAATGACAAAGGTCAAAACCGACATTGAAAAAATATAAATAGGAATGTATTATCTGTTATGAGACTAGTTAGCTACACAATACCGAAAATTCGGTTCGATTCCAACAACTTTGAAAATTTGACCTTTGTGACCTTGAAATGTCAAAACGAAGGTTACTGACCTTGAAATGAGTTAGAAAATAATGTATAATCAGTTATGAGGTTAGTTAGCTCCACAATACCAAAAATGTGGTTCGATTCCGACAACTTTGAAAATTTGACCTTTGTGACCTTCAAAGGTCAAAGGTCGAGGATTCTGAAATTTGTTGGCAAACTTGTATTTCATGATGTATGTGATAATATAAGATCATGTACGACATTTCACCCTATCAGGAAGCGAACAATGTAATAAAACCATCAGAAATTGACTTTTCTAAATTTCGTGACCTTGTGACCTTGAACTTGGGGCGAAAATGAAAAATCGAGCTACGTGGGGCTCGAAACATGACATTGGCCTAACCAAATACCGAAACCCCTGTCAGATTCCACCAAACCCCTCGGAGAAGATGGAGCTTGAACTCGATTACCCCCTAAAAAGACATCTTTTTTGGGCGTGGCTCCGCCCACAATGGGCGCAATAGGCCCACTCTCGGTAGGACACAACTAGATCATGATATCAACCTCCCACCCAAGTTTCATCAAGATCGGATAATATCATCGGGTATTTATGCTGTGGAAAGAAAGACACACCCACACAGACACACACAGACAGACGCACACACATGACGAATATAGTGGTCACTTGATAACTCGTGAACCAAAAGTCACTGCAAGGGGACATCTACATAAAACAGGTATTACGAATGCAGACGAAGGGAGGAGATGAAACGTCACAAATTGTGGAAAAAAATGCTTCATGTTCTGTTTGAGGGTTGCTTCTCAAAGCGTTGTGCTGAATGGGGATAAAAGTCCGACTGTCACCTTTGGATTTCAGTTGTTGCCTCCACCACCAAAGGGGAGTTTGTGTAAGTTTGTTTGGCTTGTTCTTGTCACCGAACCACCTCATCCAACAACTTTCGTCCGAATCCATGCATAACTGTTTGAGATATCGTGCCAAATATCGTTTTGTACCCAATCTCTCAATGATGAAGAACTTATAAAACTTATAAATGAACTTATAGACTTATAAAATATTTTAAAAATTCTTTGATACGGATCCGGATTCCAAACTTCAGCAAAATCTAATCAATTCTTCCTTATCACACACCCAACCTGTCCACCAACTTTCGTCCAAATCCGTGCATAACTTTTTGAGATATTGTGCCAAATATCGTTTTTTACCCAATCTCTCAATGATGAAAAATCACCTATAAAATATTTTAAAAATTCTTTGATACGGATCCGGATTCGAATCTTCAGCAAAATCTAATCAATTTATCCTTGTCAAACACCCAACCTGTCCACCACATTTTGTCCAAATCCGTGCATAACTTTTTGAGATATTGTGCCAAATATCGTTTTTCACCCAATCTCTCAATGATGAAAAATCACTTATAAAATATTTAAAAAATTCTTTGATACGGATCCGGATTCGAATCTTCAGCAAAATCTAATCAATTCTTCCTTATCACACACCCAACCTGTCCACCACATTTTGTCCGAATCCATGCTTAACTTTTTTGAGATATCGTGCTATTTATCGTTTTTTACCCAATTTCTCAATGATGAAAAATCACCTATAAAATATTTTAAAAATTCTTTGATACGGATCCGGATTCGAATCTTCAGCAAAATCTAATCAATTTATCCTTGTCAAACACCCAACCTGTCCACCAAATTTGATCCAAATCCGTACATAACTTTTTGAGATATCGTGCTCACAGACAAAGAACAGAACAGGTATCGGTGCAGCAGGTAGACCAGCTTTCGAGCAATGGTTGACAAAGCCAAGCTGGGAGTTGCTGTCACATTTGATGAGCTCACTAGGCTTTGGCTGCTTCGGGGGTGGTCCAATTGGATCATTCGGGATTCGGAGTCTAACTCGAGGCCATATAATGGATCAATTTCATGGAAAGGAAGATATCACGATTGAATTCCTTGATCTCAAAAACATAAACTCAGCAATTTTAAATCTCACCATAGCTTTTTATAATCGAACTTTACCATTTTATTTGTCTTGCAAGTTAATTAAAAGATGACGTCATAATGAGGTCAAAAGGGATCCTTCTGGTTATCCAATTTTTTGGAGCATGATTTATTTTCAATGTGGTGCTTTGTTGGAAAAATGGTGCTTTTCCCACCGTGTAACGATCCTTGTCATTTTCATCTTAAAGCGAGCTCACTAAAATGGGGCAAATGTGACGCATCCGAAAGTCAACGCAACTCTATTAGGATTGATGCCATTTGGCACGGTTTGAAGCATCTTCCAACGTATTGATGCATCACAGCTCAGACTCAGTTCTAGCCCACAGGTGAAAATGTGAGGCATTATACAGCACGGTGCGGGGACGGTGCCAATGTGCTCGGAGACACGAGTCAAAAATATACAGTGCCTTCAGAAAGTATTCACTCCCCTTGAATGTTTTCACCTTTTGATGTGTTACAGCCCAATTTAAAAAATGAAAAATTGATTAAATTGACATTTTTTAAAATAAAAGATTTACACATAATATCCCATAATGTGTGGAATTTTTAGTTTTGAAATTCTTACAAAATAACAAAAGCAGATTGTTTTTTTTTTAGATCAAAAGATCAAAGGTCAAGGTTGCATAAAATCGTCAATTTTCATCCGATTGACCTGAAATTTTAAGAATCTGCATTTTGGGTCAATTAATTGGTTCACCAATCAAAAGTTTGAAGCCAATAGCTTTTTTAGATCAAAATGTCAAAGGTCAAGGTCGCATAAATTGTCAATTTTTTGTCCTATTGACTTGAGATTTGAACAGTGTTTGCATATTGGTTCACTGAAGCTTATTGGCCTGTTGCTTTTGAAGTCAAAAGGTCAAGGTTACCTAAAATCATCATTTTTTTGTATTTTTCTTTTAGTTGTCTTCGTCATGTTTAGCATATGGAAGATGAAGAAGTCCGAATGCAAAGCAGACATGGACGGGCTTTGAATTTCAGATGCTGTTTAGTCTAAATTATTTTCGTGTTTATTATGCTGCCGGTTGTACTTTATATACTCGTACATGAACAAATACCATCTGTCGCTTCACTGACGGGAATATTAAGAGAGAGGGGAGGAGAGTGTTGGAGAGGGGGAGAATGGAGAGCGAGAGAGAGAGATTAGGCAGGTGGAGGATGGGGGGGAGGATAGAGAGAGAGTGGTGGGTCACAAGTCGCAAGTTGGTGTTTGCAGTTTCGCCAAGTGTGCTCCAGAAATAAATCTTCCTTTTTTTCCTTTTCTTCTTTCTACATCGTAAACCTTCCTGGGAGTTCCATGAATCCACCGGATACACGATAGTATCCGTTGAAATCCGTAAATAATTTCTCAAGTTATAACACAACAAACAAACAAGAAGACGTCATGCAGAGCACGATACTTGCAAAATCCGCCCCCCCCCCCCCCCAAGAAAAAATTCCATTGACACAGCAAATTGTTCATTTCATCAAAATAAAAATTGACAATCTTGATCAAAGCTCGGGTCAATAGGAAGAAAAGTGACGATTTTTCAGATGAAAAATGATGATTTTGAAAGGTCGACCTTGAGTTGACCTTTGACCTCAAAAATAGTTAGTTTCCCTATTTAGTGACTTAATGTGCAAATGCTGTTCAATTTTCAAGTCAATCGGATGAAAATTGAGGATTTTTGAAACTTGGCCTATGTTGACCTTTTGGCCTATGTTGACCTCAAAAATAGATGGTGGTTGAATTCAGTGACCAGATGTGGAAGTCTTCTTCAAATTTCAAGTTAATTGGATGAAAATTGAGGATTTTAGAAATTTGGCCTATGTCGACCTTTTGGCCTATGGTGACCTCAAAATACTGGGTGGTTGAATTCAGTGACCAGATATGCAAGTCCTCTTCAAATTTCAAGTCAATCAGATGAAAATTGAGGATTTTAGAAATTTAGCAAATTTGGTGACCTTTGGCCTATGTTGACCTTTTGACCCCAAAAACAATATGCTTCTTGCTTTTGACCAACTCTACCATTTGTTGAAGTTTCGTGAAGATCGGTTGAAAATTGTGACCTGTAGGCCGGTGACAAACAAACAGACAGACAGACAGACAGACAGAACCACAAACGCAACCGACCAATATACTTGAAAAATCTTCGATTTTGCAAGTAACAAACAGACAGACGTGGCTCCTTTTACATTTATAATATAGATAGATGTATAACAAAAATATGTTCAATCATATAAATTACATTGTATCTACAATTAATGTTATTATATCGGCCTATTTATACTAGGTAGTCAAAACCCGCCAGATTTTTAAAGTCGCGACTCTGATATTGGCGGTTTCCTTACCTACGTGAGTCGGCCTCTTCTTGCCTGCCGACAGTAAAGCCAAATGCTCGAATCAGATTCAAAGTTGAAGGCTATCCAAGGTGCGCTCTATCAGTCACAAGCCAATAAATAGCAGAACTTGCAGCGAGAAAACAGGGACAACTAGAACGTCACTCGGTAGAGCGCATACCTCCACCAGGCTGAACAGATGATGTTTTGTATCCCAATGATAGGCCGGATCTGGATTCAGACCTGAACCAAAATCTAATCGGCTTGTTCTTGTCACCAAACCAACTCATCCACCAAGTTTCATCATAACTCGTCCATTTTTAAAAAAAATATCATGTTGCATATCGCTTTTTGCCCGATCCCTCAATGGTGAAGAATCAATTAATGAAATAATTATCGTATCCAAATCCATATTCAGATCTTCACCAAAATGGAATCGAATCGTCCTTGTCAGACACCCAACCTCTCCACCAAGTTTCGTCCAAATCCGTCCACGTTTTCAGATATCCTGCTATATATAGTTTTTGGCCCTATCTCCCAATGGTGAAGAATCAGTTAAAAAATTATACGAGCCGGACCTAGATGATCTCACTGAGACTCATCGGTTACTTTTCTAGTGTCTGTGACGACTGCATTGTTGTAACGTAGAATGTTGTGTTTGAAGAATCAAATAATTTTCACCCTGGTAAGACTTTTCTGCAATTTATAGCTTTGGCCACAGTCATGGCCAAAAATTGGCACCTTTGCTCTTTTTTCAAATAATGCACCATTTATTCTCTAAAATTGTTGAAATTAAAAAATCTTTCGGTATCCACATTTGTATTTTTGGTTTGCAGTGGAACAAAACAAAAATAAGCTGATAAAATTACGAAATCTTAGCTTATTCCACACAGAAATCCTAAAATGGCCCGGACAATATTATTGGCACCGTTTAGAAGTTGTTAGAAATAATTACATTTCAAGCAGGTGATTCTCCTTTACTTTGAAATTGAACTCACCGGTGGTGAGTTGCAGGTGCCTACAACATAAAAATTTACTCATTAAACCAGTTTGAATAGAGAAAAGTAGTCATTCTGTTGTTTTGTGTTACTGTGTACCGCAATGAGCATGGAGATAAGAAAGAAAACAAGAGAATTGTCTCAGGAGTTCAGACACAAGATTGTAGCAAAGCATGGACAATCTCAAGGCTACAAGTCCATCTCCATAGACATTGATGTTCCTGTGTCCACCGTATGCAATGTTATCAGGAGGTTTAAGGCCCATGGCACTGTAGCCAACCTCCCTGGACGTGGCCACAAGAGAAAACTTGATCGAAGATTGCAGCGAAAGATTGTTCGAATGGCGGAGAAAGCACCTCGATCAACTGCCAAACAGATTCTAGCTGAACTTCAGACACAAGGTACGACAGTTTCAACTCGCACCATCCGTCGCCAACTCAATGAAAGGGGGTTATATGGTAGGAGACCTAGGAGGACCCCACTGCTGAGAAAGCCCGACTGGAGTTTTCCAAAACACACATGAACAAGCCAAAATCCTTCTGGAGGAATGTCCTGTGGACAGATGAGACCAAATTAGAGCTTTTTTGTAAAGCACATCATCTCTATGTTTACAGAAAAGAAAATTGAAGCCTTCAAAGAAAAGAACACCTTCCCCACAGTCAAACATGGAGGAGGTTCAATGATGTTTTGGGGTTGCTGTGCTGCCTCTGGCACTGGGTACCTTGAATGTGTGCATGGATAGCATCATGAAATCAGGAGATTACCAAGGCATTTTGGAGCGCAATGTTCAACCCAATGTCAGAAAGCTGGGTCTCCGTCAAAGGTCATGGGTCTTGCAGCAGGACAATGACTCCAAACACACTTGAAAAAGCACCCAGGAATTTTTTTTTTTTTTTGTATACAAGATCGAGGCTCGTGAAAGAGCGAACATTAATCACACAGAAAGACAAACCGACACATAAAACATACAACATCGGGAGCGGTAGACAAGACGGGGAGAGAGGGGGAAGGACACAAACACAACACCCGAGAGCAGGGACCGAGAGACATGGAGACATCGAGAGATCCGAGAGAGGGCGAGGGCTCTGGGGGGGGGGGCATGGGGAGGGGGCAGTGGGAGAGGCACAAAACATATGGACACTGCCAGGACTTCCAGGAAAGAAGTTGGAATTTCAAACAAGGTGGATCCGGGGTGAATTAGCGGGGGTATAAAAGATCAAGGTCCTGGATGGGGGAAGAGAAGAGATGGTGGTGAACAGCTGTTTTAAAGACCTGGAGGGAGGAGTGGGATTGAAGGGAGTGAGGGAGTTTGTTCCAGAGGCGGGAGAAAAGAGGAATGAAAGAGTGAAGGTGAGCAGAGAGCCGATATTTCGGCAGTTTAACCATCAGAGGGTTGCTGGCAGATCTTGTGCGACCTGTAGGAATATTTGGGGGACAGAGCACAGAGAGAGCTGGGGGTGCAAGGCCGGAGAGGAGTCGGTAGAAGACAAAAAGACCACCTACCTGCCTGCGGTGAGTGAGTGAAAGGCCTTCAGAGATAGCTTCATCGCGGGAGATTCCAATAATTCTGAAAGCTTTGGTTTCAACAGCGTGAAGCCGAGCTAGGTGTGAGGCAGGAGCACCGGCCCATAGGGGAGAACAGTATTCCATTGAGCTGCGGATGAAAGCCTTGTATGTGGTGAGGAGCTCAGGTGTGCCGAGGAAGGACTTCGCACGACGGAGGATGCCCAGTCGGCGACTGGCTTTGGAGGCCAGCTTGGAAATGTGGTTTTCCCAAGAAAGATCATGGCAGATAGTGAGACCCAAAAGCTTGAGCGACAATGGTTCAAGACAAAACGCTGGACTGTTGTGAAGTGGCCAGCAATTAATCCAGATCTAAATCCCATTGATCACCTGTGGGGAGATCTGAAAACAGCAGTTGGTAGAAGGCACCCTTCAAATCTGGGAGAACTGGAGCAGTTTGTACAAGAAGAGTGGGACAAACGGCCAGTAGAGAGGTGTAGGAAGCTCATTCATGGCTGTAGGAAGCGCTTCACTGCAGTTATTTTGTCCAAAGGCCATGCTACCAAATATTAAGTCTGGGGTGTCAATAATTTTGTAAATCCCATTTCTTTTTATTTTCTGATTTAAAAGGATTTATTAGGTTATGAATCAAAAACAAAGGTTCTGTAATATTAACAGTGAAATGAAGAATTGTGGAGACCAAATACCTCTGTCAATTTCAACTTATTTTTGGAGAAAATTGTGAGTTATTTGAAAAAAGTGCAAGGGTGCCAATATTTTTGGCCACGACTGTAGGTCATAGCAGTGAGAGTAGGGTGGGATAGCATGAATGTTTTTGCTGAAGTGGAGAATGACCTAAAAAAAGGTTGGGAATCTCTGTTCCAAAGGGTTCCTGCTGCCATGTAAATCTATATTATAAAAGGAGCCACGTCTGTCTGTCTGTTTGTCATGTTATAACTTGAGAATGGATTAACGGATTTCAATAAATACAAGTATGGTGGAGTCGGGTAACTCCTGGAAGTGTTTGTGATCCAATTTTTTTTTTAAATTATATTTTAATTGGTACATGGACATGCGTGTCAAAACTGCAGATGCCAACACGTGATGTTGGTTATCCCTGCACGGAGAGCAGGATCTCCCAGGAATCCTTCTTTGTAAACTTGAGATCGGATTTCAATGAAACCACTCCCAGGAAGTAAACATAATCACGTATCCCTCTCCCTACGAATATGTTTTATCCACCAAGTTGATTCCAAATCTCCACGAATCTCCACGAATCCAAATCATACAAATCATACTCATTTACATTAAACCAAAAGAATTAATATTCCTCTTTCATATTTTTCACATATAATAATGCCAAGCCTCATTGAATCCCATTTCTCATATCGATTAGATTCAGCAAACGCATGCAAAATTCAATAGTTTTTCTTTCAACATTTCCATTTTAATATCGCCCTGCCAAACACAATTTCCGATTATACACCGCCTATTAAAGCATCACAAAGCAGGTCGCTCTTCAGTCTACTTGCAACACCAAATTTTTTTTGGTGTTTTCGTCAGCGAGGTGATGGGTCTTATAGTCTAGTATAAAAGCCTTGTGTATTTATTTCCCTGTCACGGAGGAAGTGATCTCAGATTCACGCAAGTGACATCTCATTCATCACCGAAAGGGAGCACACGCAACATCAGTGTTAGCACCATTTGACATTTTGTTTCCATATTACAAGAAACTTGGTAACTGAACACACCCCCAATGTTCTTGAGGCCCGACCCTAGATCTACTGTAATGACGGCATCAGCCCATGGGTCCTAAAATCCTGTTCTTCTGCTCTTTCACTCCCTCTCTCTGTTCTCTTCACCCTCTCTTTTGCTCAAGGTCGTCTTCCATCTGCTTGGAAATCTGCCAACATCACCGCTTTGCACAAAAAAGGTGCAAAAACAGATCCCAGCAACTACAGACCAATCAGCCTTATCCCAATTATCAGAAAAGTCATGGAATCCATCATTGCTTCAGATACGACATCTTTCCTCTTCTCCAATGGCTTGATCTCTGATCATCAATATGGTTTCAGACCTGGTCACTCTACTCTGGACATGCTGCTTCTGCTTTCTCAACAATGGATGGAGGTCCTCAATGCCAAACAGGAAATTAGAGCTGTCTCCCTTGACATATCACGTACCTTCGATACGGTCTGACACCCCGCTCTGCTCACCAAACTCTCCTCCTTTGATATCCATGGAAATCTCCATGCATGGCTGGCGGACTTCCTCTCGAATCGTTGTCAACGTGTGGCCCTGAATGGGTTTCTCTCATCTCCTCTTCCTGTTCAGGCTAGAGTTCCCCAAGGAAGTTCTGGGCCCTGTGCTTTTTCTGGTCTTCATCAATGATCTCTCTGACTCTCTTGAAAATCCTCTCTATCTCTTTTAGTGGGGCGGCTTAGCCCAAATATTCAAAAGAATTGTGCATTTTGTGAAACAAGCACCAAATTTGGCAGAAATGTACATTAATATGTTGCGAACATTTTCAGATATTGGGCCACTTGAAATTCCGTAATTTTTTTTTTCAAATTTTTTCAAATTTCGTAATTTCAAATTTTTCGGGTGACACCGTCACAATTTCGGTCTTCGAGGCCGGCCGATAGGCAAAGTGTGACCGGAAGGGACGAGGTTCTCCTGACCACGTGGCCCTCGATCTGGGAAGCGAGAGGCGTTCCATTAGTGGACGCGCCCCTCACGCCCGACTTTTGGGCGGCCCCGGCAGGCCGTTTGTTTTGACGTTCCGTGACAGGCCCCGCACCCCCACCTCCGGGCCGACCGGAAGCTTGTGCTGAGTACATCATACCTGAACAACTCAGTGAGGCAGAACACAGCAGTGCACACCAGGGTGACCCCTTCAGTGCATAAACCAATTAACCTGTCCACTGCAGGGCATATAGAAATGAAGTTATTTTCTGCATATAATAATAATATAAGTTCAGTTCTATATAACAATTTCTGTTATCACCACTACCACTACAACTACCACTACTACAAGCTTTGTCTGGAATTTTGTGGACTAACAGACAAACAGACATACAGACAAGCTGGGATCAAAACATTACCTCCTTCCACCATTGAGTGTAGAGGTAAACATCATGGAAATTATATCATGCCCTAGATTTAATTCATGCTTACCCGTGTATTTGCTTCACTGGTTCACAAGGTCTTTTGCATACATGTAATTCAGACTCTCGACTTCATTGCTGACCACACAATGTTCGCAACATATTAATGTACATTTGTGCCAAATTTGGTGCTTGTATCACAAAATGCACAATTCTTTTGAATATTTGGGCTAAGCCGCCCCACTATATCGGCCGGCCTCGAAGACCGAAATTGTGACGGTGTCACCCGAAAAATTAGAAATTACGAAATTTGAAAAAATTTGAAAAATAAAATTACGGAATTTCAAGTGGCCCAATATCTGAAAATGTTCGCAACATATTAATATACATTTGTGCCAAATTTGGTGCTTGTATCACAAAATGCACAACAGGTTTGCTATGCTGCTACACTATTTGCTGATGACTCCACTCTCTGTCGCTCCATTCTTCATCCCTCAGATCGGCAGTCTGCGGCCTCCTCACTCTCTGCAGACCTGGACAAAATCACAGACTGGGCAAACAAGTGGAACATGTCTTTCAATCCTGACAAATCTCACACTCTTACGATGTCTCTCCGAAAAGACCGACTGGACAGCCCTCCCATCCACTTTCTGAATAATCCTCTCCAAGAAGTTCTGTCACTCAAGCTTTTGGGTCTCACTATCTGCCATGATCATTCCTGGGAAAACCACATTTCAAATCTGGCCTCCAAAGCTAGTCGCCGACTGGGCATTCTCCGTCGTGCGAAGTCCTTCCTTGGCACACCTGAGCTCCTCACCACATACAAGGCTTTCATCCGCAGCTCAATGGAATACTGCTCTCCCCTCTGGGTTGGTGCTCCTGCCTCACACCTAGCTCGTCTTCATGCTGTTGAAACCAAAGCATTCAGAATCATTGGAATCTCCCGCGATGAAGCTAACTCCAAGGGCCTCTCACTCACTCACCGCAGGCAGGTTGGTGGTCTTTCCGTCTTCTACCGACTCCTCTCTGGCCTTGCCCCCCCCCCCACCCCCCCAGCTCTCTCTGGGCTCTGTCCCGCAAATATTCCTACAGGTCGCACAAGATCTGCCTGCAACCCTCTTATGGTTAAACTGCCAAAATCAAGAATCTCTGCTCACCTTCACTCCTTCATTCCTCTTTTCTCCCGCCTCTGGAACAAACTCCCTCACTCTCTTCAATCCCACTCCACCCTCCAGGTCTTTAAAACAGCTGTTCACCACCATCTCTTATCTTCCCCCATGCAAAACCTTGATCTTTTCTATCCCAGCTAATTTCACCCCAATTCCACTTTTTTGAAATACCAACTTGTCCTGGAAGTCCTTGGTGTCCTTGTGTTTTATACTTCTCCCCCCCCCCCCCCTTCCCACGCCTCCTCCCCCCAACCCCTCTCCCTCCCACACATCTCCCTGCTCTTAAATGTTGTGTGCTCTCAAGTGTTTGTGTGCTTCCCCCTCTCTTGTCTTCCGCTCCCTCTTTTTATATATTTTGTTTGTCTGGTTGATTTGTTTGTGAAGTAAATGTCAGCTCTTTCACGAGCCTCGATTCAGTATACAAAAAAAATAAAAAAATAAAAAAAATCGATATAGCTCCCGTAGGTAACAGGTGCACTCGTTTTCAGAAACACTTTTTTTTTCTTTTTTTTTTTGTATACAGAGTCGAGGCTCGTGAAAGAGCTTGCATTTATCAAACACACAAATCAAACAAACAAGCAAACAAAGTATATAAAAAGGGGAGCGGTCGACAAGATGGGGAGAGAAGGGGAGGAAGCACACAAACACAACATTTGAGAGCAGGGACATCGGGAGATGTGTGGGAGGGAGAGGGCCTGGGGGGGGGGGGGCAGGATAGGTATAAAACGCAAGGACACCAAGGACTTCCAGGAACTAAGTGGGCATCTCAAAAAGTGGATTGGGGTGAAATTAGCGGGGGTAGAAAAGATCAAGGTTTTGGATTGGGGAAGATAAGAGATGGTGGTGAACAGCCGTTTTAAAGACCTGGAGGGTGGAGTGGGATTGAAGAGAGTGAGGGAGTTTGTTCCAGAGGCGGGAGAAAAGAGGAATGAAGGAGTGAAGGTGAGCAGAGAGTCTTGATTTTGGCAGTTTAACCATAAGAGGGTTGCAGGCAGATCTTGTGCGACCTGCAGGAATATTTGGGGGACAGAGCCCAGAGAGAGCTGGGGGAGCAAGGCCGGAGAGGAGTCGGTAGAAGACGGAAAGACCACCCACCTGCCTGCGGTGAGTGAGTGAAAGGCCCTCGGAGATAGCGTCATCGCGGGAGATTCCAATGATTCTGAATGCTTTGGTTTCATCAGCGTGAAGACGAGCTAGGTGTGAGGCAGGAGCACCAGCCCAGAGGGGAGAGCAGTACTCCTTTGAGATGCGGATGAAAGCCTTGTATGTAGTGAGGAGCTCAGGTGTGCCAAGGAAGGACTTCTTGTTGATAATGTGTGTGAAGTTTCATATCGATCTTGTAAGCCCTTCTGGTGAAGATAAAATTGTAAGGTTTCTTCAAATAAAAAAAAAAATTCTGGCTGCCAGATCATGCGACTGATCATGTTGAAATGTTAAACATGTTTTCCTTGTAAACAAACAACTGTAAACAATTTTAAAGTTGATGACTATATCATGCATGTAAAGTTTGATTTCAATAGTTTAATAAATAATTATTTATGTATTTTCCTTTGATCCAACATGGCAGCCAACCCATGTGACCTATGAGCTATTCGTAAACACCCCAATGTGAGTCTGAGGCTTGCGGAACATGTGTTTAACGTTTCCCCTCGATCTGTCCAACCATTCTGGAGAGCAAGGTTTTAAAGGTTTTTTTTTTTTAATATGGCTGCCAAACCTTGTGACCTACAAGTTTAAAATGTACACCTTATATTCCCAAAGTCTTGTAGATCATGTGAATGAAGTTTTGCAATGATCTGGTCAGCTGTTCTGGAGAAGAGAATTTCTGGAGAAGAGCATTTTTAAAGTTTTTATGTGCAATCCAATATGGCTGCCGAACCACGTGACATATGACGTCATAAATGTCATTTTGTCGACAAATGTGTCCTTAAATCTCCCTCAATAATTTTCATTCTGATCGGATAAAGCATTGTACTTGTCGAATTAAGACGTCATAATGAAGGAACCAATGACGTCAACGTTAACAAAACTTATTCCACATGGGGTGTACTTGACATTCACTTTTTTCCATGGTGCGGTTTTGGAGAAACAGAGGTCCAACGTTTTTCTTTCTTTCCAACATGGTGGCCACATCACGTGACCTATGATGTCATAATTATGACTAAAAATTATACATGAGTAGGCACATACCATGGTGAAACTTTCTTGTCAATAGAACCAATGGTTGCCAAAAAAATGAATTTAAAAAGGAATAAACCCGCAAAAATGCGGCGGAAGAACAAGGAGAATGAACATAACAAATATAGCCCCGTGGGGGACTGGCGGTTATTTCCCCATGGATTCTGAGAAGAATTTAAAATAAATTATCAGAATTTGAAGTGAAACCTCCCTTTGGAGCAAAACCCCCTTTCTTGGCCTTTAAATGGGCGGTTCCAGTTAGGGAGCACAACCCCATGAGACCTTACTGTCCTGATGCACTGTACCAAATCTGGTCCGTATCACTTCGGTAGTTGCGGAGAAGAAGTTTTAGTGAAAATGAGGGATTTGGGGAAGGGGACCTGTGGCCCATTTTCTGGGGGAGAGACGACCACGAGGAGCACAACTTAAGATTAGGGCATGGGTCCCGATACTTCGTGGGGAGTTTGGTTTGGATCTGTCCAGCGGTTTCTGAGAAGGCTTTTGAATGAAATACAATATTTAGGGGAATTTGCCAGTTTAAGCGTCTTTATAGGGGGCCCATCCGGATGGGGAGCACCCCATGGGACCTTGCTGTCCTGATGCATAGTACCAAATTTGGTTCATATCAGTGGGGTAGTTTGTAAGGAGAAGATGTTTTCCTCAAATGTTAATGTACGGACGGACAGCCGGACACCAGGACCCACTCTGAGGTTATTTTGGAGAAAAGACCTAAAACCAAGAGGTTTCCCAGCCTGGACGGCTTGGAACCACAATAATAATAATAATAAAAATAAAAATCATAATATGAGTTCTCTTCCAAGGAACTTCAATGTAGGAGGTCATTATGCCCATCAAGCCTGCACAATGGTTGCCAACATATGGTTCTTTGTCGGTGTTCCATCATTTTTGACCCTTTGAGTCATACTTCAAAGCACACACAAAAAAAACTAACACCGATTGACTTAGCCATCCCCAGACTGAACAAAAGGACCCAAAGTTGAATATCCCATTTTTGATTCTTCCTTTCAGGTGCAAACTTAGATTTTCCACCATTGGCTAAGTCAATCGGTGCCACTTGTTACATTAAGAAGGAGCTTCGTGGGTATAATATTCATTTATACTACCGGAACTGTCTTTAAACTGAAAAACCGATATCTGCTTCTTCCTACTCTTCACACTGCTTCACTTGTGGATTCCTCTCACCTTTTCCATCATACCTGTATATACAATGAAAGAAAAGTTGTCAGGAGGAACCTGGATACAATTGGGCTTTCAGCTGCTACTCCTCTACCCTCAAACCCACCCAGATGCAGCCAAGTGAGCCTTACAATAAATAGACAGATGGATTCAAATATTCACTGTCATCCGTCATCACGACAGCTTAAGCAGTTTATGATTTATCTTCACCGTCGCTGTGTCGGGTCACAGTGCATGCATGACCCAGAACCCTTTGAGATGAGATTGCCTTTCTCCATGCTATTCCTGCGGTCACAATGAAAGGAAATACGAGGAACTTCACACAGGAGGAGGCCATTCAGCCAATCATGCCTGTGCTTGATCGACATCACATTAATTTAATATATCAATTTATTGACTAAATTTCAGTCTTCCATACCAAAGGCAACTACTAGTCCCATCAATGTCCACGTACTCCTCCATATCCATTGCTGGCACCAAAAAATACACAGCAAACTCGACGCCGAGCATTATGAGACTAAGCATGAGCCATCTTCCCTGCAGGGCTCTATTACTAATGATGGGTCTGGATTTCTGGATTTGGGCCTGGGATTGGCATGAGGAGCTGCAAGTCTAAATATGAGCTCTCTTACAAGGAGCTTCAACGCAGGAGGCAATCATTAGGCCCACCCAGGGCCGGATTCACCTCTTGTGGGCCTGCTGCCAAACATATTTACACAGAGAAGCGATTAAAGTGATAGAGGTGTGTGCTATCCCTCTCCAACTATCTATTCCTATGAAAATCGTTGGCTGCAGGTGCAGTAAATGCAACGTGAAGTCTGATGAACATAGGCAGAGCATACTGGCTAGGTCGGCAGGATGATGATGGCTGCCCTTGATGTCTAAAGTGGACACAGTTGTGTGGTTTGTTATCCGAGTGTCCTGCTCATAGCCTTAGCCTCGCCTCTAGAGGCTACACCCACAAGGCAGTGGGGCTCCATTATCCTGGACAAGGTGCTCACACCAGGTATTGTCAGCCGGAGCCAGCGGAATTTGCATAGGGGAGGAACGTCACACTCTGAGGTAGTATAAAAACAGCTACCATGCTACCCATATATATTGCTGCGGTTTTGTGCACATTGAGGTCAATAAATGCTAAAGGTTTGCCCCCCATAGTTAGTCACACGAGCAACATGTAGGCCCATTTGTAGTATAGTTATGTCTTAGTATATGTAAGAATAGGCCATTTCCCCTCTTAGTGCCTGCGTTGTGTAAAGACAGGAGGGTAGGCCCCATTCATTTTGCGTCCACACTCCAATTCTACCTCTATGGGCGTAATCCATCCCGCGCCCCATTTGGCTGTCCCCTAGTCAAGCTAACACGAGGTAGGCCTAAAAAGGTGGGGGCGGCGTTGAGGTCGGGAGCGGCAGAGGCGATGACGGTACAGCCACCAGCCAATCAGAGCTCTAGCGGCATGGCGTGAGAGGGCGTAGTAAAGCGCGTCTGGTGAGTTCCAGAAGGTTCGCGGGGCGTGCCTCTATAACCCGCTGCGCAAAGCCCTCAGAAGGACTTGTTGGAAGAGGACTTGGTCGAAGGACTGGCAGAGGATAAGCGTGTTGCAAAGGACTTGCAGAGAGGGAGCCTAATAAGAGGACTCGCGTGCACACGGCAGTGGCAAAAGGACCTGCTCGTAAAGGATTTGTTTGAGGACTTGCGCAGAGAGAGAGAAGAAGAGGCGTTGAACCGTACAAGTACGCGGGCGCAGCCAGACGCACCGTTAACACATATAGCGCATTTCCAGCCACGCGAGTAAGTGCGGCCATAGCCACAAGTGAATAACCGCCAGCCGCGCCAAAGTCCGCTCCCTACCATTCGCCCCATGATAACCCGCTCCGTTCAGATGACACGCGGCGAGCTCCTGCTTTCACCTACTGCCATCTCCAAGGGACGTGCCGGGGACCGGAGAGAGAGCTGCACGGGAGCCATCCCTGGACGCGCTGGTGAACATCAACCTGCCCATCAGCAATCCCCGTGTGAGTGTGTGTGTGAGACGGGCCCGTTTGTCCTGGGTATTAAGAATAAGACTGTATAAGCTGCTCTGTGTCTCTACATCCTGTACTGTGCATACGTGTGATAGTAATTAAAGTATTTGTTCTTCCTTTCTTCCCAATTCGATCGTCTTTGTGATTTCGCCATTGACTAAGCGTGGTACGAATAGAACCGCTTGAATCGGGGTCTAGTAATTAATAATAGCGCGGATCACGTGTGTGCAACCGCTTGGCATATCACCAACACACGTGGTTCGTGCGGGGCTTATTTCCTCGCTTCCAGGGCAGCGCTAATACTTAGGTAACAGCGAATTCGGTCCTGAAACCCTATTTAGTGCTGTCCGGAAGGGACGTAATAGGTCCCGGGTCGCGCCAGGTCAGTCAAGACAAGGGGACTAATCCCCCCTTGATAAGGGGAGAAGGCCGGTGACAGATCCACAACAATTGGTGTCAGGAGTGTGATTTGGAACCTTGGACAAAATTTTCTAGACAAAATTTTGGACACCAATTTTGCATATTGGCCGCAACAATTGGTGTCAGGAGTTTGGATTAGGACCCGAAGTGTGCTTAACGCACTCCAAATTACGAGCGACGGAAATTTAATTATTAACATCCAAATTAAATTCGTGCCATGGCTAGCCAAGGCAGTCGAATGCCGGTGGGGGTAAATGATGAGGTAGAGGAGATAGAATTGATAACCCAGGACCCACAGGAAAAGTTGGTAGTGGAAGCTGAAAAGGGTGCGGCAGCTGGGAAAGACAATGGCCACGCCTCGCATGTGGTGGCGGCGAAGGCCAAACCCGTTGTGCAAGTGAGTCCTGAAGTCGAGCGTGCGACCATGAGACAAATGTTAGCGTTCATGAAAGAGTGGAAGTGTGAAATGAAAGAATGGCGTAAAGACATGAGCAAAATATTTGATAGGGGGGAGGAGGCGAGAAATGACATGAATAAAATGGAAAATAAATGGACACCCAAAAGAACGAATTGGGCAAAATAAGGGTGGCGTTGAAAAAGGAAATAAAAGAGGCAGGGAAGGACATAAGACGCAAGTTGAGCGAAGAGGTCGCAAAGGGACGCGACGGGGTAATGCGATGTGAGGAACGCGTGGAGCAGGGCGCGGCTAGGTTGACCGAGGGGATAGAGATTGCGACTCGGGGTGTAGGAAAGCCGACGGCCGCCGAATTATTGAAAAAAAATTTTAAGCGCGCTGGCGGTCGTTGAGCTAGAAAAAGAAAAAGAGATTATAGTTGAAATTGGGGTTGAAGAGATGGCAGAGTTAGGAAATGTATCGTGGGAGGAAGAAATGGGATTTGCACAAAGTCTGGATTTGCATTGTGATGTCGTGCTTCCTAACGAAAATGAAAGTTTGCAGGTGCTGCCGCGGAAGAGGGTCCCGAAGGTGAGTAGGATTGTGTATGGCGCGAAAGTGTTTGGCGGGAAAACATTTTTGGCGCGCTTGGGATCGCGACGTAACCCGGGAGCTCGTGGAAGGTCCGTGGTGCGATGTGTGAGGGTGAATGGTGGGCGTGTGTGAATGGCACCGAAGCGCGAGTGTATAATGGAGTGTATGTGGGAAGAGTGTGAAACGGAGTGTGACACAGAGTGTGTGATGGCCGAGAGTGACAGAGAATGCACGCCGGAGCGTGTTGTAGAGAGTGTGCAGGAGTGTACACCAGAGCGTGTGATTGGGTGTGCAACAGGAGAGTGCACACCCATGGGTAAGTGTGCGCTGATTGGGTGTGTACCGGGAGAGTGCACACCCGTGGTTGTTACTGAGGGTGTAACAAGAGAGTGTGCACGAGGGTGTGCGATGGCCAAGTGTGTAACGGAGTGCGCGAGTAGTATGAGTGTGCCAGGATGTGCACGAGGGTGTGTGATGATCGAGTGTGTGAACGGCGTGAGTGCACCTGAGTGATGTGCACCTGAGGGTTCAAGAGAAGAGTGTGCACAGGAGAGTGCAGTAATGGAGTGTATGGGGGTGCCTCGGTGTGCGAGAGAGGAGTGGGTCACGTGTGGGTGTGAGAATGCGACTCGGGCATCGACCCAGACTGGGGGGTTAGCACGTAGTGCGACGGATAGCCAACGCGAGCCCTCGGTGCGCGGGGTGCTTTGTGTGCAGCGGGGATCGGCGGGGATCGTTGCCGCGGCGGCGTGCATGATTCGTGCCGGGCCCCGCCCTGTATGGTCGGTCCCATGCCGTGGCGAAAGAGGCAAACGGCATGGCTCGAGGGGGGGTAGGAGAGGTTGGAGCTTCGCCCCCTGGCAGGCGCGGTGCTCCGAACGTGGGCGGCTGGGCCATCGTGCCGGGGACCGAAAGGCTCCACGCAGGGATGGCGCCTGGAACCTTGGCCCAACAAAACCTCCTCCCCTGAATCGAAAATGCCGGACGGACCCAACCAACAGGAGACCAACCACCCGTATACTTTGCTCGGCTTTTCGAAGCCGAGCTGTGACGAAAATGTATTGCCGCACCGAGAGGCTCCAGTGTTGTGACGGATAGTGATAGTGTTGGGGAATGGTACCCAGTGTAGAGGGATGGTAGATCTACCATTCTTCACATTTTTTGGGGCACATGAGCATTAGATTATGGGGTGGCAGTGTAAACTAGCCGAGGGCAGGCTAGGTTAATTGTTAGGGATTTAGAAATGACAGTAGATGACTGAGAGTTAAGTAGTGACTTTTGTACAGGTAGAGGGGACGTAGAGAGATTAGAAGGATGATAATGACAAGGGAGTGCTTAATGTAAGGGAAGACGGGAAAGCACAAGTATTAGAGGGGAGTAGTCAGTTAGATGATGCTGTGTGTGTGTAGTAGTGTGGAGAAATTGTTTGTGTGGATGAGCTTGAGCAAATGAGGAATTGATTGAGAATCACTGTGTATTGAGCTTGAGATTGAGGCGCAAATGAGGAATTGATCGGGGATGATCAGAGGTGGTGTATGAGTGGTGTATTGAGGATGAATTGAATTGTGTTGAGTGAATTGACTTGCATGGTGTACAAGTGGGGAACAGGTGTGTGAGCACAGGAGGTGTGCAAGAGAGCTTGGTGTGTGGAATAAATGGTGTGGAATGAGTTGTGTGGAATGCATGGTGTGAAGGAGTGAATGGGGGGAGATGGACCCCTTCACGAATACCTGGGGAGGGTAGTTTAAAGTTAGGTAGAGGGTTTAGGTAAATTGTTGGATATTGACACCTGTGGTGCAGGAAGTAGCAGGAAGAGCTCGGATGGGTGCATGAGTTTGTGGAATGGCTGGGCGTGTGGGCTTTGTTGGTGCGTATGGTTATTGGGGCACTCCGCCACTGGTAGTCTGCCGGCCAGGTGAGGCCGCAGGTAGGCTCTGGGAGCCAGTCAGAGTAGTGTTCAGTGGGGCCCAAGGATCCAGGAGAAGGACCCGGGTAGCCCAATGCCAGAGAGGGCATCAGAGGGGTGAGAGAGCCAGGAGGGGCCTTCCCCGATTTAGGGTAGTCGCAAGGAGCAAGGTAAGCTAGGGTGGTGACTTCAGTGGTGGAGGTGCACAGGTAGTTGGACCTGCAAGTGGAGCCACACGACCCAGCCCCGAAATTGTGCAAAGGCACAGTAGTGAAAAATTGGGGAGTGAGGCCCAAATTGGATGGCATCACAGGATGGTCAATGGGAATTGGTTTTTAGAACCACATAGTGTAACGATGGCCAATTGAATTGGCAGGGCATGACCCCGGGTAGTTTAACTGAGTTAATGTAACTAGTGTAGTTAGGATGAGGAAGTCTCTTCGCACCATCCACATCCACTCACCAAGGGGGACGGAACTCCACACCAGGTTTTGTGAACGATTTGAGTGGGTGAGACGCATCTCGACATGATTTGACAATGTGTTTATTCCATTCCTTCCATCTTGGGAGGGATTGGAAGACGAATTTGGTTTAGAGGGGGATATGGGAGACAGGACGTAGAGACGAATTTGTAAAGTGTAAATACAGGGAGGGGTAAAGGTACTGTAGTGTAGCTGACATGGGGGTTACGAACGCCTAGGGACGACCTTTCTCTGCTCGCTCTCCCACGCCCCTCATGTTGCATTGCCTTGTATTGTGTGTATCTTTGTGCCCTTTCCTTTGCTAACTGTGCTTTGTCTCTCCTCCCCACCCATGGACCCATTTTGGAGGGAAGTGTGCAGGAACACTGAACTGTGCAGCTGCAACTGGCTACACCTGTGCGGCACCCCTGCTGCATTTTGCTGCACCACAATACACACATGGACCACACGATCTGTGGCCTTGCCTTTTTGCTGAGCAGTCATTTGCTGCAAACTTACCTTGCACCTGCGGACCACTGGTCTTAAGTGGCATCGTTGTCACGCAGTTGGACCACATGAGATTGGCCCTGCTGGCAATAAAAATGGACACGGTTTGTACATTGTATTCTGGTGTGCCAGGAAAGAAGACCTTTAAGTTTTTTATTATTGCACACCGAAGATGAAGCAGGAAGCAAGAAGATGCAGCCAAGCAGCAAATGTGACATTTAAGTATGACATTTGAAATGTGAACTTTTTGTGAAATGTGTCTTAGTGCATTGGTGCATTGCTGTGTTTTCTCTCCAATTTTCTTTCCACAAAAAGAACAGGTCTTGGGTTATAGAAATGTAAATAATCAGGTTTAGTGTTGTAAATAAGATGCTACCCACCGGCTTTATGTTAAGGTTCAAAACAATTCCGCAATTCGGTTCGCTGTGGGTGTGAGTCGGTTAGAGTTTGTTACACAACGCAGTAGGTGGGACATATCTAGTGTTGTAAAACTGTTACATACAGGGAGTTAGATTAAATGTTAGAGGGGAACCACATCTAAGTGTCACACATAATTTAAAAACTAGTCCCAAACCTTTCTCAAAACCGGTCGTTCTCACTTGTATGGGTTCGACTCGGGGACGAGTCTGGCAAGGGAGGGGGGCAGTGCTGCGTTTTTGAGATTTGCACATTGAGGTCAATAAATGCTAAAGGTTTGCCCCCAATAGTTAGTCACACGAGCAACATGTAGGCCCATTTGTAGTATAGTTATGTCTTAGTATGTGTAAGAATAGGCCATTTCCCCTCTTAGTGCCTGTGTTGTGTAAAGACAGGAGAGTAGGCCCCATTCATTTTGCGTCCACCCTCCAATTCTACCTCTATGGGCATAATCCATCCCGCGCCCCATTTGGCTGTCCCCTAGTCAAGCCAACACGAGGTAGGCCTAAAAAGGTGGGGGCGGCGTTGAGGTCGGGAGCAGCAGAGGCGATGACGGTAAGAGCCACCAGCCAATCAGAGCTCTAGCGGCATGGCGTGAGAGGGCGTGGTAAAGCGCGTCTGGTGAGTTCCAGAAGGTTAGCGGGGCGTGCCTATATAACCCGCTGCGCAAAGCCCTCAGAAGGACTTGTTGGGAGAGGACTTGGTCGAAGGACTGGCAGAGGATAAGCGCGTTGCAAAGGACTTGCAGAGAGGGAGCTTGATAAGAGGACTCGCGTGCACACGGCAGTGGCAAAAGGACCTGCTCGTAAAGGATTTGTTTGAGGACTTGCGCCGAAAGAGAGAAGAAGAGGCGTTGAATCATACAAGTACGCGGGCGCAGCCAGACGCACCGGTAACGCATATAGTGCATTTCCAGCCACATGAGTAAGCGCGGCCAAAGCCGCAAGTGAATAACCGACAGCCGCGCCAAAGTCCGCTCCCTACCATTCGCCCCATGATAACCCGCTCCGTTCAGATGACACGCGGCGAGCTACTGCTTTCACCTACTTCCATCTCCAAGGGACGTGCCGGGGACCAGAGAAAGAGCTGCACGGGAGCCATCCCTGGACGCGCTGGTGAACATCAACCTGCCCATCAGCAATCCCCGTGTGAGTGTGTGTGTGAGACGGGCCCGTTTGTCCTGGGTATTAAGAAAAAGACTGTATAAGCTGCTCTGTGTCTTCATCTTGTACTGTACATACGTGTGAAAGTAATTAAACCATTTGTTCTTCCTTTCTTCCCAATTCGATCATCTTTGTGATTTTGCCATTGACTAAGCGTGGTACGAATAGAACCGCTTGAATCGGGGTCTAGTAATTAATAATAGCGCGGATCACGTGTGCGCAACCGCTCGGCGTATCACCAACACACGTGGTTCATGCTGGACTTATTTCCTCGCTTCCAGGGCAGCACTAATACTTAGGTAACAGTAAATTTGGTCCTGAAACTCTATTTAGCGCTGTCTGGAAGGGACGTAATAGGTCCCGGGTCGCGCCAGGTCAGTCAAGACAAGGGGACTAATCCCCCCTTGATAAGGAGAGAAGGCTGGCGACAGATCCACAACAATATATATATATATAATTTTTAAAGTCCCGTATGACTCGGCATGGCTCCCAGACTCAGAGTCGACACTCCACTGAGTCTAACATTACGCCTCCATAGGCTTTCCCTCTTATGCTTTCCATCATCCTTCGTTTCACGGAATTTTTCCCACTGTCTGGACAACAACCAGCTTTTCTTGGTTATGCTACCCAGGCTGCATGCATCCCTGTCATTTCTGAGATAATATAATAATAATCTTACTATAAATTCACCAAATGTCCGTCTGTCTGTCTGTCCATCCATCTGTTGCCAGGTACCGCAAAAACGGCTGAACCGATCGCAACGAAATTTTGGGTGGGTAATCCTGCGACCCCCTGGAGTAAAATAGGCTATATTGTTTTCCCAATTTTTCCATTTTTCCAGTTTTTCCAAACACTATGGAATAATATTTACCGATATGAACAGTTGTGTGGCTTTTATTGAAATTCTACAAATAGTGTTTATATTTTGATGATTTGCATGTGATTTGATTTTACAGATGTTTATATAAATCGTTTAAAATAAAAAAGCCTTCAATTTCTGATATTTTGCCTTTTAATTTGGGCCTCCCAATTGAAGCCCTGCCTGTAGGGCGGGTACCGTTGCTAGTAGTAATAATAATGAGTTCCCTTACAAGGAACTTCGATGCAGGATGAGGTCATTATGCCAATCCAAGCCTATGCTATTATCACCAACGTATTGTCGTTAGTCCATTCTCCATCCCTCTTTTAATGCTGAGCGTCAAGCAAGAAAACAGCAAGTACTACTTTTAATGTACTACAAGTACTACTTTTGTCTCGGGCGGGGTTCTAACCGTTGACGTCCCAGATTCCAAGAGGACGCACCATCCATGAGGCCATCGAAGCCAGATAAGTACAAGTAGTCCGAGCTGATCCCCCTGCACCTAGCTCCAGGGATAAAATGTAGTCAGGTTTCTTGCTCACAATATCCTTTGAATGGTGAGATCTAAAGTTGTGAGAAGTGTTATGATTTATGATTTATGGGAGTGAGACATGGGTAATGAACGTAGAGCAGCAACGAAGGCTGGAAAGGGTGAAAATGCGAATGGTTCGGTGGATGTGTGGAGTATCGTTGAGAGAGAGGAAGACAAATGATGAATTGCGAAAGATGATGGGAATAGAGCCTGTGATTGATGCTGTGAAGAGAAACAGGTTGAGATGGTTTGGTCACGTGTTGAGGAAGGATGAAAGTGACTGGTTGAAAAGAGTGATGGGAATGAATGTAGAAGGAAGTAGAGGACGGGGAAGATCGAGAAAGACTTGGCGAAAGATGGTCGAAGAAGAAATGCGGGCAAGGGGGTTAACAAGGGGAGATGCAGAAAATAGGGCAAATGGAGAACATTGTCATGGGGACCGCAAGACTAACCCCCGCTCTTGCAGGGAAAATGGCCTTAAAATGCCTGTTGTTGTTGTTTCTTTGGTGAGATCTAAAGTGATGGTTTCTGTTCCAAGACCAAAGGCTCTCGCGGTAAGTGGTAGAGCAGACAGATCGGCGCATGTTTAAGATGCTGAGCCAACTCTGATAAAACATTCACTCTTAGCATTCCTGTTGCTCACTCACCCCTTTGTCATCACATGCTGTTCAGCTTTTGCCAAGTATTCTCTCGTTATTGTCCAAGCCGATTTCCATGCACATTGCTCCAGGGAGAACCTAAACATGGTGGAGTGTTCCTGGTAGATTCAATTTGCTGGAATATCCTGCTGTCAGTGGCAGGGAAGCTGCAAAACGGGTCCAAGTTCAAAACCCACCTGTGAAGTCATTGCCAAACAGCTTTGTCACGGCTCAGAACAAGTACAGTACTTGATCTGCGCACTTTACTTGTACCTGCTTATTCCAATTGTAACGCAAATCCACCATTTTAGGAAGGTTACATAAAATAACCGTGCCCCTCAGCAACATATTTTGAACAACCATGAGTGACAGCAAATTGTTACTTTATAGAATGGCGATCTTCTTCTTCACATGTGCTTCAGGTAATATGACGTGTATCTTCAGGTAATATGACGTTTTGACACCAACACTGACACACACACACACACACACACACACACACACACACACACACACACACACACACACACACACACACACACACACGGACATACTGATGAGACAAACACCTCACACCGTCACTGAGCAGTACACTATTTTAAAGCCCTCACGAGGTTCGATCTCGCCCATGGAAATTATGTAGCACCCTCGAAGGAGGGAGAAGGTGGATAAGGAAGGTGTTTCAAAAAAAAATTTTTTTTTTAATTGTAACAAAATAAATAAAAGGAGCTATTCTGGTCCCACAGCCAATCCTGCATTTCACATCAGATGCACCTTAACCGTCACAGCTTTTCATCGTTATTTAGCAACCAGCCCCATGCGCGTACCATCACCATTAAGCAATAATTAAGAAATAAGCCCCACAAGTGTAACAATATGCGTACACGTACAAATACATATATTCGGCTGGAAGGATAGCCTTGAAGTACACACACTCACCACTAAGATGTCTAGCCGGGTTGGAATCTCAGCCCAGCTATAAACTATCATTCTGGTGCTTCGTGTGCAGGATGATGCAACAATGTTTGTGTCGCCCCTCATATGGATGATGAACTTGGTATCAGGTCTGCTAGCATTAAATAGTGGATGGTGAAGACCTCAACATGTCCGCTGGTCATGAAGTGTGGGTGACACACAGTGGCTTCAGAAAGTATTCACAACACTTGACTCTAACATTTTGTGTTACAGCCTGAATTTAAAATAGATTAAATTGAGATTTTTTGTCACTGATCTACACATAATACCACATAATGTCGCAGTGAAATTTAAAAAAACTTTAGAAAATAATTAAAAATGAGTGTACAAAAATATAGAATTTACATAAGTATTCAATCCCCTGAGTCAATACTTCATAGATGCGCCTTTGGCAGCAATTACAGCTTCAAGTCCTCGTGGGTACGTCTGTATCAGCTTTGCACATCTGGATTTGGAGAGTTTCTCCCATTCTTCCTTGCACATTTGCTCAAGCTCTGGCAGCTTTTATGGGGAGCGTCAGTGAAATGAAGAGAAATCTTCAAGTCTTTCCACAGATTCTCGATGGGATTCAAGTCTGGGCTTTGGCTGGGCCATTCAAGGACTTTCATGTTCTTGCTCTGAAGCCATTCCAGTGTTGCTTTAGCTGTATGCTTGGGGTCATTGTCCTGTTGGAACATAAATCGTCGCCGCAGTCCATGGTTTGCACTCTGAAGCAGATTCTCCTCAAGGATTTGCCTATATTTGGCTCCATTCATTGTTCCCTCTATCCTTGCAAGTCTCCCAGTTGCTGCTGCTGAAAAGCATCACCATAGCATGATGCTGCCACCACCATGCTTCATGGTATGGTTGGTGTTAGATTGGTGATGAGCTGTGCTCAATTTCCACTAGATGTATCTCTTTGCATCCAGGTTAAAGAGGTCAATTTTTATCTCATCAGACCACAGAATATTTTGTCTTTTCCGTGCCTTTTTGCAAACTCCACATGTGCTGTCATGTGCCTTTTCTCAGGAGTGGCTTCCATCTGGCCCCTCTCGCATTAAGCCTCGATTTGTGAAGTTCTGCAGAGACTGTTGTCCTTCCGGCAGGTTCTCCCATCTCAGCCAAGGAACTCTGTAGTTCTGTCTGCATGGTCATTGGTTTGTTAGTCACCTCCCTGACCAATGTCCTTCTTGCCCGGTTGATCAGTTTGGTCAGACAGCCTGCTCTAGGAAGGGTCTGCGTAGTTCCATATTCTTTCCATTTCTTAATGATGAAGCTCGCTGTGCTCTTGGGAACTTTCAACAATCTAGAAATTGTTTTATACCCTTTCCCAGATCTATGCTTCCTCACAATTATATCTCAGAGTCCTACGCACATTCCTTGGATTTCAAGGTAGAGTTTCTGCTCTGACGTGCACTGTCAACTGGTGAACCTTATATAGAAAGGCGTGTTTCTGTCTAAATGGAATACTGTTCTCCCCTATGGGCCGGTGCTCCTGCCTCACACCTAGCTTGGCTTCACGCTGTTGAAACCAAAGCTTTCAGAATTATTGGAATCTCCCGCGATGAAGCTATCTCTGAGGGCCTTTCACTCACTCACCGCAGGCAGGTAGGTGGTCTTTCTGTCTTCTACCGACTCCTCTCCGGCCTTGCACCCCCAGCTCTCTCTGTGCTCTGTCCCCCAAATATTCCTACAGGTCGCACAAGATCTGCCAGCAACCCTCTGATGGTTAAACTGCCGAAATCTCGGCTCTCTGCTCACCTTCACTCTTTCATTCCTCTTTTCTCCCGCCTCTGGAACAAACTCCCTCACTCCCTTCAATCCCACTCCTCCCTCCAGGTCTTTAAAACAGCTGTTCACCACCATCTCTTATCTTCCCCCATCCAAAACCTTGATCTTTTCTACCCCCGCTAATTCACCCCAGATCCACCTTGTTTGAAATTCCAACCTCTTTCCTGGAAGTCCTGGCAGTGTCCATATGTTTTATACCTCTCCCACCGCCCCCTTCCCATGCCCCCCCCCCCCCCCCCCCCGCAAAGCCCTCGCCCTCTCTCAGATCTCTCGATGTCTCCATGTCTCTCGGTCCCTGCTCTCAAATGTTGTGTTTGTGTCCTTCCCCCTCTCTCCCCATCTTGTCTACCGCTCCCGATGTTATATGTTTTATGTGTCGGTTTGTCTTTCTGTGCGATTAATGTTCGCTCTTTCACGAGCCTCGATCTTGTATACAAAAAAAAAAAAAAAAAAAAAAAAAAAAATCATGTCAAATCGATTGAATTAGCCACAGGTGGACTCCAATCAAGTTGTGGAGACATTTCAAGGATGATCAAAGGGAATTGGATGCACCTGAGCTCAATTTCATCGAGTGTCATCGCAAAGGGGTTGAATCCTTATTGACTTAAGACGTTTCAGCTTTTCATTCTTAATTATTGTGTAAAAATTTCTAAAAACGAAAATCGATTTTGACATTATGAGGTATTATATGAAGATCAATGACAAAAAAAAATCGAACTTTAATCCATTTTAAATTCAGGCTGTAACACAACAAAATGTGCAAAAAGTCAAGGGGTGTGAATACTTTCTGAAGGCACTGTGTCACCGGTTCCATGAATAAATTCCTGCACACTCAGCCACGTATCCTGCGGCGACCACTCCAGGATGGCAAACCCAGCCAAAGAAACCGCTCCAGCAGAACAGACACTCTACGCAGAGCATAGTGCCATGCAAGATACACACATACCTAAATAAATAAATAAATAAATAGAGCATTTCATTAACTTTTTCCCGCAAGTTTTATTTTACCGCGGTTATTAATCCCTGCAGCACACAGGATAAGTTATTACTCTCAAGGACAACAGCCAAGCACCCACGTTAACCCTTCTCAACTTCCCTCTCCTACCTCAGGAGAGACATCTCAGCCATCACCAGCCATATTAGGGCCATACTATGACTTAAAATCCTTTCTTCTTTTATTTTTCCTTCTGCCCCACTGTTTTTGGAGCGAGCCATTTTGGAATGACGCAGCATGCCCACCATCGCTTTTGCACCATTAATGTGTCCGACCGCTGATGGATCATCGCCTCAAACTACCCGAAGATGAATATCCCATTGTACAAAATTAACTGATCAATCAATATATTATTTTAAAGTAAACAATTGTTTTATCTCCATTAATAAAAGGTCAATCCCTTCCTTTTTCTTGGTTTCCATTGTTTGCAACTCATGTTATTTATCTCTTCTATCTGATTCCCTATAGTTTTGATTTCCTTTTCCTTCTTCCATTTCATCTTCATTTTGTCACCACAAAGTTCACCGACTGTTTTCTTCCGTTTCCTTGAGAATAACATCATAATTTGATGTCCAAGTATATCAACTTATTCTCATTTGAACAAGACGACCGATAGTCCGACAATGACGTAGGCTTGTTTGATAGTTTAGTTGAAGAGGATAGTATGACCTGGGTGGGGATACCAGGTACCAGTTAGTAAATAATGTAAGTATTTAAAAAAAAAATTCAATAAATTCGATATTCTTGTGTCACCTTCAGTCGAACGTCAGGCATTGACAGCAGATTCGTGAAGGACTTGGACAAAAAAAAATCGTACCCAGTCTGAATACTGCTCTTTCCAGTCAATGGCGAAACTGCAAATAGGGAATCCGTGAATGTCACGGATGGAAACCCTTCCGTCATTTCCTCGTTCTGCATTAAACTCTATACCTCTACATTTTCATTCCAAACAGCATCATTCATCATTCCAATCACAAATTAATACTATAGGATTAGTGTATAAAAATAAAATGTTAAATCACGATTGTATGGAGATATTATCAAAGCAGCGAACCGTCATCATCTGTTCAATTCCGGATTCAGGAGCAAGGTCCGTGTCGATCACATTTCAAAATCATAGTTGTATTGAGGAATTTCTGAAACCTCCTGCCTGCCACTTTATGACACTCACTGGGACGCAAAAACGTTCCACAGAGGTTGTTATATTTCCTTTTAGTAAAATATGCAACTGTAATGGTTACTAAACACGTCCCCATGTCATGTGACCAGATCCTCAGCTTTGATTGGTGGCTTCGCATAGCACCAATTATTAGTCCCCTACCGGTGTACACCGGAGGGGACTATAGGTTTGCACTCCGTCCCTCCGTCTGTCAGTCTGTCAGGCCGTCACACAAAGAACAGTTTTCCGGACTTTTTTTCTAAACTCTTAATGCTAATGATTTCAAACTTGGTACATGGTTTCCTCATGATAAGTTACAGATCAAGTTCCAACTTCACGACGTTTCGATCATTTTTGACAAAGTTATGGCACTTTGAACTTTGGTAATTTCCCCAACAGTTTTCCGGACGACAGACTGCCGGTAGGGGACATGTCTTGCAGCGCAATACACAGAATGCTTGTTTCGGTTACAATTGTCGGTGGAGTCAGGATGGCTGTCCAACCAACGGGTATAGAGTGGATGGACACTACAAAAATACCGTATATACAAACACTTGCACTATTATATATACATATATACCAAGTATGCACTTGTGTATGTTTCCCTAAATCTACAACTACTTTCTAATGGCCTCAGTAATTCTCATCTTTTTGTGGGATCAGTTTTTCCTTCTATTTTTTTTTGCATTTAAGATCGAGGCTCGTGTAAGAGCTAACATTAATGCCAAAAAAAAAAAAAAAAAAAATCGGACACATAAGAGCAAATAAAGGGAGCGGGAGACAAGATGGGGAGAGAGGGGGAAGCACACAAGTTCAACATTTGAAAGCAGGGACATCGGGAGATCTGTGGGAGGGAGAGGGCTTGGGGAGAGGAGACATGTGAAGGGGGTTGGGGGTGGGAGAGGTATAAAACACATGGACACTGCGAGAACTTCCAGGAAAGAAGTCGGTATTTCAGAAAAGTGAATCTGGGGTGAATTAACGGGGGTAGAAAAGATCAAGGTTTTGGATGGGGGAAGATAAGAGATGGTGGTGAACAGCTGTTTTAAGGACCTGGAGGGAGGAGTGGGATTGAAGAGAGTGTGGGAGTTTGTTCCAGAGGCGGGAGAAAAGAAGAATGAAAGAGTGAAGGTGAGCAGAGAGAGGTCTTTCAGGAACCGGCTGCCAGTCTTGACATTTGACCGAAGCCGATTTGGAATTTATTCAGGTTGCAGAGGATATATCGCCTACTCTTCACAAAAAAAAACTGTGGGATGTATATGGTGTCCAACGTGTGAAACTAGCAGGTAGGACACCCAGCCTAACGTTCATCGAATTCGTACCTTAAAATGCAAATGGCTGCCTGCGAAGCACTAATCCGACAGTTTATAATGAGGTTTGAGATCAAACTCAGACTTGACAAATTAAAGGTAGGTCTGAAGGTACACTAGGTCTGAAGCATCCTGCCTGACGTATACATGTATGTTTATGGGAATGCATGAAACATTCACATACACTCAGGGCACAATAACTAATTCATGCACCGAGGGCAACACATTTCCAATCAAGTTTAATGTCCTTTCCCACTGCAAGGAAAAGTGCATTCCATACCAAATACATCCAAATTTAAAATTTATGGGTTCCACAATAAGGGAGAGGCAAATATAAAACGACCTTTAAACACGTGGCGTGGACATGACATTTGTGCTGGGGTTAAAGGGGGTTTGGAGGTAGTGATGGTGGGGTCTCGGGAAGGGCATGGAGACTCGTGCCAGTTTCCAAATGTCGACGGTTCCATTGAAACATGCGTTGAGGAGCCCTCTTTAGTTAGGCGTTAATGGGAAATTCCAGCTACAAAAGTGCAAATGCCATGCAGGTACAGATAACGAGAACACAGCTTGGGAAAGGTTAAGGGCGGTTTGACCATCTAAAGGAAATTGCACAAATAATGGAGAATATTTGGTTTGAATTACAAATCGCACTTTGATGATCACAAACCAACAATATCCGAAGCAGTCCCCAACCCTTTGGCACGCTACCTGCCTCCTCCTACCTTCTCAGTCTCACCTTCCACCGTCTACCAAAGCCTTCTCCTACCTTCTCAGTCTCACCTTCCACCGTCTACCAAAGCCTCCTCTTACCTCCTCAATCTCACCTTCCACTGTGTACCAAAGCCTCCTCCGACCTTCTCAGTCTCACTTTCCACTGTGTACAAAAGCCTCCTCCTATCTTCTGTCTCACCTTCCACTGTGTACAAAAGCCTCCTCCTATCTTCTCAGTCTCACCTTCCACCGTCTACCAAAGCCTCCTCTTACCTTCTCAATATCACCTTCCACTGTGTACCAAAGCCTCCTCCGACCTTCTCAGTCTCACTTTCCACTGTGTACCAAAGCCTCCTTCTACCTTCTCAGTCTCACCTTCCACAGTGTACCAAAGCCTCCTCCTACCTTCTCAGTCTCACCTTCCACTGTGTACAAAGCCTCCTCCTATCTTCTCAGTCTCACCTTCCACCGTCTACCAAAGCCTCCTCTTACCTTCTCAATATCACCTTCCACTGTGTACCAAAGCCTCCTCCTACCTTCTCAATCTCACTTTCCACCATGTGCCATAGCCTCCTTCTACCTTCTACCATGTACCAGAGCCTCCTTCTACCTTCTCAGTCTCACCTTCCACCGTGTACCAAAGCCTCCCTCTACCTTCTCAGTCACACCTTTCACTGAGTAGCAAAGCCTCCTTCTACCTTCTCAGCCTCACCTTCTAGCATGTACCAGAGCCTCCTTCGACCTTCTCCGTCTCACTTTCCACCGTGTACCAGAGCCTCCTTCTACGCTACCCTCAATCACTCTCAGTCTCTCACACTGACTCTACTCTATTTTCAAATAACTCCATGCCCCCTTTTCTGCATTTCCCTTATATGCAGACCTCTCATGCCCATTCATACTTCCACCTCATCAAGTATTTCGACTATTGCTGTTCGAATAAGGTATGTCCGTTAAAGTAATACCATCAATAACTCTGAGTCCTGGTTAACAAACCATATATCCATCAAATGATTGCATTTCAAGGTGATGATGTAAGCGGTGACCCCCAAAAAAAAAAAGTGAAATTGTGTCGGTATTTGCAACATCTTCGTGTTTTCCAGATTTTGCTTTTTAAAAACTCATTCCGCAAATTTCTGAAAATCCTGCTACTTTTCATCCTAAAATATTGTCGTGCGATTCCCCAGGTGAACACCACAGGGATCACAAATGGCCAAGCAAGCTTTAACTCCGAGGCGACGATCAATTCAAATGCGGATTTTACTATATATACAGAGAAAGAAAGAGAAGGGAAAACTGAAGAGCTTACCTGTGCTCCGCCGAGAGTTCCTGAACCTGCGAAAAATAAATCAAACCGAGGCGGATTTCAAATCTACAAAAATAACAAAAGGGTTCATTGAAAGAAATGCCGATAACAAGAAAACGCGACGGTAAAACTAAATTCCTAAATGGGATCCTCCACACCATACTTAAACACAGACAAAGGGATAAAAGAACGTTGCGAAGGAATAGTGTGATTATTTATTGCACTTATCTGCGAGCGGCTTGAACCTCATCAGGAATCGTCAAGGCCCCGTGTGCGCAGTCCGGACCCGGTGGCGTTCTTGGTGGGAAGAAGGCCGCAGTCCGCTCTTTCGCACTCTGCTAGGCCTCGCCGGGCGTCGCTCACCCCGGCCTCGTCACGCTGCAGCGTCGTCCGCAGTTCCCGGGCCGCGGCTCTTCCTGTTGCCTCTGCGCATCTCCTGGTGGCGTCTTCCGTCTTCGACATGTTCGGTCCAAGCACAATCGTTCCATAACGAGAAAGCCAAAAGGGAGAAGAGAGACAGGAGAGCAAGAGTGACAATGGAGCCAGAGGGAAAAATGGAGCAAGAGGGCAAATGCCGGTCAGACCTGGTTTTTACGTCCCGGCTCAATGTCATCGACACATCTCCTCCAATCCCTGCCGGCCAACACCACAGGCTTAGCTCTCCACCACTCACACTCTGTCCTGGCTCTGACATCGTTGGTCGTCCTTTGCCAATCAGCATGTCCCTTCTTACCCCGGCCTTCCTGTCAACTCCCGCCCAATCACTGTCCTTCTGGGCGTGGCTCTCGGCCTGCCTGAGCTATGTGTGCCTGCCAAGTCGGGATTGTCAGCCCTAGTGCTTGATGCCTGGCTTCCGGTGGTTTTATTATTATTATTTAATGTGCTGTTTAATTGCCATTCTCATTAGTGTCTATTGCGGTACCATAAGGGACAAAGGATCAATCACATAGGGAACTTACTTAACCTAATCCCTGATTACTCATGCCCCGCCCCCTCATGACGGTGACAAATATACAACTTCATCCGACATTCAGGCTAAACAGGTTCTCCACTTATTAAATGGTGGTGGTTCTTCTTCTTCACGACAGTCGGAGCATGTTACCTACACAAATATACCTGGTGTAAAGTATCTCTACCCCACCGACATAACAATATGCCATTCGCCCTGAAATGACGTAGGGATGGTTACTCGACCTTAAAGTGATGTATTTTGATTGAAACGCCAAACATATTCCTCCGTGCTGCAAACAAGAACTCCTCATGCCATTCTAATTAGTCTAGTAGGAAGACTAGGTCCCCCTGCACCCCCCGGAGATATACTTCTAATCAGTGTTTCTAGATTGGAAAAAATGTGTCGAAAATGACTAGCTATGGCCCCAAGCTGAAAAAATGTCCCACATACCATTTTTATGCAAATTACTGCTGCAAATTTTATGCAAAATTATGCAAATGTTATGCAAATTTTTGATGAGGAGTAGAGTTGAGGGGTCTTTGAGGGCTTCATCGAGGTGCTCTCGGTTGCAAGACTGGGTCATTCTGAGAAGCACAGCAGGGTCAGAGATCATGATGTTCTCCTCCTCAGTGAATCTCTCCATCAACAGCCTCTCCATTGCCTCACACACTGTTTTGAGGCAAAAGAGGGACTTTGCGTAGGCCTTTCCACTGAGAACACCTTTGAGAGATCCACTTGTTACTAGTTGTGCCTCAAAGAGAATCTCTGCATATCCAGAACCACGCATCTTGTGTCCAGTGAGCATCCCGATGTAGTTCATGGATGTGTGGAAGGGTCCAATCGTTACTACATGACTAGCAAATTCATTTGGCCAGCGCCAGATGATGGGAAGGGCTTTCATGCAGACACCCAGATCAAATGTATTCAGGACCCATCTCTGACCCACCTCAGCAGTTGCTGCCTCGGAACGCTTCAGTAGCTCACGAACAACTGCGTTGTCTGTGATCGGTTGGTGGATAGGCGTGCAGTAGTCGACTGTTGATTTGCTGGGTGGGGGAGAACCAGTTGCAGAGGTGAAACCCCCTAGCCCAGGCACAGGCTGCAGGCCATTGCCATGCCATGCAGGCACCAGGCACAGACCGATCACAGACAACGCAGTTGTTCGTGAGCTACTGAAGCGTTCCGAGGCAGCAACTGCTGAGGTGGGTCAGAGATGGGTCCTGAATACATTTGATCTGGGTGTCTGCATGAAAGCCCTTCCCATCATCTGGCGCTGGCCAAATGAATTTGCTAGTCATGTAGTAACGATTGGACCCTTCCACACATCCATGAACTACATCGGGATGCTCACTGGACACAAGATGCGTGGTTCTGGATATGCAGAGATTCTCTTTGAGGCACAACTCGTAACAAGTGGATCTCTCAAAGGTGTTCTCAGTGGAAAGGCCTACGCAAAGTCCCTCTTTTGCCTCAAAAACAGTGTGTGAGGCAATGGAGAGGCTGTTGATGGAGAGATTCACTGAGGAGGAGAACATCATGATCTCTGACCCTGCTGTGCTTCTCAGAATGACCCAGTCTTGCAACCGAGAGCACCTCGATGAAGCCCTCAAAGACCCCTCAACTCTACTCCTCATCAAAAATTTGCATAAAATTTGCATAATTTTGCATAAAATTTGCAGCAGTAATTTGCATAAAAATGGTATGTGGGACATTTTTTTCAGCTTGGGGCCATAGCTAGTCATTTTCTACACATTTTTTTCCAATCTAGAAACACTGATTAGAAGTATATCTCCGGGGGGTGCAGGGGGACCTAGTCTTCCTACTAGACTAAATGTCCTCACCAGTCACCACCAAACACACCCCCTTATTTTGCTGCAGGACTTTGTTTACAGTGGCGCAGAAATTGCTCATAACCGCAACAGCGTTTGTGTGGCCCTGTCTGTGTGGGTCACACTCTCGAGTGGATGGTTTAATGAAGGTGCGTATTGAAAAGGTGGAGTCGCCAATCGCACTTAGGTCACAAGTAATTAAGTAATTAAATGGTTGTCACTTTCAGAGTGATACGCCTCATATCGAAGTGAAAAAGTTTTCCAATGTAGCTGAAAATCAGGAAAGTATCCTCGTGATTTAAAGGAGAGAAGTGTGTGCGTGTACGTGTTCTTAATCATGTTTGTGGCAAACTAGTGAAGAAAGCGAGGGAGGACAACACCAAGGTTGATGTGCTTATTGTCGACCTTTATAAAAGCATAAGACTGTCCCCTGGCAAGCTCTTTGATCATCAACACAGGGACTGACATAAACTGCTTGGGGGCATTCATTGGATATCATGGAGGTAACATTAAGGATGTAAAAGACAGGATTTCCCATGCGTCCGGTTTAAGAAACAACGATCTTTCCTTGAAAATGAACACAATTTGATGTGCTGTGGTGGCTTTTGAACTTCTGTGTGGAGCTACTCGGGTCAACAAGAGAAGTATCTCCCGAGAGATTGAGGTTTTTGAGGGCAGATGTCTCCATAGCATTCCCGGCGTTGGCAATGCTCAAGAGCAGAGGGAATTTCACTAATGTGCAAATTGGGAGCCGAGTTGGGATGGAAGGGTCACGAGAATTAAACCATTGGAATCTGAGGCTGTTGCTCGCTCCGAAGAAGGACAGGCCCAAAAACATCAGCGCTTATGATGGTTTTCATGAATGATAACCAAAACTTTTTTTTTTTTTGCTTTATACACATGTGTTGTCATCCCCTAGTTATCTCCGTTACCAAAGGCGACGTCACCAAAGGAGGTTATGTTTTCACTCCTGTCTGTTTGCTTGTGAAGACGATATCTCAAAAAATTGTGGACAGATTCGGACGAAATTTGGTGAAGAGATGGGAATGTGACAAGGCCGAAACGATGAGATTTTGGTAAAGATCTGGATCTGAGAATTTTGGAAGTGATTCTTCACCATTGAGAGCTAGGGCCAAAACGAAATATATTTCAAAAATATTTTTAAAAGGATATTTATAAAACTAGTACACCAGCTCACTACGGGAGTGGAAAAAAGGGTCATTCCTCTTTGGAGTATGTAGATTACAGTCGGTATATGGTCGGATCTCAAGAACATTGGACGTGTGTTCATTTACCAAGTTTCTTGTGGAGAGATCACCAAGTGGTTAAAGCATTCAAGCAAGCATTCCATTCAAAACCCTTAAGGAACCGCTGGCTTGGCAAGCGCTAGCTAGCTGCTTGGTAAAGGAGCACAACCCGAGCTTCTCCCTTTCGGTTTCGTATGAAACAGCAGGAGCGAGTTTCAAACGTTCGCTACGAAAAATGCCACGGTAGCGGCAGAAAGGGCCATGTTATTAACCCAACATTTGTGGGATATATAGAGTACAGTAGATCTTCGTTCAGTTCTGTAATAAACCTTACTTCACGGATGTCGGGATTCCTCCAAATTTCTTCATTTAGTGTAATATAAAGAGCATTCGTGACTGTTTAAAAAGTTAAGCATACGTGTTTGTGGTTTATAATATGTTTACTTCCTGTAGAAGCCGTTGCTCCCATGGAAACGCCATTATAACTATAAGCTACACGTTATCACTGCAGGAAAAACACTTTGGGGAAGTGGGACATTATTAGGATTAATATTGTTTTGTAATAATACGAACAATATGCGATTATCATTAATTTTGTTATTAAAAGCGTCTTTGGAAAAACGCCACTATAAATCTTCTTCTTTGAACAAATGCCGCGATAAAGCTAATTTAACATTGATATACACCTCAACACGCAACCCATTGATGGCAATGGTGGGGAAAACCCACTCAGGGGAGAAAACCCCCTTGGGGAGGGGGAGGGGGAAGGGGGGGAAGGGGAAGGGGTAGGGGGGAGGGGAAGGGGAAGGGAGAAAAGGGAGGGGGAAAAGGGAGGGGGAGGGGGGAAAAGGGAGGGGGAGGGGGAGGGGAGAAGGGGAGGGTGTAGGGTGGAGGGGGAAGGGAGGGGGAGGGGAGGACAGAGGGGGGAGGGGGAAGGGGGAGGGAAGGGGAGGGCCAGTCAACAATGACGTTGCAGTTCTCATGGTCGTGTTGTAGGTGACGGGTTGCGCCTCCCGGCACGGCCATCCCACGGGTGCAACGCCGGCTGGTTCGACACAGATCTCGGGTTACGCGCCTCTATCGCGATACCAAATTACACCTGTGCCTTGCCAGTTGGGGAGACACCCGTCGCTACAGGTTGGGTTTGTCAGAGACCGAGCGAAGTCTGCCGCAACCTGTAGCCAGCTTGGTTTTAATTACAAATCGAGCGGATTGCTCTTCAATGCGACACAGATGAATGCAGTGCGGCAACTTCCATACGAATCAACCAGATTTAATGGGGGAACATTAGGGTACACAAAACAAGCAAGGCGTTCATGATAACATTATAATTAAACTATGAGTAATAACCCGCTCTTATCTAGGGAGCTACAATTAAGGGTTTCGCGGGGTGACCCTAACGAGATAAACCTTAGGTCTGGACAACATTCATACAAGACAGGGGGGTACTTGGTGGTGTTGATGGACGAGAGGTGAAGATGTGAAAAGGGCGAATGCAGCTCGTAACAAGCCGATGTCGCCGGATTCGAAGGCCCCGCTTGGGCCTGCAGTCTGCCAAATGGCGGCCCGCCCTCTTATCGGCCACGCATCAAGCGTCGCGAAATGGCGGCCACCCGCTCTCCTTATCGGCCACGCGATCAGCACGATTTTCCGTTTCTCCCGCTCAACCACGCGCGGAGAGAGCTCTCCGGCGGGAACCCGCCGCGAAGGCCTGTCCACACGCCATCCGCGCATGCGTCTCTTTCTTCCACCTCCTCCCTCGCACGTGCTCAGCGACCCCTCGAAGCGCCGCTTCCGGTTTTTGACGGCGCTTGTCGTTTTTGCCTGCTCAATCGCGCTTTCTCACGTCAATCCATTGCCTCGATCATGGCATTGCAACCGAGGCCGGTCTTAATGGAACTTGCACCTTGTTTGATTGTCAAGATGTAATTAAGAGGGAACCGTCTCTTGTACACCACCAATGCACCACACAAAACAGCCTGCTACACCTTCCGACACAAAACTACCATCCCAGTACAGACGATCTATGGTAAACATACATCTAAGAGGGGACCTGAACTAATTCTATATTTAATAAACCACTAAGGGCCATTTCCGCAACAATATGTTTACTTCCTGTAGAAGCCGTTGCTCCCATGGAAACGCCATTATAACTATAAGCTACACGTTATCACTGCAGGAAAAACACTTTGGGGAAGTGGGACATTATTAGGATTAATATTGTTTTGTAATAATACGAACAATATGCGATTATCATTAATTTTGTTATTAAAAGCGTCTTTGGAAAAACGCCACTATAAATCTTCTTCTTTGGACAAATGCCGCGATAAAGCTAATTTAACATTGATATACACCTCAACACGCAACCCATTGATGGCAATGGTGGGGAAAACCCACTCAGGGGAGAAAACCCCCTTGGGGAGGGGGAGGGGGAAGGGGGGAAGGGGAAGGGGTAGGGGGGAGGGGAAGGGGAAGGGAGAAAAGGGAGGGGGAAAAGGGAGGGGGAGGGGGAAAAGGGAGGGGGAGGGGGAAAAGGGAGGGGGAGGGGGAGGGGAGAAGGGGAGGGTGTAGGGTGGAGGGGGAAGGGAGGGGGAGGGGAGGACAGAGGGGGGAGGGGGAAGGGGGAGGGAAGGGGAGGGCCAGTCAACAATGACGTTGCAGTTCTCATGGTCGGAGAGCAGCACAACAATCGCGACATCGTCCTGAATCTTCGTAACAGCACGAAGCGGATTTTGGAGACTCACCGATCCTGTGACGCCCTCCAGTACCAGCGTTGCCGGTCGGGGGAAGGGAGACCCATACATTCCCAACCCGTACATTCGCACTCTCGACTCAAGCTCACTCGGACAAAAGCCTCGCACAAATTACACCGTGAAGGCCCAATGGCCATGTCTATGCCACAAATCAAGTATGTGAGCGAGTCGGGCGCACTGAATTGAAAATATATAGAACGCTCATACTCCGTGAAAAGTGAAGCCAACTGGCGGCGGGGATGGAACATCATGTGATCGCTCTGAGCGAATCAGCGCGCTTCTCTGCCACCGGTCAGATTCCGTGTATAACATTCCTCGCTGAAATGCGCTGAGGTAAAAATATGGTAAAAAAATATTATGAAATAATTTTTTTTAGGTAGGCCATGTTCTTCCCAGGCTCAATGGCCATGTCTATGCCAAATATCAAGCACGTGAGCCTCTCCGTTTAGGAGTCTATCGGTAACATTACACACACACACACACACACACACACACACACACACACACACAAACTGTGTTTTATATATATAGATTTCCTTTCCTCACTTCAAAAAATCAAAACAAACAAACAAAAACTTCATATTTTCACTCCATAACGATTCTCATTTCTATTGAATTTCCTTCTGCTTCTAGTTCTACATCCATCCCTCCCCCCATCTTTCTCTAAACGGAATCTACATTAAATATAAACGTTTCCTCTTTGAAAAAGAAGATTCCAGAATGCGTTTGCCACAGAGTGAATGCTGAACTTCTGTTTGAAAAAGAGACTGATTACTGGTGTGTTTAAAAATCAAGTATGAAACATCTTCTTCTAGTGTCTTCATAGCACCTACACTATTTCGCGTAGGGTTTCCGCTATCATGATAAATGGGCAAGATCATGAACTGACCCTGCTCCGCATGTAGCATCCTTGCCACTCTTGTCGTGAGCTGTAGTAGATTTGAACAAGGCCTTCGTCCAGTTGTGGTTGACCTGCCTCCTCACTCATCGTGAGTGGGCAGTAAGTGTTGATGTGATGTTGGTCAACTGGCAAGATGTGAAACAGAGATGACAGGTGCATCCATAGCGATGTTAGGACCATGGTGTTGAAGTTGTCCATGGCCCATGCCAGGAACAATCAGCAGTCATGGAGGCCTGGTGTAGAGAAAGAAGCGAGGCCATCCACTTACACCTCCACGCTAGTTCCCTGGAAGTTGATGGAGCAATGACATCAAGTCACAGCATCCAGTAGAAGTTGCAAATAACATGTTGTCATCCACCAATTGGTGACGTGATGGATGTTCCGGGCACTGAACAAGTGATTGTCTTTCGTCCACGCATCACAATGTGATCCAGACAAATGGTCACATGAATTTCCTTGGTGAAGGTGAACATCCTTTTCCAATCTTACAGAGAAAGGTGCCTTTCCCATTCCTCAAAGGGGGGTGCATGCCACAGGTAACCTCATCTTTAGTGGTCAAATTTGCTGTTTGTAGCTTTTCCCAAAGCAGTTATCATTCCATCTCTTAGCTGTTAGCTGGTTTTTCTTCATTCAGCCATATCTGAATCTGCTCTCAACACACTCTGGATCAGGTAGGGTACACAATGACATAGAATTAACATGCTCTACCTGATCCTGCTTCTCTTATAACAGTTTCATATTCAAACATTTGCTGTTATCCTTAAAACATTCACAAGATTATATTTTTTTTGTATACAAGATCGAGGCTCGTGAAAGAGCGAACATTAATCACACAGAAAGACAAACAGACACATAAAACAAATAACATCGGGAGCGGTAGACAAGATGGGGAGAGAGGGGGAAGGACACAAACACAACATTTGAGAGCAGGGACCAGCTGGTTGAGCTGGGGTACTCAGCAGACAGGATGCATCCGTTTCCAAAGGTGGTGGGCTGTGCACCAACTGATGAGGTTAGCGTACACCGCCATCGATGACACCGCCACAAATGGCGGAACAGATGGATCAATTTATTCATATCTTTCACACTTATTTGATAAATTGCACCTCTGACTTCACGGAAATCGAATTAATCAAACGAAACGATGACGTCACACATTATAACCATCAATCGCAAGCCAATCCAACACCTGCACGCATGTGCAGTACGGTTCTAACATCGGGAGACACGCGCTTCTCTTACAACATTATCTCGTGAATTAAAACGAGTTTTTATTATGAAAACTAATTCGGGTGTACCCTAAGCAAGTGTTTGTTCAGAAAAAATGATTTTGTGAAGCGGTCAACACTTTCGAGTTAAAAAAAATTGTTCTTCATACTGGCTTCCAACTCCATACCTCCTGCATGACATCTAAGGTCGGACTTCTACACCTCGGACTTCTACACCAACCATGGCACTCCAGCAAAGGATGTCTGTGACTCCTTGGGACTTATTCAATCTGCGAACTTTCCAAATCGAATTTCTCCCAATGGCAAGTCCTCCCTTCGTAACTTGGTGGTGACGACTTGGTGGTCCCCACAAATGTCTCCTGCTCTTCCTCTGCTCCAATCGCTTCATCTGATCACGTGCTTGTGAAAGTCAACATCTCTCTGGCTATTCTCAGAGAGCTGCCTCAATGCTGGCGAGTCTGGAATTTCACTCAAGCAGATTGTCATGGACTGCAAGCAGCCATCTCTCTTCAGGCCTGGTCTCCCTTATCTACTGCTCCTGATGTTAACTCAGCCTGGGAATTCTTCAACAGAAACCTGTCCTCTCTCATACACAGATTCATCCCATCTCATCTTCAATTATCCTACCCTTCTTCCAATCCATGGTACACTGAATTCGGTGGTGAGGCAGTTGCTCTGAAACAACTTGCCTAGTCTTCCTGGAAGGTTAATCTGACCGAATGTAATCTCAATGCATTCCAACATGTCCGTAAGAAGTGAAAGTCAGAAAACATCTGTCCAACCTCAAGAATTAACTTTCAAACTGGTCTCCCTCTAAAACCTGGTGGTGCCTTGTTAAGTCTGTCTCTGGTATATTCTCCCGTTCCATCTCTTGCCTCTCTTAAAATGGCACCACAGACGACTTCGCTCGTGAGAAGGCCGAATGCCTCAATTCTGTGTTTGCTTCCAAATTTTGTGTCCCCAACCCCACACTATCGGTACCCATCGTTCCTTGTCATACCCAACTGCTCATAGACCGTGTATTTTGCACCTGAGAAGGTGGAGTCACCTTCTTTCAATGCTCGACTCTGACTCTGCTACTGGACAGGATGGCATCAGCTCATGTGTCCGAAAAACCTGCTCTTGCACATCCTCTCTGCCTTTTATATTTAATACATGGGCTAAGTCTCGTAATAGAGCTGACACTCACACTCACACACAAATATTGTGGGTACCAGTGACGTCATAACAATGGCACCGCTTTTCTCACCGTACTCAGCAGGGCATTTCCTCAAGAGGAATTTCCTCCTCCCCATGGATGCCAACCGATGGGGATTGTCCGTGCTCTATCCTTTTCCAGCATGGAAGCAGCACGTACTATTTTTGAAGTCTTTGATATGACCTGAACCGGTCCAAACCGGATGGGTGTTTTTAGGAGGCACCATCTCCTTACCTGATGGCCATTGGTTCCCTATGGGAGCTCATCCACCCTTTGTAAATAAAATGTCGCAAAATAATATTTAAATTTAAATTGCAAAAGTATAAAATTAATCTTTTGGTGCACCTTTGACGACTATTCCATCAGAGTGTCAGATTTGGGCAAAAAGTGTGTTTCATAATTCTTTAATGGCCGCCAACGTATAATTGACCTTTCGTCCATTTGCTTCACAGTGAAACCTAAGCAGGCTTAACAGTTAACGACTATAATGTGGACTTGTGATTGGGTTGTTGAGGACTTGAAGAAGAAAAGGGGAGTGGAGGACAGAGAGTTGGAGTGGAGAGGGGGCCATAAAAGGGGCAGAATTGGCAAAGGGAAGATTGAGGCATTGGGAGGAAAGGGGGTTGAGAGGATGTGCATGCAGACCCATACTTCTCCATAAGATCGTAATGCAGCCAATACCAGGAAGATAATTAAATTATATTTCAATTTTACAGATCAGTCCAATGGAGGTGCTATTTTGAGACCTGGAATTATATTAGTGTAGCAGCATAGCAAACCTGTTGTGCATTTTGTGATACAAGCACCAAATTTGGCACAAATGTACATTAATATGTTGCGAACATTTTCAGATATTGGGCCACTTGAAATTGCGTAATTTTTTTTTTCAAATTTTTTCAAATTTCGTAATTTCAAATTTTTCGGGTGACACCGTCACAATTTCGGTCTTCGAGGCCGGCCGATATAGTGGGGCGGCTTAGCCCAAATATTCAAAAGAATTGTGCATTTTGTGATACAAGCACCAAATTTGGCACAAATGTACATTAATATGTTGTGAACATTGTGTGGTCAGCAATGAAGACGAGAGTCTGAATTACATGTATGCAAAAGACCTTGTGAACCAGTGAAGCAAATACACGGGTAAGCATGAATTAAATCTAGGGCATGATATAATTTCCATGATGTTTACCTCTACACTCAATGGTGGAAGGAGGTAATGTTCTGATCCCAGCTTGTCTGTATGTCTGTTTGTCTGTTAGTCCACAAAATTCCAGACAAAGCTTGTAGTAGTGGTAGTTGTAGTGGTAGTGGTGATAACAGAAATTGTTATATAGAACTGAACTTATATTATTATTATATGCAGAAAATAACTTCATTTCTATATGCCCTGCAGTGGACAGGTTAATTGGTTTATGCACTGAAGGGGTCACCCTGGTGTGCACTGCTGTGTTCTGCCTCACTGAGTTGTTCAGGTATGATGTACTCAGCACAAGCTTCCGGTCGGCCCGGAGGTGGGGGTGCGGGGCCTGTCACGGAACGTCAAAACAAACGGCCTGCCGGGGCCGCCCAAAAGTCGGGCGTGAGGGGCGCGTCCACTAATGGAACGCCTCTCGCTTCCCAGATCGAGGGCCACGTGGTCAGGAGAACCTCGTCCCTTCCGGTCACACTTTGCCTATCGGCCGGCCTCGAAGACCGAAATTGTGACGGTGTCACCCGAAAAATTTGAAATTACGAAATTTGAAAAAATTTGAAAAAAAAAATTACGGAATTTCAAGTGGCCCAATATCTGAAAATGTTCGCAACATACTAATGTACATTTGTGCCAAATTTGGTGCTTGTTTCACAAAATGCACAATTCTTTTGAATATTTGGGCTAAGCCGCCCCACTATATATAGTGTTGCGGTTTTGAGTTTTGTACAATAAAGGTTAAATTTCCCCCTCATAGTTAGTCACATTACAACATGTAGCCTCGCGATAGTTCAGTTATCTCTTAGTATTTGTGAGCATAATCCTTTTCCTGTGTTAGTTTTGCGTTGAGTAGAATAATGAGAGTAGGTCCTTTTCATTGCCTCCATTGCCTTATGCCTCCATTGCCTCTTTAAGCTGCCTTTGGCTTTTTGGCGCGAGTTAACATGAGGCAGGCCTGGCGGGTCGGGTCGGGACCGAATGAGGGCGGCGAACAAGCTGACGGTAAGCGCAAGCCGCCAATCAGGGCTCAAAGGGAGTGGCTGCGGCAATGCGTCACAGGGCGTGGTTGGAACGTTCGAGAGGGCTCAGGGCGTGTCCATATAACCCGTTGTGCAAAGCCCCCACGATAGTTGGCAGTTGAAGAGTGCGTTGAGTGGAGTTCGGGGAGAGGTGAGCTTGTGCATTGAGCTATTGGAGAGGCGCGTATTGATGAGAGTTACGAGTTCGGAGAAAAGATGCACATGAACCAAGTATAAGCGCTCGTATTAAAGTGATGCATGGTTGAGCTTGAGGCTAAGCCTCTATTGCATTGGGTTACGCAAGTGATAGCGCACCGGTGACTCAACGCGCTGTGGAAAGCCGCCGAGAGACGCGTACATTCCCTCCCACCTACCTGCCTCGTCATCTGCCCTTTTGTTCGAGAGACGCGCTACGAGGATCCTTTTTCCACCACCTGCTTGCCATCTTTGTGGGACGTGCTGGGATCGTGGAGAGCATGCCGGGCCGCCGTTGCTGGACGACCAAGGCAGCGCGTGAACAGCATCCTGCCTGCAATTTCCCTTTGTGAGTGTAACCGGGCCCGTGTCTGGGGTTTAATACGTATAAGACTGACTAAGTTCTGCTCTGTGTCTGCTTTTTACGGAATTGTACATTGTGTAAATAATAGTAACTAGCCGAAACCCGTGGAACATCCACGGAAGGCTGGATGTGGTGTATGGATAGAGTGTACCATTATGGATGGCATAGGGGATTTGCTTGTCCGAGTAAGAGTTAGGAAGAAAGATGAGAATGAAGAGTGCGTATATGAACAACGATCGCCAACACTGGCACAAATGCATGCTCTGGATTGTCCACTCAGTGGACAGCTTGCTTTCGCCTTCGCCTGTCCAATCAGCGGACGGCTTGCTTCGCCTTCGCCCAGCAGACGCCAATACGATGGCGTCGTAAGATGGCGTCGTATCGGCAGTTAATCGGATGCTTTTGGGCCCCAACGTCAGCTAATTCAGATTTTTCGAGTATGTCTGTACGTGATAAACAAAGAGCGCGGTTCGTAGATCGTAAATCCATTAGTGCCGTGGGCATCGGGTCACTGGGTGCGGCGTAAAAGGGATAACAAAGTCGAGTCCTTAAACTATTATTATATAGATTAAATCCTGTTATTCCTTTATTCGAGCGTCTCGTCCCTTCCATCATTGACTAAGCGTGGTACGAATAGAACCGCTCGAATCGGGTTCCAATACTGGAAAACTGCACGGACCACGTGGTACGCAATCCGCTCGGTGTACTCAAATTACACGTGGCTCGTGTGAGGCTTGCTTCCCCGCTTCTGTGGCGGCGCGGGTATTTAGGTATGTGCGAGACTTGGTCCCGAAACCCTTCCTTGCGTTTGCCCGGAAGGGGCATTTCAAGTCTCGGTTACGCCGGCCCAGAAAGAACAAGGGGCTTAATCTCCCCTTGGTAAGGGTCAGGAAGGGCGGCGGAAAGCCGTAACAATATATAATCAAGGTTTGTGCTGATGCAGTATCATGTAGCACAGAATGTAAGACAACATTGTGCAGGTTGGTATCGCATGTTGTAACATATGGCATAACAGGATAGAACAGCACAATGGAAGTTAATACAGGTTTGTGTTTATGTTTTTAATTTAAAATTTTCCATTGTATTAAAAAAAGGAAAACCTGAGAATACGGTGTGACAACTACAACCTGGGAATCACACGCAAGATAATTATGAAAACCACCTGCAATCTCACAATCTGCTTGATGTAGCCATATGATGTCCCCCTCCCCTTGGGGACATACTTTAATCCAGAGGGATGATGCCTGCACAGTCTTGGATGAAGACATTTTTCACCTTGTGAAGATCAAACTGATAACTGTAGGATGGAACAAACAGTCACAGATCGTTAGGGAAGAGCATGGAGAATGCCAGAGCAGCTTGGAAAGCGTGGAATGTGATTGTGAACCACTTCCTGGCATGCAAGCCACTAAATATCATGTATTCTATGTCCGGCAGAAAATGCAATGTGAAATATTAATACCAGTATTGCAACACAACGTCTCGAAACACATGAGAAACTTCGAAAAACGACAAACAAAAAAGACAAATCAATTGGATTCCATGAGGACCGAAAAAGGTATCACCGGTGGTGGAGGATTCTACATGACCTCTGGTAAGCTGGGACACCAGCTGCTCTCAGCAAAATGAAATGCTCCTCTTTTTGTGGCCTCATCAAGCCTGACAAGTGCCACTCGCTCCATCTGTGCCATCTTCACCGGCCATGAGTGGCTCCATGCTCGAGGCATCTTAGAACTGGACACCACCCAGTTGGGCAAATATCCTCGCCATATTGTTTTTACTCCCAGTTGGATGTAGCAAAGCATCGCCAATAAGGGAAAAGGAATGAGACATTTGTGGCTCTTTAATTCACAATTTGTACTGCTTTTGATTCCGTATAAACAGAAGCAAGAGGAGCAAACACACACACCCAAAGGAAATCCCCCAAGTGATATTAGATGAAGATATTTTTTGAAACAACCAGCAAAAATGCCAAGCATTAAAAGTCTTGGCCCAAATGGAAAAGCAACCAGATGCTCTCCACAATCATTATGCTCGAGCATTCAACAAACTTAATGAAAAGGTAATGGATGAGTGTCTCACAGGAGGTGACATGTTACTCATCCCCAAATCTGAAGAAACACAACTATGTCACAAGTATAAACCAATAACATGTCTATCAACAAGGCAACGTAAAACCTTCTGATGGGAATCATCAGAGAAATGATGTACACCGAACACAACTAGATGGTATTCATGGAATACTTACCCTGCGCAATCAACTTGGTGTGAGCCAACTCTTCTGTTTTTGAAGGTTTTTTATATTTGATCCAACATGGCTGCCAGACCACGTGAGCAATGACACCATTAATATATAATCTCTAATATAATTGTTGTGTAGATCATGCTCAATAAATTTCAAACTGCTCAGACTAAGCGTTGGCCCTGTAAAATTATGACGTCATAATTAAAGCACCAATGACGTCATCATTAACAGCACCTATTCCCCATCTGGAGTTCTTTACAATGAGGCATATCTCTTTCTTTTTTTTATTCAACCCTTTCGGAGATATAGAGGTGCAACGTTTTTTGGTTTTCCCAAGATGGCACCTGCACCACATGACCTATGACGTCAGAATTAGCATTATAATATTCTACACGAGGAGACGCTTCTATTGTGAAAAATTTGTGTCGATCAGACCAACAGTTAATTGTAGAGGAAAAAAAAATCATACTAATCGGATGAAGTATTGCATCATAATTCGAAAAGTACCTCTATTAGCGGGGGATACGTTCTTGGAAAATCCGCAAGTTTAAACAATTATTTTTAAAAAAAAGAGAGAAAAAAAATACATATATATATATATGGTGATGGAGTGCCTGTGGGGTTGTTGCCCCCACAAAGGAGCCAGCGGCAAATTATGTTTTCGGGTTGTCCGTCCATCCGTACGGGCTAAACCTCATTTTTCTCAGCAACCACATGTCCGATTGAGACAAAACTTTCAGGGTAGGAGTGACACCCATGCAGAATGTTTTTATAATAATTGTGACGTCATAGGTCACGTGGTATGGCAGCCATCTTGGAGTAAAAGCAAATAATTAAAAAATGATTTCTCGGAAACCGCTGAATGGAAAAATTTGAAACTTGGCGCAATGTCAAGTACTCCCAATGGGGAACATGAATGGCATGATAATGCTAATACTACAATGGGGAATGGCATGATAATGATGACATCATAGGTGAAGAGGTATGCCAGCCAAAATGTTTTAATCGAATTCCTTATCCTAAAAATCTGAAAATTTCATACACAACTTTATGACACCGGTCACATGGTTTGGCAGCCATATTGGATTTAACCTAAAACCTTAAAAACCCAAATCACCAAATCTATTTACTCGAAACTTTACGTGTGTCATTGACTAGGCATGGCGATTAAAAGATGATCATGAAAATATCATTGCTGTGGCAGCCGTATTGGATTGAAGGAAAATATTAAATAACTATGCTGTATATCTGAAACCGCTTACCCTATCGATGTGAAATTTTACAAATATCATCTAACACCATTGTTGCATATAGTTTGAAAATGATGACATTGTAGGTCATGTGGTTTGGCAGCCATCTTGGATAGAAAAACGAACCTTATCCGACCAACACAAACTTCACAAACGTCATCCCGTACCCATAAATACGAAGAGTGTACATTTATTAAGGTCATATGCCATGTGATGTTGCAGCCATATTAGCTTGAAAGCCGATATTTAAAAAAATCTCTTCTCTGAAACCGCTTCACCGATCGATGTGAAACCTGTCATGGCTGGTGAAAATGTGATACTTGAAAACAGCTGAAGGGATTTAAATCAAAGTTGTTTATTTTTAGGACAGTGAAGAGGGCATCAACCCATTGTGGGACTATACGGAGGCATATTGACAACACAGCCACATTGCTCTAGTTTTTAGTTCACCTAGAACGAAGTTGAGGGGAGATTGAAGTTGAGGGGAGACGAAGTTGAGGGGAGAAGTTGAGGGGAGAAAAAAAAAAAAAAGTTGAGGGGAGATTATGCGATGGCGCGTCGTCCGTCCGTCCGTCCGTCCATCAGTCCATCAGTCCATCAGTCCGTAAACACTTGTAACATCTTCTGCGAAACCGCTGCAGGGATTGTGACCAAACATGGCAGAAATGATATGTGTTATGTTGCGACTAAAGTTTGTTCACAGCATTTAAAAAATCGGGGTCTATAAAGGTTTACAAGGGGGTCAAAGTGGATCGAGGTTTGACCACCCCCTCCCAAACCCCCAAATAGGAATTTGCTTTTTCCTCTGAAACTACACAGACTATTTCGATGAAACTTCACCACAACCTTCATCACCCGTGATGTACCAAAATTTGTTCACGGCACTAAGAAAATCAAAATCTAAGGGGGATTACGGGGGGGTCAAAGTGGGTCCAGGTTTGACCCCCCAAAATAGGTATTTGCTTTCTTCTCTGAAACTACACATCCAATTTCGATGAAACTTCACCACAACCTTCACCACCCGTGATGTACCAAAGTTTGTTCACGGCATTAAAAAATCTGCCCCATTAGGGGTCTACAACAGGGGGGGGGCGGTTGCCCCCAAAAGTTGTATTTGCTTTCTTCTCAGAAACTACACATGCAATTTCGATGAAACTTCACCACAACCTTCATCACCCATGATGTACCAATGTTTGTTCAAGACATTAGAAAAATTGGGGTTTGAGGAGGTATATATGTTTGGGGGGTAGGTGGGGGGTTGCCCCCCAAATTATGTATTTTTTTGTTTGTTTGTTTAAAGTCTTATGATTATGTTAGTATAATTCTACATGCTGCGCTGTTTTCTAGCAACCATTGAAATTGGTTTAAAATACCTTTAATGAGTGCAGTATACTGTTTATTCTACCAGGTGAGCGCCAGGGGTATTGCCCCTATGTTTTATTATATATATATGTATATATATATATATATATATATATATATATATATATATATATATGACAGGTTATGGGTATGCGGGTGTCCTCTGATACCTCAGGGAGATGGATGCCCTCTGCCTTGCATAACCCCAGGTCACTTGTTGGCAAGGTGTAGTACCTGTCAGCCCCCTTACCAGGTTAACGGTCTGCAGCCATGCGGTTTAAATGGCAGATGGCTCTGCACACCTGGTGGATGAGAGTCCAGTCGACTCCAACAGCACAGGCGGAAGAGGGTGAATTCCCCCAACGGCAAGCAGAGAGGCGGAGAGGAGTGACGACCCCAAGTCTATACCAACACTTACCCGTGTGTATCAGCCATAGAAAGGCAATATGATGGCAGACGCCATCATTGCCCGAGGAGACTCGACCTGATTGATTGATATAAAACAAGAGCAGAATAGAGCTGGTAGAAAACTGAAAGGCCACCAGCCTGCCTGTGAAGTGCCAGAAGTAGTCCCTGATATTCATCCTCTTGTCACGAGATGCCAATGACCTGGAGATGGAAGACCTGAAAGCCTCAAATGGAAGCAACAGGTGAAGCAGCAACACCAGTCCACAGTGGGGAACCATATTTCATGACACCAGATTAAAGCCTTCGACAACATTCAAAGTAGCAGAAGTACTTGGTTGATCCTGTAAATAATTCTCAGACAGTGGATAGCTTTGGGGGCTCGCTTGGAGGTATGGTCCACCAAGACACATTATAGCCGAGGATGAAGCCCAGGAACTCCAGAGACTGAACCTCTCCTGGAAGCTGTCCAAATAAATAATTGGGATATTTGCTTGTCCATCCTCGTGGAGGGATAAAGTGAGAGTATTTGCTGCATAACACATTTATTATAAGGAGATGAGCAGTTGCTCATTTTCTTCAGATCAGCAGCGAGGGATGATGTCACAATGTGTCTTGTGGACTGGTGAAGAATCGAGTCTGCACGAAGCGGAGTCGTTGACAAAGGGATACAGACGATTTTCCATTGACGAATATTGGCCATTGATGGACACAAACAAAACGAGAGCGGCACTTGGTGGAGAGTATACCTCCATCAGGCTGAACAGTTTACCTTTTGTATCTCACCCAAAGGCCAGATCCGGATCTTCACCAAAATCTAATCATTTGGTCCTCGTGACACACCCAACCTGTCCAACAAATTTCGTCCGAATCCGTCCACAACCTTTTGAGATATCCTGTCCACAGACAGGCGGATAGACAGACAGGGGGTGAAAACATAACTTCCACCCATCTTCGGTGTTCGAGGTAAAGATTGGTTCCAGAACTGATTGTGTGAGGATTAAGTGACCAGATTGGACTGGATTTCGCTGACAGTTTGAGAAGCGGAATAAGGTACCAGACAGAATAATGCTGATGTTGCTATCTTGTGAGATGGCCATCATACATGGAACCCCCTACTTCTTCTTGTTCTTCTTCTTTTAATTCTTCTTCTTCTACTTCTTTGTTAATGGCGACAAAGTGTTTGGCGCAAGTATTTCACGAACTGGTCAAAGCTGGCAGGTCTGATGCTCGACTAAGTAGTTCGGGCAGGAATTTTGAATTTGTTCCTGGTGCCAGCAGTCGCTCGCCTACTCTTCGCAATGGACATCGTGGAAACCTCAACGTCCACCAATGAATGCCAGTAGACGAGTGCCCAGTTTAGTGCCCATCAGAGGGATGGCACACACACATTGATGAGTGACCCTACCATGTGAAACACCGGGATCACAATTCATAGCTGGGTTGGGATTCAAACCTAAGCGAGACAACTTAGAGGAAAGTGCCCACACCTCCAGGCCACCCTGCCAGCCCTTACCCAAACTCTCTTCCATTCCTAATAATCACAGCATCCCAAGATGCTCTCATTGACCTCTTCCTCCCTCAGCAATTCATCATTTTCCCACCTCGAACCGACCTTTTGTAAAAAAGCTTCAGAAGCTTCAGATGTAAACAGAATTTAAGCATTCAACTTGCCTTCGACTATCCATTCCACAGAGAATGTTCCATCGAATGACTTTGAACAATACACTCTTTAAAGTCCTTCAATTTGTTCGAAATACATCAGAGGCGATCACTTAAGAGGCCTACCACATTTTGTTCAAAGCTCGAGTCAAAGCCCTTGGCAATTACAAAAAGGACTTTGATAGCCCAGGAGCATTAGCCAGAAATGAAGGGGAAGCCTAGAAGAAATTAGTAGAAAGCTGATTTTTTGCACAGAGCTCCAGAATGTCATGTGGATACCCACAGTACAAAGTCCCACGAGTCCCACCTTGTGGCATTTTCAAAATTCAAGATGTCCGCCGGTTAGACGGAAAATGCATAAATTGCGATAACTTCAGCCTAGAACCTCATAAAAGTATACTTTTTATGTCTAAATATATTCTTTAGCATCCTAGGATTATGGCCATTACTGTTTGTAATCGCCATAATTGCAAAAACTCTCGGGACATTGATTTAGATGGTGATAACAGTGTTTAAGTCAGGAATAAGAAAAGTGACATTCAGTTAACACGGTACTGTCCAAAACACGAGAATCAGGTTGGGATGACTGGGATCAAAGAGTTGGTCTGCTTTTGTGTCGTATTGTAATTAAATGTCAAATCCCCATGTGTTGTTTACCTCTTGCAGGCCTTGTGGTCACAATGTGAAACATTTTGCATTAAATAAAATAATAGCAAATTAAACTTATCATGATTTTGATGTTTTTTTGCATTGCAGCAGCGGCAATTTTGTCAGCCATCTTGGATTATATCTACATATCATTATCTGAGGTCACTGAAATATATTCTATTAAAATCCTAGTGTGCTAAAACATATATTTAGCCACGAAAAGTACACTTTTATGAGGTTCTCGGCTGAAGTTATCCATATTTATGTATTTTCCATCCAACCAGCGGCCATCTTGAATTTTTGAAAATGCCACAAGGTGGGACTCGTGGGACTTTATATTGTGGGCATCCACATGGTATTCTGAAGCTCTGTGCAAAAAATCAGCTTTCTGCTAATTTCTTCTAGGTCCTAACCTAATGCTCCTGGGCTATGAGGGCGAGGCGAATGCCACCAAAATATGTGTTTAACCGAATTAATTTGAAGTCCTTATGGGGGGAAGCATAAGCATCTGGCTACGCTTCCAGATGTTTGCCAAGGCTTGGTAGCGGAGCAGCAATATATTAAATAAATTGGAAATGTCATTGTGTACTTACCAGGAAATCCAAATAAACTCAGCGTTTTTGGTGAACCAGAAAATAATACACACAGTGATTTAAACTGAGGTTTATCAGATTTTTAAATAGGTCAAAGGTCATTTGCCCCAGCGAGGGGAATATCAGAGGAAGGCAGAAGTCACAATATTTCACACCGAAGAGGTTCTTCGCAGATTCAGATATCCTCAAAGCACTTCCGCTTTGAGGATATCTGCGATTCCAAGGTGATCCATTAATCCCAGGATTATAAGTCCTTCTCCCAGCATCCACACCATACAAATCCTCCGAAGATGTAATCGTGCGTACCTCTCCAGCCCGAGGAGCCAACAACCCCACAGGCCCTCCGTCACCATGTCCAACATACCACGGAGGGCGGTTTGTGCCTATTTTCATGTTTGGCTTTTCGAGAATATGGCAAAACTTTTTTCTTTTTTTCAAATAAAAGCCATAACAAAGCCATCTCATAATGGTTCTGCTGAGGAATATATCAGTTATATCCTGATGTAACCTTTATAATGCTTTATCCTGCATCGGTGGCTCGAGCTAGCTGGAGCATAAATAAAAGGCGGGATGTAGCCTGGAGTCCAGGTGGTTTAATATCAGCCTTTCAAGGAACATGTACTTGGCACATGGTGCCGCAGCTTGATAGCTTTCCTAAGGGTACAATAATCCGACGGCTGCCCTGCTGCCCTGCCCCATATGTTTTTTCACGAAGAAAACTAAAAAATTAGAGTATCCAGATCCGGATCTGGACCTTTACCAAAATCCAATCATTTGGTCCTTGTCAAAAACCCAACCTGTCCACCAAATTTTGGCCGAATCCGTCGACAACTTTTTGAAATATCCTGATCACAGATAGATAAATAAAAAAAACAGACAGACAAACAGACATCCCTCAAACAATGATGACAATGAAAATTACAATTGCATGGACTTCAACCACACCGCTCCACCCTTTGTAATTCTCCATCTTTTTCTGAACTCGTGGTGTAAAGTTACCTTACTAACTTTGAATGGCCTACACAGCACTTAATACTCCACTTCCTGTACACCAAACTTAAGTGCACATCACACGTTTTCCCTTCCGGCACACCATCCAAGCGCCCATTAAGGTTTCCCTGATGAAGTGCAGATGGTGGTTTTTTTTGAGTAAACCTTGAAAGCACTAAAACCCCTGCAGTGATCCACGATGCAGGTGTTGTATCATTCAGGTATCACGACCCAATGGTGACATAAGGATGGAGCGACTTAAGAGTCCAAAGCAAATGCACAAAATCATGAGACTTGGAGTGAAATTTGGAAGTGATGGTCTTTTCTACTTGTGTATCATATGGCTCGCGAACGCTGCTGGAGTAAAGGTAGTGAGTTACATTCTGTGGACGACAAGCTGTGTTTAATGGGGTGAAGTTTATGCCTCTGTGCTGGTGAGTCGATCAGTTCGGCCGTTGTGCTCCATCGAGTCCACATTAAAGGCAGCCGGGTGTGTATAAATATTCAGGTATTAATCTGTACTTAGAACCACACCACAAACCCAGTCCCAACATCAACAAAAACACATTCAGACACTTCTATGATAAGTAAAGTAATACATTGAGCACAAGGTGAAAAAACCAAACTTACATGTCTGTTGTTTACCTTTCAATACAAAAACATAGCTTTGATTGGGGTTGGATTTTTACCTGGGCCACCGAAGGTATGTGACAAGGACGAAATTATTAAGTTTTGGTGAACATCCGGATCTGGATCCGAGAATTTTTAAGTAACTCTTCACCATTGAGAGATAGGGAATAAAACGATATATAGCACGATATCTCAAAAAGTTATGGACGGAAGCGGACGAAACTTGGTGGGCAGATTGGGTGTGTGACAAGGAACAATTGATTCATTTCAAAACGATGTGAATGACTTATGGCAACACTAGGTGGATGAATTGCTTCGGCGACAAGAACAAGTCGATTCGATTTTGGTTCAGGTACGAATCCTAATCTGACCTATCAGTGGATACAAAACGTAAACTGTTCAGCTCGGCGGTGGTTTCAAAGAAATGCCGAGTCAAATCCCAAGTCAAAAACAAAATGAGGGAAAAATAGGAGAAAATAGGGAAATATACATATGGAAATATACTTTTTCCCTATTTTTCTGCATATGAAAAAATATATTTTAAATAGCGAGTTTTGGAACAAAAAAAACGAGGAATAAAATAGAAAATATATATTTCAAATAGTGAATTTTGGAACCAAAAAAAACTAGAAATAAAATAGAAAAAAATATTTTAAATAGCCAGTTTTGGAACAAAAAAAACTAGGAATAAAACCGAAAAACATATTTTAAATAGTGAATTTTGGAACAAAAAAAACTAGGAATAAAATAGAAAAACATATTTTAAATAGCGAGTTTTGCAACAAAAAAAACTCGGAATAAAATAGAAAAACATATTTTAAATAGCGAGTTTTGCAACAAAAAAAACTACGAATAAAATAGAAAAATATATTTTAAATAGCGAGTTTTGCAACAAAAAAAACTAGGAATAAAATAGAAAAATATATTTTAAATAGCGAGTTTTGCAACAAAAAAAACTAGGAATAAAACCGAAAAACATATTTTAAATAGTGAATTTTGGAACAAAAAAAACTAGGAATAAAATAGAAAAACTTATATTAAATAGCGAGTTTTGCAACAAAAAAAACTAGGAATAAAATAGAAAAATATATTTTAAATAGCGAGTTTTGCAACAAAAAAAACTAGGAATAAAATAGAAAAATATATTTTAAATAGCGAGTTTTGCAACAAAAAAAACTACGAATAAAATAGAAAAATATATTTTAAATAGCGAGTTTTGCAACAAAAAAAACTACGAATAAAATAGAAAAACATATTTTAAATAGCGAGTTTTGCAACAAAAAAAACTACGAATAAAATAGAAAAATATATTTTAAATAGCGAGTTTTGCAACAAAAAAACTACGAATAAAATCGAAAAACATATTTGAAATAGCGAGTTTTGCAACAAAAAAAACTAGGAATAAAATAGAAAAATATATTTTAAATAGTGAATTTTGGAACAAAAAAAAGTAGGAATAAAATGGAAAATTTTATTTTAAATAGTGAGTTTTGGAACAAAAAAACGGACTAAAATGGAAAATTACATTTTAAATAGCGAGTTTTGGAACAAAAACAATACCGAATGGCACAACTGGACTTGTTTGACACTTTAATTGAAGATCATAGTATGATCTGGGTGGGGATACCTATTATCACTTAGCAAATAATGTGAGTATTAAAAAAATTCACTTCAGGCATGGACAGCCGGTTCGTGAATGACTTGTGTAAAAAAAACGGCGGATGGTAAACGATGAACCAATAAATTCCACATTCCTGTGCCACCTTCAGTCGAACGTCAGGCATTGACAGCCGGTTCTCTATATTTTCATTACAAACAGCGTCATTCACCATTCCAATCACAAATTAGTGCTATTTTTTTTTATGTTGCAGGCTCCATTCATGGTCTATATAGTATTCATGGAGGCCAGGCCTTTAAAAAACTGCATTGATAAATGTGAGGAAAGATAGATAAAAGAGAGAGAATGTAAAGGTGAAGAGTAAAAATGAGAATGAATGAAAATGAAAGAAAATGAGTGAGAAAATGAGTAATAAAAGTGTGTGATGAAAAGTGTGTGATGAAAAGTGAGTGATGAAAAGTACATGATGAAAAGTGTATGATGAAAAGTGTACGATGAAAAGTGTACGATGAAAAGTACATGATGAAAAGTGTACGATGAAAAGTGTATGATGAAAAGTGTATGATGAAAAGTGTATGATGAAAAGTGTACGATGAAAAGTACATGATGAAAAGTGTACGATGAAAAGTGTATGATGAAAAGTGTATGATGAAAAGTGTATGATGAAAAGTGTATGATGAAAAGTGTGTGATGAAAAGTGTATGATGAAAAGTGTACGATGAAAAGTACATAATGAAAAGTGTACAATGAAAAGTGTACGATGAAAAGTGTATGATGAAAAGTGTACGATGAAAAGTGTAGGATGAAAAGCGTATGATGAAAAGTGTATGATGAAAAGTGTACGATGAAAAGTACATGATGAAAAGTGTACGATGAAAAGTGTATGATGAAAAGTGTATGATGAAAAGTGTATGATGAAAAGTGTACGATGAAAAGTGTATGATGAAAAGTGTATGATGAAAAGTGTACGATGAAAAGTGTATGATGAAAAGTGTATGATGAAAAGTGTACGATGAAAAGTGTATGATGAAAAGTACATGATGAAAAGTGTATGATGAAAAGTGTATGATGAAAAGTGTATGATGAAAAGTGTACGATGAAAAGTGTATGATGAAAAGTGTATGATGAAAAGTGTACGATGAAAAGTACATGATGAAAAGTGTACGATGAAAAGTGTATGATGAAAAGTGTATGATGAAAAGTGTATGATGAAAAGTGTACGATGAAAAGTGTATGATGAAAAGTGAACGATGAAAAGTGTATGATGAAAAGTGTATGATGAAAAGTGTGTGATGAAAAGTGTATGATGAAAAGTGTACGATGAAAAGTACATGATGAAAAGTGTACGATGAAAAGTGTACGATGAAAAGTGTATGATGAAAAGTGTACGATGAAAAGTGTACGATGAAAAGCGTATGATGAAAAGTGTACGATGAAAAGTACATGATGAAAAGTGTACGATGAAAAGTGTATGATGAAAAGTGTATGATGAAAAGTGCATGATGAAAAGTGTACGATGAAAAGTGTATGATGAAAAGTGTATGATGAAAAGTGTACGATGAAAAGTGTACGATGAAAAGTGTATGATGAAAAGTGTATGATGAAAAGTGTATGATGAAAAGTACATGATGAAAAGTGTATGATGAAAAGTGTATGATGAAAAGTGTACGATGAAAAGTGTACGATGAAAAGTGTATGATGAAAAGTGTATGATGAAAAGTGTACGATGAAAAGTACATGATGAAAAGTGTACGATGAAAAGTGTATGATGAAAAGTGTATGATGAAAAGTGTATGATGAAAAGTGTACGATGAAAAGTGTATGATGAAAAGTGTACGATGAAAAGTACATGATGAAAAGTGTATGATGAAAAGTGTATGATGAAAAGTGTGATGAAAAGTGTATGATGAAAAGTACATGATGAAAAGTGAGTGATGAAAAGTGAGTGATGAAATGTACATGATGAAAAGTACATGATGAAAAGTGTATGATGAAAAGTGTACAATGAAAAGTGTATGATGAAAAGTGAGTGATGAAAAGTACATGATGAAAAGTGTATGATGAAAAGTGAGTGATGAAAAGTGAGTGATGAAAAGTACATGATGAAAAGTACATGATGAAAAGTGTATGATGAAAAGTGTACGATGAAAAGTGTATGATGAAAAGTGTATGATGAAAAGTGTATGATGAAAAGTGTATGATGAAAAGTGTATGATGAAAAGTACATGATGAAAAGTACATGATGAAAAGTGTATGATGAAAAGTGTATGATGAAAAGTACATGATGAAAAGTGTATGATGAAAAGTACATGATGAAAAGTGTATGATGAAAAATGTATGATGAAAAGAGTATGATGAAAAGTGTATGATGAAAAGTACATGATGAAAAGTGTATGATGAAAAATGTATGATGAAAAGTGTATGATGAAAAGTGTATGATGAAAAGTGTATGATGAAAAGTGTATGATGAAAAATGTATGATGAAAAGTGTATGATGAAAAGTGTATGATGAAAAGTGTATGATGAAAAGTGTATGATGAAAAGTACATGATGAAAAGTACATGATGAAAAGTGTATGATGAAAAGTGTACGATGAAAAGTGTATGATGAAAAGTGTATGATGAAAAGTACATGATGAAAAGTGTATGATGAAAAGTGTATGATGAAAAGTACATGATGAAAAGTGTGATGAAAAGTGTATGATGAAAAGTACATGATGAAAATTGTGATGAAAAGTGTATGATGAAAAGTGTATGATGAAAAGTGTGATGAAAAGTGTATGATGAAAAGTACATGATGAAAAGCGTATGATGAAAAGTGTATGATGAAAAGTGTATGATGAAAAGTACATGATGAAAAGTACATGATGAAAAGCGTATGATGAAAAGTACATGATGAAAAGTACATGATGAAAAGTGTATGATGAAAAGTGTATGATGAAAAGTGTACGATGAAAAGTGTATGATGAAAAGTGTATGATGAAAAGTACATGATGAAAAGTGTATGATGAAAAGTGTATGATGAAAAGTACATGATGAAAAGTGTGATGAAAAGTGTATGATGAAAAGTACATGATGAAAAGTGTGATGAAAAGTGTATGATGAAAAGTGTATGATGAAAAGTGTGATGAAAAGTGTATGATGAAAAGTACATGATGAAAAGCGTATGATGAAAAGTGTATGATGAAAAGTGTATGATGAAAAGTACATGATGAAAAGCGTATGATGAAAAGTGTATGATGAAAAGTGTATGATGAAAAGTGTATGATGAAAAGTGTGATGAAAAGTGTATGATGAAAAGTACATGATGAAAAGCGTATGATGAAAAGTGTATGATGAAAAGTGTATGATGAAAAGTACATGATGAAAAGCGTATGATGAAAAGTACATGATGAAAAGTACATGATGAAAAGTGTATGATGAAAAGTGTATGATGAAAAGTACATGATGAAAAGTGTATGATGAAAAGTGTATGATGAAAAGTACATGATGAAAAGTGTGATGAAAAGTGTATGATGAAAAGTACATGATGAAAAGTGTGATGAAAAGTGTATGATGAAAAGTGTATGATGAAAAGTGTGATGAAAAGTGTATGATGAAAAGTACATGATGAAAAGCGTATGATGAAAAGTGTATGATGAAAAGTGTATGATGAAAAGTACATGATGAAAAGCGTATGATGAAAAGTGTATGATGAAAAGTGTATGATGAAAAGTGTATGATGAAAAGTGTATGATGAAAAGTGTGATGAAAAGTGTGATGAAAAGTGTATGATGAAAAGTACATGATGAAAAGCGTATGATGAAAAGTGTATGATGAAAAGTGTATGATGAAAAGTACATAATGAAAAGTACATGATGAAAAGTACATGATGAAAAGCGTATGATGAAAAGTGTATGATGAAAAGTGTATGATGAAAAGTGTATGATGAAAAGTACATAATGAAAAGTACATGATGAAAAGTACATGATGAAAAGCGTATGATGAAAAGTGTATGATGAAAAGTGTATGATGAAAAGTGTATGATGAAAAGTACATGATGAAAAGTGTTTGATGAAGAGTGTATGATGAAAAGTGTATGATGAAAAGTGTATGATGAAAAATGTATGATGAAAAGTACATGATGAAAAGTGTTTGATGAAGAGTGTATGATGAAAAGTGTATGATGAAAAGTACATGATGAAAAGTGTTTGATGAAGAGTGTGTGATGAAAAGTGTGTGGCGTTTGTTTGCAAGAAAAAGAGGTTGAAGCTGGCCCCCGGTAGTTATAGTTTTAGTGAGACAGAAAGTAAGACCAGCAATCCTGACACGGAGTATGTAAGATCGTTCCGGGCACCACTTTGACGCTCTGGATCCGAACGGTAGTACTACCCTGGCCAGTTGCTGTCGACAACCTACAACCTAAAAACTAATCGTTTTAATCTATCTATAATTCCAGTAATCTCTGTGTGTTTGTATGTGTGTATGTGTGTATGTGTGTATGTGTGTATGTTTGTCTGTGACCGCTGTTTCTCGACAACTACCGGTCCGATATACTTTAAACTTGCCAGGTATATTGCTGGGGACCCGAGGATGTGCCTTTTCAAGGTTTGAAATTAATCGGACAAGTAGTTACCGAGCTATGGCGATTTCTTTACCAAACACCGCAAGCCGTTCGCTTTGGACCAAACCATTGCATGTAAATAGAGGGGGGGGGGGTTCTGTGGTCGTTGCGAATGGACCAAACCATTCATGTAAATAGAGGGGGGGGGGGGTTCTGTGGTCGTTACTGCCATGTGGTTTCAAAGTTTTTTTTTTGTTGTTGTTGTTTGCACGCATGTTTTTTTGCACCCACGTACGGGCACGCCCTAGGATGTTTACACACACACACCCCTACACAAATTTTTTTTTTTTTTTTTTTTTGGCAAGGAACGGGCACCCACGTACGGGCACGTCCTAGCTTATATATAGTACGGGCATGCCCTAGTCTATCTATAATTCCATTAATCTCTGTGTGTATGTGTGTTTGTATGTGTGTATGTGTGTATGTGTGTATGTGTGTATGTTTGTCTGTGACCGCTGTTTCTCGACAACCACGGGTCCGATATACTTTAAACTTGCCAGGTATATTGCTGGGGACCCGAGGATGTGCCTTTTCAAGGTTTCATATTAATCGGACAAGTACTTACCGAGCTATGGCGATTTCTTTACCAAACACTGCAAGCCGTTCGCTTTGGACCAAACCATTGCATGTAAATAGAGGGGGGGGTTCTGTGGTCGTTGCGAATGGACCAAACCATTCATGTAAATAGAGGGGGGGGGGTTCTGTGGTCGTTACTGCCACGTGGTTTCAAAGTTTTTTTTTGTTGTTGTTGTTTGCACGCATGTTTTTTTGCACCCACGTACGGGCACGCCCTAGGATGTTTACACACACACACCCCTACACAAATTTTTTTTTTTTTTTTTTTTTGGCAAGGAACGGAAACCCACGTACGGGCACGTCCTAGCTTATATATAGTACGGGCATGCCCTAGTCTATCTATAATTCCAGCAATCTCTGTGTGTATGTTTGTATGTTTGTATGTTTGTATGTTTGTATGTATGTTTGTCTGTGACCGCTGTTTCTCGACAACTACCGGTCCGATATACTTGAAACTTGCCAGGTATATTGCTGGGGACCCGAGGATGTGCCTTTTCAAGGTTTGAAATTAATCGGACAAGCAGTTACCGAGCTATGTCCAAAAAACGATTCAACCAATCAGAGAGCAGCGAGCTATCACGTGTGCCGAACGTGGCGAACAGACTCTGCCTCGGACGGCACATTTGAGAGCGTATTCATTTATTTCACGTTTGCAAACTATGTTGGCGCTATGTTGGCGTTAAACTATGTTTTAAAACTAATAAAAACTAATTTGCGATTCATCGTAACTGCGATATACGACCTTCCGGAGCTCCCGTGAGAGCGTGCGCCATTACGGATAGTAATTCAATTAAAAACATAAAAACATTGTCCCAATTCAGTCAGAGCGAAGGGCGTTGTTTTAAGCGAAGAGCGTTTTATTTTTCCCCTTAAATTCAGTCGCCGGACGGTGAAAGCTTTTTTTGGGGGGCAGCTACTGGCAGCGACGTACGGCCAATCACAGGACACGTTGTTGTGTCGACGTGCCGTGTTGTTTTCCCTCGCGGTTTGGAATGTTTTTCCTTTTCATTTCTTTTCTCTTCCTTACGGAAGTACGGGCATTTCCTTAAATTTGCGATTCTTTCGCTTTCCTGCGCGTTTGGGCACGCTATGGCGATTTCTTTACCAAACTCCGAAGCCGTTCGCTTTGGACCAAACCATTTCATGTAAATAGAGGGGGGGGATTGTCACCGTACTCGCAAGCCGTTCGCTTTGGACCAAACCATTTCATGTAAATAGAGGGGGGGGGATATAATTTTAGATATAGATATAGTACGGGCATGCCCTAGTATATCAAAATACGAGTGCGGCACCAGTGGAAAACCCACGATAATAGACATGTATGACATTTGGACATCTTAAGTTAGATGCTGCACATTCAGTTTTCCAAAATGGGTACCACCAATGAATCAGATCCAGAAATGATGTAATCCACACAATTTATTTCCTTCACATAATATGTGACCCCTCACTCCTCTCCACCCCACACTCTCCTCTCTCCACCCTCCCTCCTGTCCCCCCTCTATTTTCTCCCCTATCTCTCCTCTCCCACCCACTGTCCGATCCCTCACTCCTGGTCCGATCCCTCACTCCTGGTCCGATCCCTCACTCCTGGTCCGATCCCTCACTCCTGGTCCGATCCCTCACTCCTGGTCCGATCCCTCACTCCTGGTCCGATCCCTCACTCCTGGTCCGATCCCTCACTCCTGGTCCGATCCCTCACTCCTGGTCCGATCCCTCACTCCTGTCCGATTCCTCACTCCTGTCCGATCCCTCACTCCTGTCCAATCCCTCACTGCTGTGCAATCCCTCACTCCTGTGCAATCCCTCACTACTGTCCAATCCATTTTTTAGGAATATATATATATGTTTTTAAAAATAAATATTTATAAATATTTTCAGGAAAATATGAAACCGTAATGGTTACTAAAATAAAATGCGCCCTGCTGTTATGTGACCAGATCCTCAGCTCTGAGTGGTGTACATTTGTGAGGACATACGGACAGCCAAACGCTGTTCTAGATGGTATTGCCCAACTGGCTATGCCATAAAAAAACTAAGAAAACAATTGAAATATATATTTTAAAGAGCCAGTTTTGGATAAAAAAAATAGTAAAAACAAGAATGGCACTCAATAGAGAGCAAACCTCTGCCTGGTTGGCCATATCACTCAATGGTGAAGAATCACTTTAAAATTCTACTAGCTGGATCCGGATCCGGATCTTCACCGAAATTGAATCAATTCTTCCTCGTCACACACACAACCTGTGCACCAAGTTTCATCCAAATCCATCCATAACTTTTTGAGCTATCCTGTTATGTATTATTTTTGGCCGGATCTCTCAATGGTGAAGAATCACTTAAAAATTAAATAATCATCATATCCGAATTCATAATCAGATCTTACCCAAAATCGAAATGAGTCTTCCTTGCGAGACACACAACCTGTCCACGAAGTTTCATCCAAATCCGTCCACAACTTTTTGAGATATCCTGCTATGTATCGTTTTGGCCCGATCTCCCAATGGTGAAGAATCACTTTAAAAATTCTAGTAGCCGGATCCGAATCCGGATCTTCACCAAAATCTAATCATTTCGTTCTTGTCACATACGCTACATCTCTGCCAAATTTCGTCCGAATCCATCTACATCTTTTTGAGATATTTTGTTCACAAACGGACAGACAGACAAACGGACAGACAGACAGGGGTGAAAACATAACCTCCATCCACCTTTGGTGGCGAAGGTAAATAGCAACGAAATTGGTGGGAAAGAAACGAAGTCCAGGATGATCGTGAAAAAAATAGCAACTAATTTGGAGTAAAAAAGCAAGTCCAGGAAAACAATCCTTGCTGTTGAAGGTATTATACAATTCACCTCTGAAGGTTTTCATGGTTTGGTTCAATACATACTATAGGTCTGTCTGATGGATAGCTGGGTCTGGATTCACGCCCAGGAATAATTATGTAACACATGAACCACTCCCTCCCCCACCCCCCTTCTTTCCAATCAACACTCGACCCAATAAAAAACAATTAAAAACTGAAGCAACAAACCCGGGCAGTGTACAATCAGCAGAAGTCCAAAGGCCTGCTGTCTTAAGCTCACCCAAAAAACAAGATGGCGTCCATATTATTTCGTCCGGATGCCATCCGTGGTGGGTGGTGTCAAGTGGCAAATGTGGGTGGGGTCCGGCAGCTCTCCGACCAATGGGGCCACATTTCAAACATCGGGGCCCTGGCGCTCACCTGGTAGAATAAACAGTATACTGCACCGAATAAGGGTATTGAAACCAATTTCAATGGTTGCTAGAACACAGGGCAGCATGTAGAGTCATAATAACATAATCATAAGACTTTAAACAAACGAACAAAAAAAATACCTATTTTGGGGGGCAACCCCCCAACTACCATATACCTCCTAAAAAGCCGATTTTTCTAATGCCTTGAACAAACATTGGTGCATCATGGGTGATTATGGTTGTGGTGAAGTTTCATCGAAATTGTGTGTGTAGTTTCTGAGAAGAAAGCAAATACATACTTTGGGGGGGGGGGGGCACCCCTCCCCCATCCCCCTTACACCCTCATAGTGGCAGATTTTTTTTAATGCCGTGGACATACTTTGGTACATCCCGGGTGGTGAAGGTTGTGGTTATGTTTCATCAAAATTGTGCGTGTGGTTTCAGAAAAGAAAGCTAATACCTATTATGGGGGGGTCAAACCTGGACCCATTTTGACCCAGGTAAACCCCCTTACACCCAAATTGTTTTGATGCCGTGAACAAACTTCAGTCACAACACAACAAATATCATTTGTGCCAAATTTGGTCGCAATCCCATCAGCGGTTTCGGAGAAGAAGTTTCAAGTGTTTACGGAAAGACGGACGGACAGACAGACAGACAGACAGACTGACGGACTGACAACGCGCCATCACATAAGGTCCCCTGAACTTCGTTCCAGGTGAGCTAAAAATCTACTCACAACAAGAATCATAAAAACAACAACAACATGTGGAGCTCTTGCAACACATTACAGGCAAAAATGTATACATCCAGACAATAGCTGCAATATTCAAATATCACTGCACTATAATTCCACACATGAGAAGACAACGGACAAACCCAAACAGCATAGGATCAAAAACTGGGATCCGTATATCACCACCATTCCTGAGCCATGGATTCAAACGGGAAAGGTTCGCGGTTCCAAAAAAAAGAAGAGTTTTCAAATGGGTGAAAAAATAAAAGGAAATAATTGTTATTAAAGAAAAGTGAATTAAAAAATACATAAATCGACTCCAATTGTATTTATTCCGAAATAAAATGACCACGAACAGCAAATGCATTATTCATACCAAATAATCTCTCGGATGGTCACTTAGCTCATTCCTCTGTGTTAATGAACACCTGCAGTTTCATCCGAACTATGCATGAGGCTTCACGGGTATTCGAAAAGAAGCTCATTAAGGTGACCTTTAACCCGGCTTTGTCTTCTGCAGAGGTTTGAGAGCCACACAAGTCTGATACCTGAAGGGCCCCCTTTGTAAAGGCCCATCCTCATGTGCCACATCCCCTTTACTTAATTTGAATTCTCACCGATGGTCCCTTGACGTGCGTAGAGGCAAGCTATGCCTCAGAAACCGAAAGATAAAACTGGTACTACATCACTTTTGATTGGAAAACCTTCAATTATTATCGATGGATTTGGCGATAGTACAGTATGTTTACCATCAAATCATTCCGAGTTGTTAGGGTTAGGGTTAGGGTGACGATTGAACATGGCTCTTCAATAAAAATTCAGTTTCAACAAAAAAAAATTCAAACCGTTTCAAAAAAAACTAAAACAATGCGACTGTCGCCAATATGCATCCGCATCGTCCCACAATGGTTAGATGTCATCGTTCACTGTCCTAAAAATAAACAAGTTTGATTTAAATCCCTTCAGCTGTTCTCAAGTATCACATTTTCACCAGCCATGACAGGTTTCACATCGATCGGTGAAGCAGTTTCAGAGAAGGGATTAAAAAAAAAAATCTGTTTTCAAGCTAATATGGCTGCCATACCACATGACATATGACCTTTAAAAATGTACATTCTGCATACTATGGTTAGGGGGATCACGTTTGTGAAGTTTCGTGTTGATCGGATAAGGTTCGTTTTTCTATCCAAGATGGCTGCCAAACCACGTGACCTACGACATCATCATTTTCAAACTATATGCAACAGTGCTGTTGGATGATATTTGTAAAATTTCGCATCGATAGGCTGAGCGGTTTCAGAGATATAATTATTTAATATTTCCCTTCAATCCAATATGGCTGCCAAACCATGTGACCTATGATGTCATAAATTTCATATTTCAATACAAATGCGTCATAGATCATGTGCATGCTATTTCAGATTTTTAGGATAAGGAATTTGATTAAAACATTTTTGGCTGGTATACCACTTCACTTATGATGTCATCATTATCATGATATTTTTCCCCATTGGGAGTACTGGACAATGTGCCGTTTAACATTTTTCCATTCAACGGTTTCTGAGAAATATTTTTGAATTATTTGCGTTTAATCCAAGATGGCTACCATAACACGTGACCTATGACGTCACAATTATCATAAAAAACATTCTGCATGGGTGTCACGCCTAACCTGAAAGTTTCGTCTCAATCGGACATATGGTTGGTGAGAAAAACGAGGTTTAGCCCGTACGGACGGACAACCCGAAAACATAATGCCTCCGGGGACTTCGTCGGCGGAGGCATAAAAATACAAAAATACAAACCGTTTCAAAAAAATTAATTCAATTTGTTTCAAAAAATGTTTTCCCATATTTTTGACCTGGCATTAACTGCCCCAAACAACAGGCATTGTTGCTTGGTCTGAAGTCCAAAGTCTCCTTTGTCTAGGACACTAACCCGACTGTTCCATTTGTACGGATTTCCTCAGTGATAATATGAATCATCCTATTGTGGCGGACACAAAAGCCCACTGGCGTGGTGACATCATTCCACGCACCGAGTGGGCGGTGGCCACGCCCGAGGGGTAGGCGTGGCCTCATGATATACCCCGGGCGACCAGCCCGGAGGAGTTTAGTTTTACAGTGTAGTCTTACAATAAAGACGTTTATATGTTACCGCTTGTCCGCTTCCTCCTTGCTCACAAGCAGCGCGCGTAACGCCGCGCTTTACTGGTGACCCTCGACGTTGGATCTGCCGGAGCGATCCTTCCACACGCGACGCCATCGCCATGGCCGCCTTCGTCAAACTTCCGGAATTTTGGGAGGCTCAGGCCGAAGTCTGGTTCGTCCAGGCCGAAGCCTAATTTCAGCTTCGGCACCTCACCGGCGATGACACGCGCTACTGCCACGTCGTCGCCTCCCTCGGGCCCGGCACGGCCGCTCGAGTTGTGTCCGTCCTTCGCCACCCACCGGACGGCCACAAGTACGAGGCACTCAAGCGGCTACTCCTAGCCACGTTCAGCCTCACGGACGACGCACGGGCCGACCGCCTCCTGGACCTCCGAGCTCGGTGAGACGCGCCCGTCGGTCCGAATGGACCATATGCTGTCACTGTTGGGCGACGAAGCCCCCGGTTCGCTATTCCGGGCGCTTTTCCGTCGCCAACTTCCAGCGCAGGTTCGCCTCGCGTTGGCCGGGACCGGGCTAACGGAACCCCGAGCATTGGCGGCCGAGGCGGACAAGTACTTCGCCGCTTCGGACACGCGGGCGAGCGTTGGCGTGGCCGTCACGGCCTTCGACGCTGATGTTCCACAGCATCATCTTCTACAGCACGCTGATGTTCCACAGCATCATCTTCTACAGCACGCTGATGTTCCACAGCATCATCTTCTACAGCACGCTGATGTTCCACAGCATCATCTTCTACAGCACGCTGTGGTTCAGCAGCATGCTGATACGCACCTCGTGAACGCCGCCACGCCCCGCCTACCGCCGCGGCGAAAACCGCCACCGCGGGGAAACCCGTCGACTCCACCGGCCTGGCGGAGCCAGCCGCACTCCTCCAGCTCCACCACCTGGTGCTGGTTCCACGCCAAGTTCGGCCACGAAGCTCGGCGGTGTCATCCGCCGTGCTCCTTCAACGGGTCGGGAAACGCCCGGGCCGGCGCTCAATTGTGGCGATGAGCGCCGGCCGTTCGAGCAGCCTGCTGTTCATAACGGACACCTTCTCCGGGCGCCGTTACCTGTGCGACACGGGAGCACAGGTGAGTGTCATTCCCGCCGGCACGTCAGACAAGCACGCCGCGGGTGGGGGCCCCGCGCTGCTTGCCGCGAACGGGACGCCCATCCGTACGTACGGAAAACGCTGCCTCTCTCTGCGGTTTGGAGGGCAGGTTTTCCGATGGACGTTCGTCACCGCCGACGTGCCCATGGCACTGCTTGGCGCGGACTTCCTGTGCGCTAATGGGCTCCTGGTCGACGTCAAGCGCAGACGGCTTGTCCAGGCCGAGACGTTCAGCTCGCTCGCATGTGCGTTGCCCAGCTCAACGAGCGGCTTGCCAAGCGGCTTGCCGAACGATTCGGTTCCGGCCACGTTGGTCTGTACGCTTCCGGCAGCGGACGCATTCACCCGCCTCCTCGCCGGCTTCCCGGCCCTCACGCGGCCCACCTTCTCGGCGGGGGCCGTCAAGCACGGGGTGGCCCATCACATCCCCACCGTCGGGCCACCGGTCTACGCCCGGGCACGCCGCCTCGAGCCGACGAAGCTGGCGGTGGCAAAAGCGGAGTTCGCTACCCTGGAGCGACTCGGCATCGTTCGGCGCTCAGAGAGCGCTTGGGCGTCGCCGCTGCACATCGTGCCGAAGCCCGGCGGGGGATGGCGACCGTGCGGGGACTATCGCCGTCTCAATGACGCCACGACTCCCAACCGCTACCCCGTCCCCCACATTCAGGACTTTTCTGCCCGTTTGGCGGGCAGGTCCTTCTTCTCGAAGGTGGACCTCATACGCGGCTACCATCAGGTCCCCGTCAGGCCGGAGGACGTCCCGAAGACGGCGGTCATCACGCCATTCGGACTCTTCGAGTTCCTGCGCATGCCCTTCGGTCTGAAGAATGCGGCTCAGGCGTTCCAGCGACTGATGGACAGCGTCCTGCGCGACTTGGATTTTGTCTACGTCTACCTGGACGATATCCTCGTCGCCAGTGCGTCCCGCGAAGAGCACCTACGCCACCTCCGCACGCTCTTCGAACGCCTGGGCCAGCATGGCCTGATTGTGAACCCCGCAAAGTGCCGGTTCGGCGCCGCCACAATCGATTTTCTGGGGCACCGTGTCACCAGGCACGGCGCCGTCCCCCTGCCGGCCAAGGTGGAGGCGGTGAAGGGGTTTCCGCGCCCCCGCACGATCAGAGGGCTGCAGGAGTTCCTGGGCATGGTGAACTCTTACCATCGGTTCCTGCCCCGTATCGCCCAGCTCCTGCGCCCCCTGCACGAAGCTCTCCGAGGTAAGCCGGGCAAAGGCGACGTTACCTGGACCGAGCAGATGGACACGGCGTTCACGGGCGCGAAGCTCGCCTTGGCTAACGCCACCATGCTCGCGCACCCGGCGCCCGATGCACCGATCGCCCTCACCACCGATGCCTCGGACTACGGGGTGGGCGCGGTGCACGAGCAATGGGTGCGTGGAGCTTGGCAACCGCTGGCGTTCTTTAGCCGGCAGCTTCGCCCGCCCGAACGCCGTTACAGTACCTTCGACCGCGAGTTGCTCGGACTTCACTTGGCGGTCAGGCACTTCCGCCATCTGCTCGAGGGCCGGGCGTTCACTGCCTTCGTCGACCACAAGCCGCTGATCTTCGCGATGGGCAAGGTCACCGAGCCGTGGTCGGCCCGGCAGCAGCGTCACCTCTCGGCCGTGTCCGAGTACACGACGGACATCCAGCACGTCGCGGGGAAGGACAACCCGGTGGCGGATTGCCTTTCCCGGGCCGTCGCCCACGCAGTCCACCTCGGCATCGACTATGCCCGGATGGCAGCGGACCAGGCCGCTGACCCCGACGTCCAGGCCTTGCGGACCGCCGTCACGGGCCTCCGCGTCACCGAGGTGCCGTTCGACGGCGCGGGCGCGGCTCTCTTGTGCGACGTCTCCCTCGGGCGTCCTCGCCCCATTGTGCCCGCGGGCTGGCAGCGCCAGGTGTTTGACGCCATCCACGGCCTGTCCCACCCGGGCGCGAGGGCCTCCCAAAGGCTGATCGCCGACAAGTTCGTCTGGCATGGCCTCCGGAAGGCCGTCCGCGGCTGGGCCAGGACGTGCCTCGCGTGCCAGCGCGCCAAGGTGCACCGGCACACCCAGGCCCCGTTGGCCCCGTTCACGGTGCCGGAACGCCGGTTTGACCACGTCCACGTGGACCTGGTGGGACCTCTGCCCCCCTCGCGGGGTTTCACCTACGTCCTCACCATGGTGGACCGCACCACCCGGTGGCCGGAGGCCGTGCCCTTGGCGTCGACAACGGCGGCCGATGTCGCGCAGGCTTTCATCGCCACCTGGGTCGCCCGGTTCGGCGCCCCCTCAGACATCTCATCCGACCGCGGCCCCCAGTTCACCTCGGAGCTCTGGGGGGCGGTTGCGCAGGGGCTCGGGGTCCGGCTGCACCGAACCACGGCCTACCACCCCCAGGCTAACGGCCTGTGTGAGCGATTTCACCGCTCATTGAAGGCCGCGCTCCGGGCCACCCTCCGCGACGGCGGCTTGGTCGACAGGCTCCCCTGGGTCCTGCTGGGCCTCCGGACGGCGCCCAAGGAGGACCTGCGCGCATCCGCGGCGGAGTTGGTCTTCGGGCAACCGCTGCGGGTGCCGGGCGAGTTCCTCCCCGACTCCACGGCACCATGGTCCACGGCACAGCAGCGCTCCGCTCTGCAAGAGACCGCCCAGAGGTTCGCCCCGGTGCCAACGGCATGCCACGGGCACCCACCGACGCACGTCGCCCCGGAGCTTCGCACGGCGGAGTACGTCTTCGTCCGCCACGATGCCCATCGGACACCACTGCGGCCCCCGTACGACGGGCCTTTCCGCGTGCTGGAGACCGGGGCGAAGCACTTCACCCTGGACATCGGCGGTACTCCTGACCGCGTTTCGGTAGACCGCCTCAAGCCGGCCCACCTCGATGTGGACCATCCACCGCCAGTGGCCCGACCCCCACGTCGGGGCCGCCCTCCTGCGGGCGGACCCCCGGCACCGCCCAGCCCCGCCGCCACGGCGCCCCCCGGTCCTGCACCCATCCCAGGGGCAGCCAGGGGCATCCCACCTGGTATCCCTGCACCCCAGACGCCGCCGATCGCCAGGGGGCGCTTCGGCCGGGTCATTCGTCTGCCCCGCAAACTGGCCCTCCAGGTGCGCGGGAATTCTGGGGGGGCGCGTGTGGCGGACACAAAAGCCCACTGGCGTGGTGACATCATTCCACGCACCGAGTGGGCGGTGGCCACGCCCGAGGGGTAGGCGTGGCCTCATGATATACCCCGGGCGACCAGCCCGGAGGAGTTTAGTGTTACAGTGTAGTCTTACAATAAAGACGTTTATATGTTACCGCTTGTCCGCTTCCTCCTTGCTCACAAGCAGCGCGCGTAACGCCGCGCTTTACTATGCTATATCCAGACCAAAAGTTTGATAATGAGCCATTCTATGACCAAATATCCCTTAAAAAAGAGAAGGTAAAGGTTGAAATCAAAACATTCATTGTGGACCTGACACATCATCCAAACATCCTCCAATGGATACCAGTGGACCTTTCGCGGTGACGGTTTTGTCACTTTTCACCGTAGAGAATTAAAATGGCGTTCCACTGGTGACGTCATGGTCAGAATAATGTCCAAATATCAGCTTCCTTGCTCAAAAAGTGCCTGACACAGTGCCATTTCCACAGGTGCAGGAAGGTCAGGTATGGCACAATGGGCCTCTCACTCACTCACAACGCAGGCAGGTTGGTGGTCTTTCAGTCTTCTACCGACTCCTCTCTGGCCTTGCCCCCCCAGCTCTCTCTGGGCTCTGTCCCGCAAATATTCCTACAGGTCGCACAAGATCTGCCTGCAACCCTCTTATGGTCAAACTGCCAAAATCAAGACTCTCTGCTCACCTTCACTCTTTCATTCCTCTTTTCTCCCGCCTCTGGAACAAACTCCCTCACTCTCTTCAATCCCACTCCACCCTCCAAGTCTTTAAAACAGCTGTTCACCACCATCTCTTATCTTCCCCCATCCAAAACCTTGATCTTTTCTACCCCCGCTAATTCACCCCAGATCCACTTTTTGAAATACCAACTTCTGTCCTGGAAGTCCTTGGTGTCCTTGTGTTTTATACTTCTCCCCCCCCCCGCCCCCCCATTCCCATGCCTCCTCCCCCCGGGCCCTCTCCCTTCTACACATCTCCCTGCTCTCGGATGTTGTGTTTGTGTGCTTCCCCTTCTTTATGTATATTTTGTTTGTCTGGTCGATTTGTTTGTGAAGTAAATGTTAGCTCTTCCACGAGCCTCGATTCAGTATACAAAAAAAATAAAAAAAATTTTTAAAAATGAGCATTTCTCCATACCATGGCTTGATAGTGTACTCGCATCAAAATGGAAATGAAGAGCATCACTTGTCGGTGACATTGCTTCTGGTTTACCAGTCTTGGAGAACAACATATGTCGTGCTGAATCAACAGAGGAACCCTCAAAATTCTCAAAATTCGGCTTGGGAACCGGGTTAATCGAACTCAGCCTTCCCTAATTATGTTAAAAAGTGAGGTTCCCAACTTTTACCCAAAATGCACCTAGAAGCTTACACATGGCCTTTCCCCATAAATCCGTCTAGTCATAGCCGACTCACAGGCACACAAATGAGACAGACCGACATATGACGAAAATTTTCAATTTCATCATTACAGACAGAGGTGAAAACATAACCCCCACCCACCTTCGGTAGCGGAGGGACCAAGCGTGATACAACCACTGACACTCAGTTTTCGAAATGGAAGGAAGAAATGGAGCGGAAGCATAAATTCCAGAAAATTTAATTAGAGGGTCAGGGTTTGGGGGCGATAAAATGGAAACCCGGAAAGGGTTGAGCTTTGGGAGGGTTATGAGGGTGAAAAAGATCATGGCTATAGATGGTAGTGTATCATGTGGTCAATGGACAAAATTCAAATCTAACTCCGACGAGAAAGCATCTGCAAATGCGAAGTCCGTCCACGTCAGTTTGTATTTAGACGTCTTCTTCTTCTTCCGTAAGATCAAAATAACGCTTTTTCTTTTTTAATACAATATGAACATTGATGATATTATGCAGCTTTGACCTCTGATTTTTAGATCTAAAAAAAAAATCAGCTTCTAGCTTTTGAGTGGTGAACCAATTATGTAACCCAATATGCAAATTCGAAAACATTCCAGGTCAAATTGATGATATTATGCAACCTTGACCTTTGACCTTTTAATCAAAAAAAAACAAAAACAATCGACGCCTATATTTTGTTTGGTAAACCAATTCAGTGACCCGATATGAAATTCTTTAGGTTTCTGGTTAATCGGGTGAAAATTGGTGATTTTACACAACCATGACCTTTTGATCTAAAAAAACCCCCAAATCAATCAGCTTGTAGCTTTTGATGGGTGAAACAATTCAGTGACCCAATATGTAAATTCTTAAAATTTCAGGTCAATCAAATAAATATTGACAATTTTGTGACGCTGACCTTTGACCTTTTGACCACATTATTAATTTGCATTCTCCATATTATCATAATAAAGCTTTGTTGAAAATTTGATGACAAAACTCAAATGGTAAATTTGATTTCAAGGCAATTGGATGAAAATTGATGATTTTAGGTGATGCTGACCTTTAAACTTTTGACCTTTTGGACAAAATTATTAATTTGTCTTCTCCGTATTATCATAATAAAGCTTTGTTGAAAATTTGATGACAAAACTCAAATGGTAAATTCAAATGTCAGGTCAATTGGATGGAAATTGATGATTTTGTGTAATGCTGACCTTCAACCTTTTGACAAAATTATTAATTTGACTTCTCCATATTATCATAATAAAACTTTGGTGGAAATTTGATGATAATTTATTATTATTTTTTGTATACAAAGTCGAGACTCGCGTAAGAGCTAACACATAAAACACAAAAACATAAACAGAAACACATTAAACATAATAAAGGCAGCAAGAGGCAAGAGAGGGGAGAGGGGGAAGCACACCAGCAGTCGAGAATTGGGACATCAAGATATCTGTGGAAGGGAGAGGGCTGGGGCTGGGTACAGTGGTACACAGTATAAATAAAACTAGAGCTTCCAGGGAAGCAGAACTCAACTGAACTGACTGGACAACTTTAAAGTAGGTCAGTTGTCTGTACTAGATTTGACTTAAATGAAAAGCCAACAACCTTGTGTAATAATTTTAAGGTCCTTGTATCCTTATACTTGTCCTTGTTTTACAATTGATACAATGTTACACTTTGCAACAATGTTGCAGAAATATAGTTGTGTATTCGGCCATTTTGTGACATATCGGGTTGACATGCGAAAGCAACCTACCTTGTGTGGTAAGAGTCTCACACACCAAGTTTGATCAAAATCCATAAATATTTGTGGACGTTAAAGTCTTAACGTCGATTCGGAGCTGAAAACAATATGGCGGCCTACGGCGGTCATTTTGTGACGGATCGGGTTGGAATGCAAGAGCAACCTACCTTGTGTGGTGAGGGTTAAACATTCTAAATTTGATCAAAATCTGTTAATATTTGTGGACGCAAGAGTGTTAACGTCGTTTTCATGACCAAAAACAAAATGGTCGCCTAAGTCCGCCATTTTTCAACGGATCGGGCTGAAATGTCATACCAACCTGGTCCTTCGGGTAAGGATGCTGCATGTCAAGTTCGATCAGAATCGGTTGATTTTTGTGGACGCTGGAGTGTTAACGTCGAAAAGTTAACGGATGACAGACGACAGACGACGGACGCCGGAGGGTTCAGTATGTGATGAACTCAACTGGGCGGTAGTCCAGTTGAGTTAACAAATGGACACTACAATGACTTACAGGAAAGTAAACGGCGCAATTGGCGGCCGCTCTACCGTGCCGACCACCTCCACCCGACCAAGCGTGGTGTTACTATCATGCCAGGTTCGGACAAAAGGCCCGGACATGCCGACCCCCGTGCACCTTCGGCAGGCCGGGAAACGGCCGGGCCGGCGTTCATTACCAGCCATGAGCGCCGGCCATACGGGCAACTTACTGTTCATCACGGATACAGCGTCCGGACGGCGCTTCCTGTGCGACACCGGCGCCCAACTGAGCGTCATACCCGCCTCTGACCAGGACAGGCAATCCGCGGTTTGCGGCCCCTCCTTAGTTGCGGCCAACGGATCGACTATCCGCACCTTCGGCCCGCGCAACGTCACCCTCTGCTTTGGCGGCCAACGCTTTGCTTGGACGTTTGTAACCGCCAACGTGCCCGTGGCTCTGCTAGGCGCCGACTTCCTCTGCGCACACGGACTGCTGGTGGACGTCCAACGGCGTCGTTTAATCAACGCTGAAACCTTCAGCTCCCTGGTATGCACATTGAGCAGCTCCGCGCCGACCGAGCTGGCATGCACCGTCCCGGCGGCGAACGAGTTTGCTCGCCTGCTCACGGAGTTCCCGGCCCTCACGCGGCCGACGTTTTCGGCCGTCGCAGTACGGCATGGGATCGAGCACCACATACCAACCACAGGCCCGCCGGTCTACGCCAGGGCCCGCCGCCTCGACCCAGCCAAGCTCGCCGTAGCGAAGGCCGAATTCGACGTGTTGGAGCACCTCGGCATCGTGCGGCGCTCCGATAGCGCGTGGGCCTCGCCACTGCACATCGTGCCAAAGCCGGGGGGTGGATGGCGCCCGTGTGGCGACTACCGCCGTCTGAATGACGCTACCACCCCCGACAGGTACCCGATCCCGCATATCCAAGACTTCTCCGCCCGTCTGGCGGGACGGGTCATTTTTTCGAAAATTGATCTCATACGGGGATATCACCAGGTACCTGTCAGGGCGGCCGACGTCCCTAAAACGGCAGTCATCACGCCGTTCGGCTTATTCGAATTCTTGCGGATGCCGTTTGGTCTCAAGAACGCGGCTCAGGCGTTCCAGCGCTTGATGGACGGCGTGCTGCGTGACCTGCCGTTCCTTTTCGTTTACCTGGACGACATCCTCGTCGCCAGCACGTCCCGGGCCGAGCACCTCCTCCACCTCCGAACACTGTTTGAGCGCCTCAGCGAGCACGGCCTCATCGTCAACCCGGCCAAATGCCACTTCGGCACGACGGCCGTTGATTTTTTGGGCCACCACATCACCAAGAACGGGGCCGTGCCGCTGCCAACCAAGGTCGAGGCCATCACCACGTTCCCGCGTCCCCGCACCATAAAGGCCCTGCAGGAATTCCTGGGAATGGTGAATTTTTATCACCGCTTCGTGCCCCGCGCTGCTCACCTCATGCGGCCCCTCTACGAAGCCCTCCGGGGCAAGCCGGCCAAGCACGACATCGTCTGGTCCGCAGCAATGGATGCGGCTTTCCAAAGCTCAAAGCGGGCCCTCGCCGACGCAACACTGCTCGCTCACCCGGTGCTCAACGCTCCCATCGCCCTCACCACGGATGCCTCCGACTACGCGGTGGGCGCCGTCCATGAGCAATGGGTGAACGGGGTTTGGCAGCCACTCGCTTTTTTCAGCCGGCAGCTCCGGCCGAACGAGCTCAAATACAGCACGTTTGACCGGGAGCTCCTCGGTCTACACCTGGCCGTCCGCCATTTCCGCCACCTCCTGGAGGGCCGACCTTTCACGGCGTTCGTCGACCACAAGCCGTTGATTTACGCCATGGCCAAGGTCACGGAGCCATGGTCGGCCCGCCAACAGCGCCACCTCTCCGCCGTGTCGGAGTTTACCACGGACATCCGGCACGTCGCCGGCAAAAACAACGCCGTGGCCGACTGTCTGTCCCGGGCCAGCGCGAACGCGGTCCACCTGGGCGTGGATTTTGCGCTTATGGCGGCGGACCAAACCACCGACACCATGGTGCAAGCCCTCCGGGCGGTGGACACGGGCCTCCGCCTGGCCGACATCCCCTGCGCGGACACTGTCCTGCTCTGCGACGTCTCCCAAGGCCAGCCTCGCCCCATCGTGCCCGTCACCTGGCAACGCCGCATCTTCTCCTCCCTCCACGGCCTTTCCCACCCGGGCCGGAAAGCTTCCCAGAAGCTGGTGTCGGCGCGTTTCGTCTGGCACGGCCTTCGTCGGGACGTCCGCGATTGGACCAGCGCCTGCACGGCCTGCCAACGGGCCAAGGTCCACCGACACACCCAGGCCCCGCTGGCACCTTTCACCGTGCCCGAACGACGTTTCGACCACGTCAACGTGGATCTGGTGGGCCCCCTCCCCCCGTCACGGGGGTTCACACACCTGCTCACCATGGTGGACAGGACCACCAGGTGGCCGGAGGCCGTTCCCCTCGTCTCCACCACCACCGCCGACGTGGCGCAGGCTTTCATCGCCACCTGGGTCGCCCGCTTCGGCGCACCGGCGGACATCTCATCAGACCGCGGACCACAGTTCACCTCCGAGCTGTGGGGCGCGGTCGCCCGCAACCTGGGGGTCAAGCTCCACCGTACTACGGCCTACCACCCCCAAGCAAACGGGTTGTGCGAGCGATTCCACCGCTCCATGAAGGCCGCGCTCATGGCCGGCCTTCAAGACGGCGGTTGGGCCGACCGGCTGCCGTGGGTCCTTTTGGGCCTTCGCACGGCCCCCAAGGAGGACCTCCAGGCATCCACCGCCGAGCTGGTCTATGGCCAGGTGCTACGCGTCCCGGGCGAATTCGTGCCCGACGCTACCAGTCCCTGGTCCGCAGCTCACCAGCGCTCGGACCTCCAGGAGGCCGCCCGACGGTTTGCCCCCGTGCCGACATCCCACCACGGTGACCCCCGGTCCTACGTCCCCCCAGCACTCCGCACAGCGGAGTATGTTTTTGTGCGTCACGACGCACATCGGTGGCCACTCCAGCCGCCGTACGACGGGCCCTTCCGGGTGCTGCGACGGGACGACAAGTCGTTCGTCATCGACATCGGCGGCAGGTCGGACCGGATTGCAGTGGACCGCCTCAAGCCGGCGCACGTGGACGTCGACCACCCACCACGGGTGGCCCTTCCGCCGCGGCGAGGCCGCCCCCCGTCCACGGGGCCCCCCACTCGACCGCCCACCACCTCACCGGACCCCCTCCCACGACCCGCCAGGGGTCGCTTCGGCCGGGTCATCAGGACCCCCCTCAAGTTGACCCTGCCTGTGCAAGTCGATTCTGGGGGGACGTGTGTAGCGGCTGCCGCTGGGGTTTCACAATCGCCTTGCACCTATCAAGGACGCGGAGCGATCACCATGCCGGGCTCGTCCAGGACGCCCGGGCAGGCCCGCGCTCAACTTGCCAGGCCTCGGTCGGGACGCCCGGGCATGCCCGGGCATGCCCGGGCAGGCTCGCCCTCAACTTGCCAGGCCGCAGCCAGGACGCTGGGCCACGCCCCCTGGCGCCGGGCCTGGGCAAACCCCCTGGGTTAATAGATATATATTGCTGACCGATAAACGGGTTTTCAGAGTGCCTGAGTGTTTGATTTCAATAAAGCAACTCAGATGAATTCCAGCTTTTTGTCGCGTCCATTCTTCTGATCGACGTGGGAGCCCCAGCTCCTTCAATATCTCTTCTGAGGTAAAAACAAAAAAAACAAAAAAACAGTTTTAAAGCATTATACGTATCAAACGATACATTTTATGAAACGGGGAAACCTAATACACAATTTGGTGGTTTTAAAATGACAGAATATCTCTTTATTAGAAAAAAAAGAACCTTGAAGACGACGCTGCTAACAAAATACACTGCTCTAACGCATAACCACGAGTTTAAACTACATTTACAACAAATATGAAAACTATTTTCATATCACAATGTTAAATATAGAATATATAGAAGACAATGTTAAAAAAAAAATGAGCCCTATCTTCCAATGGTAAACAATCCTTCAAAAAATTCCTGGATCCGGAATAATATCCTGAGCTTCACCAAAAACTAATCAATTCTTCCTTATCCCAAGGGCAATCATCCCACCAACTTTCATCCAAATCCGTTCAGAACTTTTCCAGATATCTTGTTCACAAATACACGAACACACACACACACACACACACACACACACACACACACACACGATCGAATGCATTACTCCCTGGCGGGAGTAATAATACAGGGAGTAATTGAGTACAGTGCTGGTCTTGCAGTAAGGGCATCAGAACTAGATGACGCCTCTGTGCAGTACAGGGTTCAAATCCAGCGGAAGGCTGCAGTATTAAGAATTTGGATTCTCAGCTACTAGAAATCGAGATCGTCTCAGGATAATCATCATACAATTATCAGTAAAAGCCAGATGAAAAATTGCTGCCCTTCAGGTAATGTACCTGCCCTGCCCGGTCTGGTCCACGCGTGATGCCAGTCTCGACATTGGAATCGACTATTCATGCCCTCAGGGCAAATGAGAAATGAGGATGGAATTAAAATGCTGCCATTGCGAAGGCAGGGCAGTCAAAAAAAACTCCCAACATGATATTGAGAACGAACTTAAACACCCTTCGATCCAGTTAGCGTTCTTATTTATAAAACAGAATTTATTTTCCTGTCTATTACTGCACAAGGCCTCACAGGATGGCTGAAAGGTAGCGCACTCGCTTACGAGCTACCCGTCGGGCCTCAATTTGATTGTCGACCTGATCGAACACCATCACCCAGGTGTTTCGCAGGCAGTTTGGTGCAACAATCAGGGCACCGCTCGTCAGAGCGAATGTTAAGACAGGGATCGTCGGAGAGAATGAAAAGCCAGGTGTCACGACAACCAGTATTTGCACAACTATCCTGGATGCCTCTTCGCGGTGGTTGTACCCCCCAAATCGGGGGCCAAATCTTCCTCATTCTTCCCTGCTGCCCCGGATTCGGCAGTGCGGCGCGGCCATGGTGAAATTGGCGATAGGTTCCCATGGACCTGCCTTTTCTCCCTTCTCTCTCTCTTTCTCTCTCCAACTCTGTCCCTGACTTTGTGAAGGTGGGGGAACACCATCCTGGATGTGGGGGATCTCTAGGTCGCTCCTGGGAGATCGCTCGGCTGTCTCCGTACGCCGCGGGCTTGTTCGAGTGAACTATACAGGGCTATAAAACAACAACAACAACAACAACAACAACAACAATAACAGCAATACGGTACTTGCTGTTGGTAGAATTTCAAAGCACCGGAAGTGTTTTTTTTTTTTTGCCAAAGTCGGCCATTTTGTACCCTGTCAAGATTTCAGGACTGACTTGTGCCGAGAAGGAAATGGCGAACTGTCGCAATGTATCTCTGGCCATGACAATACTTCACCAACTTCGGTGTCTTTCCACCCCCTCTACATTCCTGTTGGAACCTCAGAATGAAAGGGCCTGTATTAATCAACAATGGCTGCCGTGTTGACAACTGCACCTGACTGAGTTTTCTTATTTCACCATGGCCTAATTCAACGGTCTCCGTTGTTGGCCTTGTCCTTGATGTAGGTAATGTATGTTAAAACTCCTCCAGAAACTTTGAACATTGTAAAGTGTAAAGGGATGTTTTGCATAATCCATTTGCGGATTGAGCCATTCCAATCAGGCCTAAAAATTGGACGGATTCTTTCGAAACGCAGAGGAGGGATAACATAATGCGGGCACGCTATCCGGAGGGTTAACCTTTTGCAAGTAAAGGCCTCAGCCTGCGTCAGGTACAGCCTCCCGCTGGTGCTAATAGGCAGCTCAAGGCCGAGGTATCCTCGAGTGTGTAAAAAAATTCAAAAGGGCGTTCAGCTGTGGCGGAGAAGGAGGCTGATGCGTACGGCCATGCATTCCAAATGCAGACAAATTGAAAGAAGCTGCGGACTTGTCGTGAGGTCGGTGGTGAATAATGATTGCCGTGAGGCTGTGGCCTGTTCTCCAGGCTCCATGTTTCACGTTGGAGGTTCTGGTTCTGTCCACTGGAGGACAACATTTCTTGCCCGGCTCCTTCTGGAATTCCTCAAGCACGCTCTATTAAATCGGGATCGGTTTCCTCAAGGAAGTATCTCATACGTCAATCGTAACGTCCTTGTATCGAACAGAAGACCTCTCCTCTTCGACATGCAGCTGATTCGTCATGAGGAAATTCAATCCAATTTCAGCGGTAAAACAGGTAGAACGGGATGCACCGGAAGTGACGCTGTGCTGGTAATAAAGCTCAAATCGATGTCGGTGCTCTCTTTTTACTTGCGAAAATTGAAGATTTGTTGATCTTGTGCGTTCTTCTGTTTGTCAATCGCCTACCGGTCACAATTTTAAACCAATCTTTACAAACTTCACCGAATTGAATAGTTGGTCATAAGGAAGAAGCCTATGGATTTGAGGTCAAAATGTCAACATAGGCCAAAGGTCAACATAGGCCAAAGGTCAACAACTTGGATGAAGTTACTAAAATGCTAAATTTTCATCCGATTGACGAGAAATTTCAAGAGGATTTGCATATCTGGTCACTGAATAAAACCACCAATTATTTTTGAGGTCAACATAGGCCAAAGGTCAACATAGGCCAAAGGTCAACATAGGCCAAAGGTCAACAACTTGGATGAAGTTACTAAAATGCTCAATTTTCATCCGATTGACGAGAAATTTCAAGAGGATTTGCATATCTGGTCACTGAATAAAACCACCAATTATTGTTGAAGTCAATATAGGCTAAAAGGTCAACATAGGCCAAAGGTCAACAACTTAGGTGGACTTTCTAAAAACCTAAATTTTAACCCCACTTGAAATTTGAAGAGGATTTGCATATCAAAGTCACTGAATTCAACCACCAATTTATTGTTGAAGTCAACTTTTGCCAAAAGGCCAACATAGACCAAAGGTCAACAACTTAGATTAATTTACTAAAATGCTTAATTTTCATCCGATTGATTTGAAATTTAACAGGATTTGCATATCTGGTCACTTAATTCAACCACATTTATTTTTGAAGTCTAACGATTAAAAGGTCAACATAGGCCAAATTTCTAAAATTGTCAATTTTTATCTGATTGACTTGAAATTTGAAGAGGATTTGCATATGAATTGGTCAATTGGTCCAAGCCCATTGTTGACTTTAGGGTGATGTTGTTTATTGGTTGCAAACACAATATCTATTTTTCAACGTTGGCCCAACATTGGAGCAACGCTCCTTTCCAACGTCTGATTAATGTTGGGCCAACACTTCATTCAGCGTCTGACCAACATCTGTCCAACGTCTACCCACCGTTGGCCCGCCGGGACAAAATGACGTTGGCCTTATGTTGGCTTTTGACATTGGACCAACGACGGTGCTGACGTTGCCGCAACGTTGGCCCGCCGGGACAAAATGACCTTGATCCAGCGTTGGTTTTTGACGTTGCCCCAACGTTGGCCCAAAGTTGTTAGCTGGGCCTCGACTAAACGAGGAGTAAGACTCTGGGGCAACGATTCGTCAGAGCTGTATTTGGAGTACAAGACGGACACCGAGTAGAAACACAATTCTTCATCTTCACAGAGAATTTGAAGAGAAAGGCAAAGTGCTTCAACCAAAGAGGGTCTCGGAAACGATCGGCGTACACACCGAAAAGGACAGAAGCTCTTCAGCCTGCAATGAATCACAATGCTGACTAATGAATCAGAAAGTTATAAACATAAGGGCAATACCCCTGGCGCTCACCTGGTAGAATAAACAATATACTGCACCGACTAAGGGTATTTTAAACCAATTTCAATGGTTTCTAGAAGACAGGGAAGCATGCAGAATCACACCAACATAATCATAAGACTTTAAAAAAACAAAGAAAAACATACCTAATTTGGGGGGAAACCCCCTGTAGACCCCCAAAGGGGCAGATTTTTTTTTAATGTCTTGAACAAACTTCGGTTCATCACGGGTGATGAAGGTTGTGGTCACGTTTCATCGAAATAGTTTGTGTAGTTTCAGAGGAAAAAGCAAATTCCTATTTTGAGGGGGCAAACCCGGATCCACTTTGACCCCCGGTAAACCCCCTTCGACCCCGATTTTTTAAATGCCGTGAACAAACTTCAGTGAATCACGGGTGATGAAGGTTGTGGTCAAGTTTCATCGAAATAGTTTGTGTAGTTTCAGAGGAAAAAGCTAATTCCTATTTTGGGGGGGTCAAACCTGCATCCACTTTGACCCCCGGTAAACTCCCTTAGACCCCGATTTTTTTTAATGCCGTGAACAAACTTTAGTCACAACAAAACAAATATCATTTTTGCCAAATTTGGTCACAATCCCATCGGCGGTTTCGGAGAAGAGGTTTCAAGTGTCCATGGACGGACTGACGGACGGACAACGCGCCATCGCATAAGCTCCCCTGAACTTCGTTCCGAGTGAGATAAAAACAACATCAATTGGGAATTTCCACGATGACCAATCCGCAGTTGCCGAAACAACCCCGACACCTCGTAGATCACGATCTGTAGATCAGCAAAGAATATCGTCCACATTTGACGAAAGAATTGTAGCTTTGTACACAAATTTAAAATGTTTCATCCGCAACTACATCATCAATTTGGAAGTAACTTTTGTAAAAAATTTATACTGACAACTTTTAAATCTTTCTCTACTTCTCCATTCTTTCCAATTTCACAGCAAAGGAAATTGGGATCAATTGAGGTTGGGTTGGAGGAATTGTATCCGACAACATCAGGTGAATAAAAATTAAGTGTAAGTGTACCTGTGATGCAGAGCGCACTTAATTGTTATTGAATGTTTCAGCAATGCTGCAGGAGATCCCAAATGGGAGCGCACTCTCTTTTCAACTTATCTGGTCCCAGGTTTGACTTCGCTCGTGACAGCAGGAGGCGACGCATCACAGAGCACATCTTCAGAGTGGCCAAAGAATTATTGCTGGAATTATATGTAGATGGTTAACATTCCCATGGCAACTTTTTGCGAGGAGTAGGGCTTTGCTGTAAAGCTAGGCACCTTGACTCATTCAGATTCTTCGAGTCTCCAACTGTCACGATCGACCTACGGAGTTGCGTCGCCGGCAAATCATCGACAGGAGTTCAGAACAAATATTGCGGCAGGAAAAACAGGTTTTTGGACAGTTTCAAGCATTAAAAAAAAATGAAACAAGTAAATAAGAAGCATTTTAAAAAATGCAAAAGGATGTATTGCAAACAAGCTCGGGAAGGGGTAGCACGGAAATATGGAATGCACCTTTTCATCTTTAAAAAAAAAAAAATTGCCTCGTTTGTTAAGCAATCTAATTGATGTGATTGATTTATGGAAGTCAAAAGGACATGTCATGCGCATGTGCCAAGTTGATTGTTGTCTAATTAGTGTTTGCTCGTAATTGGCTTGCTGCCATGCACACTGCTGAAGCCTGATCTCATGAAGGCCCTAACAAAATGGCAGCAAATACTTTGCTAAAGTGTGAGCAATGAGCACATTTTACTTGGGTGCAGAATGTGCACGGCTTAGCATATGACCAACGACACACTGGTGAATGTGCGAGCTAATTGATGTTTGAACTGCAATTGCTTTGATTCTATGTATATCGACTGTTGAAGCCACACTACGCGTATTACAAGCTCGCAGCATGGGAGTGCACTGGTAAACATGGTATTACAAGATCGCAGCATGGGTGTGCACTGGTAAACATGGTATTATAAGCTCGCAGCATGGGTGTGCACTGGCAAACATGGTATTATAAGCTCGCAGCATGGGTGTGCACTGGTAAACATGGTATTACAAGATCGCAGCATGGGTGTGCACTGGTAAACATGGTATTACAAGATCGCAGCATGGGTGTGCACTGGTAAACATGGTATTATAAGCTCGCAGCATGGTATTATAAGCTCGCAGCATGGGTGTGCACTGGTAAACATGGTATTACAAGGTCGCAGCATGGGTGTGCACTGTTAAACATGGTATTACAAGCTCGCAGCATGGGTGTGCACTGGTAAACATGGTATTATAAGCTCGCAGCATGGGTGTGCACTGGTAAACATGGTATTACAAGGTCGCAGCATGCGTGTGCACTGGTAAACATGGTATTACAAGCTCGCAGCATGGGTGTGCACTGGTAAACATGGTATTACAAGCTCGCAGCATGGATGTGCACTGGTAAAAAAAAAAAATGGTATTACAAGCTCGCAGCATATGTGTGCACTGGTAAACATGGTATTACAACCTCGCAGCATGGGTGTGCACTGGTAAACATGGTATTACAAGCTCGCAGCATGGGTGTGCACTGGTAAACATGGAATTACAAGATCGCAGCATGGGTGTGCACTGGTTAACATGGTATTACAAGCTCGCAGCATGGGTGTGCACTGGTAAACATGGTATTACAAGCTCGCAGCATGGGTGTGCACTGGTAAACATGGTAGTAAAAGCTCGCAGCATGGGTGTGCACTGGTAAACATGGTATTACAAGCTCGCAGCATGGGTGTGCACTGGTAAACATGGTATTACAAGCTCGCAGCATGGGTGTGCACTGGTAAACATGGTATTAAAAGCTCGCAGTATGGGTGTGCACTGGTAAACATGGTAGTAAAAGCTCGCAGTATGGGTGTGCACTGGTAAACATGGTATTACAAGCTCGCAGCATTGGTGTGCACTGGTAAACATGGTATTACAAGCTCGCAGCATGGGTCTGCACTGGTAAACATGGTATTACAAGCTCGCAGCATGGGTGTGCACTGGTAAACATGGTATTACAAGCTCGCAGCATAGGTGTGCACTGGTAAACATGGTATTACAAGCTCGCAGCATGGGTGTGCACTGGTAAACATGATCACAAACCACAAATAGTTTCAATGGCAGCTGCAGTGCACTGCCAAAGCAATCAGAAATTTGTTGTAGTCATGCTGTTTTCTTTGATATAGACAAAGTCTACAAATCTTACAAAACACCAAATCTGGAATACTTCTGCCAGGTATTGTCTCTCTATAATCTTTAGAAATATTTAGCACACTGCTGGAGCGCACACGGTGAAGAGCTACAAAGGTAGTTTTTGGTCTCAGCAACCTGCCACACAACAGGTGTCTGCCCATTCATTGCATGAGAAAAGACACCTGTTGTAAGGCAGGTTGCTACGAGAAAACCTCCCACTGATGTACAAATACTTGACAAACGCATTCAACAGGTCGAATGAGCTCTTCAAGATGAGCACAAAAAGTCATCTCTGTGGAGATCTCCTAAAGACCGAAAGGTAGAACACCAAAGAGGTTCACTGCGCGTATACGCTTATGGGATTCAATAGCTCACAGCATGCGGCCCCACCGGCAGCAGCATCTTCTCACGAAAGAACTGTGCTTTGCCTAAAGCATCTTGTCTCCAACAGACACAGAAACTCAGAAGGAGACCACCTTCACTGGGCAAAACCAAGTGAAAGCAAAAAAATGAGAAATCAAGAACAACCGTTTCCCCTCTTCGTTCTTCAGAATCCTTACTTACAAGTCTTTGGATTTTTTGGCATGCAACAATCTTTTGTCTTATTGTTAACACCAGCAAGGTACCTGTGCTAAGCATGGGTGGGAGGCCAAAAGCTAACAAACAATGCGGAAACGGTGAATTCTAAACCATGGAACCAAGAAATTCCACATTCCTGTGCCACCTGCAGTCAAACGTCAGGCATTGACAGCAGGTTCGTGAAAGACTTGCACAAAAAGCGAACCCAGTCTGAATGGTTCTATCCCCAGTTAATGGCGAATCTGCATATGGTAAATCCGCGAATGTCACGGTTGGAAAGTAGAAACCCTCACGTCATTTCCTCATTCATATTTAAACTCAATATCTCTATTTATTTTCATTACAAACAGCATCATTCCAATCATAAATTAATACGATAACAAATACTGTGTTAAATCACGATTGTATTGACATATTATCAAAGCAGCTCATTGTCGTCATCTGTTCACTTCTGGATTCAGGAGCAGGTCGTATAGAGTCAATTTCAAAATCATAATTTTATTGAGGAATTTTTGAAACCTCCAACCTTCCTTACAACATCCGCTGGGACCCCAAAACGTTCCACAGGAGGTTTGGTAGGGCCAGCCCCAAAACTGAGGGAGTAGTTTGGGGACGGACAGACAAACGGACAGACACTCCTGTTTTATAATATAGATTATTTATCATTTATTATTAAATATAACATATGTAGATATGCATATATATATATATATATATATATATATATATATATATATATATATATATATATATATATATATATATATATATATATATATATATATATATATATATATATACAGTAATACCCCGGCCTACGTCATTAATTGGTTCCATAATCCGTGACGTAACTCGGTTTTTGACGTAAACCGGGCGTAATGTCTTAAAAATGCCTTAAAATGAAGACACACACACACACATATATATATATATATATATATATATATATATATATATATATATATATATATATATATATATGTATATATATTGTTGCGGTTTTGAGTTTGTACAATAAAGGTTAATTTCCCCCTCATAGTTTAGTCACACTACAACACGTAGCCTCGCGATAGTTCAGTTATTTCTTAGTATGTGTAAGCATAGTCCTTTTCCTGTGTTAGTCTTGCGTTGAGTAGAATAATGAGAGTTAGGTCCCTTTCATTGCTTATGCCGCCTCGATACTGTGGCTTTTGGCGCAAATTAACACGAGGCAGGCCTGACAAGTCGAGGCAAGACCGAAGGAAGGCGGAGGAGAAGCCGACGGTAAGAGCTAGCCGCCAATCAGGGCTCGAAGGGAGTGGCTTAGCACTGCATCAAAAGGCGTGGTTAGAACATTCGAGCGAGCTAAAGGGGGTTGGCAATATAACCCGTTGCGCGAAGCCCCCCACGGCAGTTCTGCGGAGAGGTGAGCTGAACCAAGTTCTGAGGGAGGTGCGCTGAACCAAAGAGAAGAGAAAGAGGGTTCAACAGTTGAGAGAGGTCAAAGAGAGAGAGAATACGCGCATGAACCAAGATATAAGGCGCTCTTACAAGTTAAACGCTCGGTTGAGCTTGAGGAGGATCCTCTCTATCGAGTTACGCGAGCGAAAGCGCGCCGTTAATTAATCGCGCTGTGAGAAATCGCCAAGCCTGGCGAAAGACACGCATGTTTTCCCGCCTGCCTGCTCTGCCCTTTGTTCAAGAGACGCGCTGCAAGGATCCCTCCCGCCGCCTGCTTGCCTTCATTGAGGGACATGCTGTGACTGGGGAGAGCCACGACGGGTGAAGCCATTCCTGGACGACCAAGTCGGCGCGTTCAGCGCGTGAACATCATCCTTCCTTCATTTCCCCCTGTGAGTGTGATCGGGCCGGTGTCTGGGGATAAGTTAAGACTGCTTAAGTTCTGCTCTGTGTCTCTTCATCTTGTACATAATAATAATTAAACCTGTGTTCTTCCTTCCATTTGATCGTCTCGTCCCTTCCACCTATTGACTAAGCGTGGTATGAATAAAACCGCTCTAATCGGGTTCCAATACCAGAGATCTGCACGGACCACGTGGTACGTCATCCGCTCGGACGTACCCAAATTACGCGTGGTTCGTGCGAGGCTTGATCCCCGCTTCCGTGGCGACGTGAGTACTTAGGTACGTGCGAACATCGTCCCGAAACCCTGTCTCGCGTCCGACCAGAAGTGGCGATTCAAGTCTCTCGGTTGCGACAACCCAAAAAGAACAAGGGGCTTAATCTCCCCTTGGTAAGGGCAGGAGGGTCGCGCGGAAACCGTAACAATATATTACCCTTTAGAATTTCCCTTTGGAGTTACCCTTTAGAATAACACTTTAGATCCCTTTAGAATTACAATTTAGAACCCTCTGGAGTCTGGAATTATCCTTTGTAATTACCCTTTATAATTAACCCTTTAGAATTACCCTCTAAAATTACCCTTTAGAATTAAACTCTAGATTCTAGAATTACCCTTTATAATTATCCTTTAGAATTACACTCTAGAATTACCCTTTAGAAGTATACTCTAGACTCTAGAGTGTAATTCTAGAGTGTACTAATTCTTAAGGGTAATTCAAGAGTGTAATTCTAAAGGATAATTATAAAGGGTAACTCTAGAGTCTAGAGTTGTCTAGAGTCTAGAGTTACCCTTTATAATTATCTCGTAGAATTACACTTTAGAATTACCCTTTAGAAGTACACTCTAGAATTACACTCTAGAATTACCCTTTATAATTATCCTGTGGAAGTACACTCTAGAATTACACTCTAGAATTACCCTTTATAATTATCCTTTAGAATTACACTTTAGAATTACCCTTTAGAAGTACACTCTAGAATTACATTCTAGAATTACCCTTTATAATTATCCTTTAGAAGTACACTCTAGAATTACACTCTAGAATTACCCTTTATAATTATCCTTTAGAAGTACACTCTGGAATTGCACTCTAGAATTACCCTTTATAATTATCCTTTAGAAGTACACTCTAGAATTACACTCTAGAATTACCCTTTATAATTATCCTTTAGAAGTACACTCTAGAATTACACTCTAGAATTACCCTTTATAATTATCCTTTAGAAGTACACTCTAGAATTACACTCTAGAATTACCCTTTATAATTATCCTTTAGAAGTACACTCTAGAATTACCCTTTATAATTATCCTTTAGAAGTACACTCTAGAATTAAACTTTAGAATTACCCTTTAGAAGTACACTCGAGAATTACACTCTAGAATTACCCTTTATAATTATCCTGTGGAAGTACACTCTAGAATTACACTCTAGAATTACCCTTTATAATTATCCTTTAGAATTACACTTTAGAATTACCCTTTAGAAGTACACTCTAGAATTACATTCTAGAATTACCCTTTATAATTATCCTTTAGAAGTACACTCTAGAATTACACTCTAGAATTACCCTTTATAATTATCCTTTAGAAGTACACTCTGGAATTGCACTCTAGAATTACCCTTTATAATTATCCTTTAGAAGTACACTCTAGAATTACACTCTAGAATTACCCTTTATAATTATCCTTTAGAAGTACACTCTAGAATTACACTCTAGAATTACCCTTTATAATTATCCTTTAGAAGTACACTCTAGAATTACACTCTAGAATTACCCTTTATAATTATCCTTTAGAAGTACACTCTAGAATTACCCTTTATAATTATCCTTTAGAAGTACACTCTAGAATTACCCTTTATAATTATCCTTTAGAAGTACACTCTAGAATTACCCTTTATAATTATCCTTTAGAAGTACACTCTAGAATTACACTCTAGAATTACCCTTTATAATTATCCTTTAGAAGTACACTCTAGAATTACCCTTTATAATTATCCTTTAGAAGTACACTCTAGAATTACCCTTTATAATTATCCTTTAGAAGTACACTCTAGAATTAAACTTTAGAATTACCCTTTAGAAGTACACTCGAGAATTACCCTTTGTAATTACACTTTAGAATTACACTCCAGAAGTACACTCGAGAATTACCCTTTATAATTATCCTTTAGAATTACACTCTAGAATTACCCTTTATAATTATCCTTTAGAAGTACACTCTAGAATTACACTCTAGAATTACCCTTTATAATTATCCTTTAGAAGTACACTCTAGAATTACCCTTTATAATTATCCTTTAGAAGTACACTCTAGAATTACCCTTTATAATTATCCTTTAGAAGTACACTCTAGAATTAAACTTTAGAATTACCCTTTAGAAGTACACTCGAGAATTACCCTTTATAATTATCCTTTAGAAGTACACTCTAGAATTACACTCTAGAATTACCCTTTATAATTATCCTTTAGAAGTACACTCTAGAATTACCCTTTGTAATTACACTTTAGAATTACACTCCAGAAGTACACTCTAGAATTACCCTTTATAATTATCCTTTAGAATTACACTCTAGAATTACCCTTTATAATTATCCTTTAGAAGTACACTCTAGAATATTACACTCTAGAATTACCCTTTATAATTATCCTTTAGAAGTACACTCTAGAATTACCCTTTATAATTATCCTTTAGAAGTACACTCTAGAATTACCCTTTGTAATTACACTTTAGAATTACACTCCAGAAGTACACTCTAGAATTACCCTTTATAATTATCCTTTAGAAGTACACTCTAGAATTAAACTTTAGAATTACCCTTTAGAAGTACACTCGAGAATTACCCTTTATAATTATCCTTTAGAAGTACACTCTAGAATTACACTCTAGAATTACCCTTTATAATTATCCTTTAGAAGTACACTCTAGAATTACCCTTTGTAATTACACTTTAGAATTACACTCCAGAAGTACACTCTAGAATTACCCTTTATAATTATCCTTTAGAATTACACTCTAGAATTACCCTTTATAATTACCCTTTAGAAGTACACTCTAGAATTACCCTTTATAATTATCCTTTAGAAGTACACTCTAGAATTACCCTTTATAATTATCCTTTAGAAGTACACTCTAGAATTACCCTTTATAATTATCCTTTAGAAGTACACTCTAGAATTAAACTTTAGAATTACCCTTTAGAAGTACACTCGAGAATTACCCTTTGTAATTGCACTTTAGAATTACACTCCAGAAGTACACTCTAGAATTACCCTTTATAATTATCCTTTAGAACCACTTATTATAATTAAACACAGCCTTAAAATCCTCCATTTCAGACTTGTTTATCTGAATTGATCCAATCTCATTAAGCACATTTCATTGCGCATTATTATCGTCAATTCAAATCATTTCATTGGATATTAATTTCTCTCTCTCCCCCTCCCCTCCACCCTTCATCTCTCACTTTCTTAATGACTATCCCCCTCATTTCGATGGAACCAACCTTAAAATTTCAAACAGAATCAATTGTTTTTCCACTCCAACTCGTAGTGCCTGAAGGCTGAGGATAGAGCCCTCTGATGTGCATATATTCTTCTTCTTCCTTGTGCAGCACGCGGGTTTGAGTGGCATCATTGGCAGAGGGCACAGCTGTGCCACTGATGCAACGTCCTCTGTTGGTTAGGGCAGGAATTTGTTAATGGTTCTGGTGATAACCCATCTACTCTTTTTGAAGGACACCGTGGGATATTTAACGCCCACCATCCTATGCCAACAGATGGGACGCCCGTTTAACATCCCGGGATTCAAACCCAGGCCAGAAGGCTGAGAGGTGAGTGTACACGCTTCTCGGATACCCTGAAGCCATTACCCACATATCTACCTTACCGTGAGTGTGAGATGCCATTGGCAGTACCTTGACCATTAAAGGATGCTACACCCTTCAGGATCCATTTATCTTCTGCTGTGAAAAACACCGCGGGGGTAATGCAAACTGTGAACAGTTTGTACGCCATCTGGGCAGGCCCAATGACTTCTGCGCAGGCCCAATGACCTCTGTGCAGGCCCAATGACTTCTGCACAGGCCCAATGACTTCTGTGCAGGCCCAATAACCTCTGTGTAGGGCCAATGACCTCTGTGCAGGCCCAATGACCTCTGCACAGGCCCAATGTCTTCTGCGCAGGCCCAAAGACCTCTGTGCAAGCCCAATGACCTCTGCGCAAGCCCATTGAACTCTGTGCAGGCCCAATGACTTCTGTGCAGGCCCAATAACCTCTGCGCAGGCCCAATGACTTCTGTGCAGGCCCAATAACCTCTGTACAGGCCCAATGACGTCTGCGCAGGCCCAATAACCTCTGCGCAGGCCCAATGACTTCTGCGCAGGCCCAATGATCTCTGTGCAGGCCCAAAGACCTCTGCACAGGCCCAATGACTTCTGTGCAGGCCCAATAACCTCTGTGCAGGGCCAATGACTTCTGCGCAGGCCGAATGACCTCTGCACAGGCAAAATGACCTCTGCGTAGGCCCAATGACCTCTGTGCAGGCCCAGTGACTTCTGTGCAGGCCCAATAATCTCTGTGCAGGCCCAATGACTTCTGCACAGGCCCAATGACCTCTGCGCAGGCCCAATGACTTCAGAGTTTCTGTGACATCCACATTTGCTTCATTATTGTAAGATTCCATCTACTTACTGGCCTAGGTCCCCCAGCTCTCTCTGTGCTCTGTCCCCCAAATATTCCTACAAGTCGCACAATATCTGCCAGCAACCCTCTTATGGTTAAACTGCCAAAATCTAGGCTCTCTGCTCACCTTCACTCCTTCATTCCTCTTTTCTCCCGCCTCTGGAACAAACTCCCTCACTCTCTTGAATCCCACTCCTCCCTCCAGGTCTTTAAAACAGCTGTTCACCACCATCTCTTATCTTCCCCCATCCAAAACATTGATCTTTTATACCCCCTCTAATTCACCCCAGATCCACTTTTTCGAAATTCCAACTTCTTTCCTGGAAGTCCTTGCAGTGTCCATGTGTTTTATACTTCTCCCACCTCCCCCAAGCCCTCTCCCTCCCACAGATCTCCCGATGTCCCTGCTCTCAAATGTTGTGTTTGTGTGCTTCCCCATCTCTCCCCATCTTGTCGACCGCTCCCTTTATTATATGTTTCATGTGTCTGTTTGATTTGTTTTGTGTGATTAATGTTAGCTCTTTCACGAGCCTGGACCTTGTATCCAAAAAAAAAAAAAAAAGCTCATGTCAAAGGCAGCAACACTTGAAGGCGGCCTTCTGATGTGAAACAATCGACTTCGAGAAACCCACACAAACACACCACACCTTTATTGCTGCGTGGTGTCCCAGTGTGGTTTGTCACCTCCCTCTCTCATCTCCATTTATTTATTCGTTTTATTCGCAAAGACATTTTTATGATTAACAGGAAAAGTCCATTTAAACGAGATTTAGTTGGGGGGAAAAAGCAGCAGCATGACTTCTACAAATATTCTGCAATTCTATGTTCCCTTTCTTCCTGTAATTTACTCACTTTCATTGCTTGTTTATTCTAAAACTTTTATTGCTCCGCAAGGAGAAAATTCCTCGGCATATAAAAATGATGCATTACTTTGGTGATACTTCCACAGATTCATGAATAGTTCAAGTTATCGCAAGAAGAATTTTGCAATTTTTGGGCCTCCCAAGGCAGTAAGCCTAGTAGAGAAATATAGCAAAAACATATGTTAAATAGAATCAGTTTTGTGAGATTTAGCACCTTGTTTATGTTGGACTGGTAAAGGCCTGCCATGACAAATCTGCTCCAGTCAATCATCAGGAACTTACTGTGAAGTGACATGAAAACAAGAAGTCAAATTTTTCAAAATGGCAGCTTCATGTTAGCAATCCGCTAGCTGTAGGTCGGCCGCTCTATCCTCGGGTCAGTCGTCCTTCGCATCTTCATGGAAGAATTCGGTTGTGTAAATGGCGTTTGGGATGAATCGTCCCCCGAACCTCCCGATTCCATCGAATCAAATATATCTGCAAGGCATGGTGGTGCACAATCAAACCATTGAATTACTATGGTAGTCGGTGGTACACAGATCACCTTATCTATATCAGGTATACCAAATGTATCGAACCAGCAATAAAACATGCAGATATCAATTCACAACCGCTAATTTAAATTCTTACCAGGTGTTGCTGTGCCTTTATTTATTTATTTTGACATTGGACTTCAACAAGGAAATGGCACAAGAGGCCATTCGGCCCATCAGGCCTGCGCGACACCACCAACACCAGATTAAATAAGAAGAAAAGGACATAAAATATCATGGCCCCCGTGGTTTTTGTAACTTTGATGTACGGAGTTAAAGGACGTCACTCGGCCATCTTTGGTCGGATTATAAAACAAAATTTACTGCATATGCATGCTCTCATGTGTCGTCTTTGTGCCAGGTTTGAATAAAATCGGTCGAGAAATGGTTGGGGACACATTTTAAGTAACAAAATGGCCGCCAGTCGGCCATCTTGGATCTGATTGTGAAACTAAATAACGTACGTATTGTTATGAATTTTGGTAGAGGAATATCTAGAGCCAGGTAGATCTGTATAGGTAGGTAACTTGACTGTCGTGATAGGGAATCTGCCTGTAATAAGTTCTATGTTTAGCCCGGGTGTCGGTATAAGCTGTATTGGTGTCCCCGCCACTAGGGGCGGGGCATGCTCAGTCGTGCAGGGATTATGGATAAGATTCCTTTGTTTGTCGTTCCCTCTGTCGCCAATCCAGTGTCCATTATGACAACGCACTCATTTAGACACTTAGATAGGTCCTTAGTGCACAACAGTAATTAAATTCCCTCCCCTTAGAATGACTGACCAGAAAAACCAGCGGGAAGCGGCTGCATTCAACGCCACCATGGCACCAAACATCGAGCAAGGCTGGGAGCTACGCCCAGGAGGACTGTTGATTGGCCAGGGGGAGGGGCAAGCAACACCACAGGGTGCCTATTGGCATAGCAGGGGAGGAAGAGTGATTGGTCCATAGGAGGGCCAGAGAACTGCCCCGTGATTGGGAGAAAAGAAGGACTTGTGGTTGGCCAAGAGGATGGCATGACATGGGGAGCGGGAAGCACTCGGCGAATGGGAGGACACCAGCATGGTGAGAACATTCTAGAAGACGAGGGTCACCGCGCTGGTTGGAGGAAAGGAGGGCTGACATCAGACCACGAGTGATAAAACTGCTGGCTCGCCGGCATTTTGGTCTCCTTTCTTCCCTCCTCCCTCTCGTGCTTCCCTGGCCCTTTTCGTTCCTGGCTCTCTCTCTTCCCGTTCTCTTCTCTTCCCTTGGCATCGTGCGTTTGACTGTCCCTTCGTTTTGAACCTGTTCTCGCTCGCTGGACGTCGGAAGGATGGTGGAGGGCGATCGTGCGAGCGGGGCCTACCTGACGGTGTATGCTGGCCAAGCAGCGCGGAGCAAAGGTTGTTCGCACCGAGGACAAGGCGGTTCCACGCCCTCCCTCACCTCAAACGGCTACACAGCTGACTCTGCAAATGAAAAAGCTGAATGCCACAACTCTGTGTTTGCCTCTAAATCTTGAGGCCCAAACCCATCCCTCTCTGTACCCAAAGTACCCAGTCATACCCAGCTGCTCATGGACTCTGTGTCCTTTCCTCCTGACAAGGTGGAAAAGTTTCAGTCAACCCTCGACTCTGATTCTGCAACTGGACATGATGGCATCAGCCCATGGGTCCTAAAATCCTGTTCTTCCGCTCTTGCACTCCCTCTCTCTGTTCTCTTCACCCTCTCTTTTGCTCAAGGTAATCTGCCATCTGCTTGGAAATCAGCCAACATCACCGCCTTGCACAAAAAATGTGCAAAAACAGATCCTAGCAACTACAGACCAATCAGCCTTCTCCCAATTATCAGCAAAGTCATGGATTCCATCATTGCTTTGAATATGAAATCTTTCCTCTTCTCCAATGGCTTGATCTCTGATCATCAATTTGGTTTCAGACCAGGTCACTCTACTCTGGACATGCTGCTTCTGCTTTCTCAACAATGGATCGAGGTCCTCAATGCCAAACAGGAAATTAGAGCTGTCTCCCTTGACATATCACGTGCCTTCGATACGGTCTGGCAACGCGCTCTGCTCACCAAACTCTCCTCTTTTGGTATCCATGGAAATCTCCACGAATGGCTGGCAGACTTCCTCTCTAGTCACAGTCAACGTGTGGCCCTGAATGGGTTTCTCTCATCTCCTCTTCCTGTTCAGGCTGGAGTTCCCCAAGGCAGTGTTCTGGGCCCTGTGCTTTTTCTGGTCTTCATCAATGATCTCTCTGACTCTCTTGAAAATCCTCTCTATCTCTTTGCTGATGACTCTACTCTCTGTCGCTCCATTCCTCATCCCTCAGATTGGCAGTCTGCAGCCTCCTCACTCTTTGCAGACCTGGACAAAATCACAGACTGGGCAAACAAGTTGAACATGTCTTTCAATCCTGACAAATCTCACACTCTTACGATGTCTCTCCAAAAAAGACCGACTGGACAACCCTCCCATCCACTTTCTGAATAATCCTCTCCAATAAATTCTGTCACTCAAGCTTTTGGGTCTCACTATCTACCATGATCTTTCCTGGGAAAACCACATTTCAAATCTGGCCTCCAAAGCCAGTCGCCGACTGGGCATCCTCCGTCGTGCGAAGTCCCCCCTTGGCACACCTTAGCTCCTCACCACATACAAGGCTTTCATCCGCAGCTCAATGGAATACTGCTCTCCCCTCTGGGCTGGTGCTCCTGCCTCACACCTAGCTCGTCTTCACGCTGTTGAAACCAAAGCGTTCAGAATCATTGGAATCTCCCGAGATTAAGCTAACTCCGAGGGCCTTTCACTCACTCACCGCAGGCAGGTTGGTGGTCTTTCCGTCTTCTACCGACTCCTCTCCGGCCTTGCCCCCCCCCCCCCCCAGCTCTCTCTGGTCTCTGTCCCCCAAATATTCCTACAGGTCACACAAGATCTGCCTGCAACCCTCTTATGGTTAAACTGCCAAAATCAAGACTCTCTGCTCACCTTCACTCCTTCATTCCTCTTTTCTCCTGCCTCTGGAACAAACTCCCTCACTCTCTTCAATCCCACTCCTCCCTCCAGGTCTTTAAAACAGCTGTTCACCACCATCTCTTATCTTCCCCCATCCAAAACCTTGATCTTTTCTACCCCCGCAGATTTCACCCCAAATCCACTTTTTTGAAATAACAACTTCTTTCCTGGAAGTCCTTGGTGTCGTTGTGTTTTATACTTCTCCCACCCCCCCCCTTCCCACGCCTCCTCCCCCCAAGCCCTCTCCCTCCCACACATCTCCCGATGTCCCTGCTCTCAAATGTTGCTGAGATCATGCTGAGACTTTGTACATGCCCAGCACAAGTGTCCGCGAATGATTAGCAATGCTGTTTGAAGCAATTCGACGTTTTGTGGATATTTTGTCGACATTAATGTGGCAATCCTCCAAGACCAATGCATAGGCAGCAGTTTGCAAGTCATTCGCATCTTCTGGCCCTCCTCACCCAGAAAACAATCTTCAAGGGACTCCGGTCCACACAAAGTCAGACGAAATGCCCGACCTGCGAATTTGGGTTCTAAATGCACCAAACTTAACTCGATGTCCATTCTGCAATTGCAACATTTGCTTTTTCAGCACTCCACAAACCAAGTTGCTCGCAGATTTTTGATTACCCGTTCTCGGCGACTATAATCAACGAGTCTTTGGGGTTGAACATGCGTGCTCCGCGTACCGTAAAACCCAAAGTACCCGGTCCGTCCCACGGCATCCCTGCAACGTCGACAAAGAAAGCCAATAAACCACCTCGTAAATTGGTGTGGCTTTCATCCTCTGGGATGAATAGTTTGCTTGTATAAGAAAACATTCGGCACAGCAAGACGTATACGCATACAAGCATCGTAATGGATTACAGAGGAGCAGGAAGCCGACGCTATCACCAAAGGCATTATTTCCATTTTCATGCCTTCCTGAGAGGCAGCATCCAGTGCAGAAAGAACGGCATGATTGAGATTTAACTACATACATGGAGAATGAGAAAAAAGAACAATTTTTCACGCAGCATGTGGGATTTGAAGGGTGCACAAAAATTGTGATGGAAAGATAGTGGTGTGGATGTCGGACCCAAAGAAAATCCCGGTGCAGGATGTTTTAACCCTTCGTATGCCGGCCCCTCGTTGCACGCTGCACCTTTTATGTTGTCTACATGGCCTCATCTCACGGGAGTATGAAGGAGATTCTTTGGCCTGGTGAATCCTGAATATTCATGACGGTCCAAGGTAAGAACGGAATCTTGTCTGCATCTCTCCAAGAATTCCTTTCAAGTTGGTTCACTTTTTGCACCTTATTTTGTGCACACCCTCATGTCTTCGGCAGATGACTCGTCTTATCGAGTCGTACTTTCAAAACAAGTGAAGAAGTACTGGCTACCTCTGCATACCTAGTTTCCTCACCTTGAGCGCACTTGCTTGGCCTCGTTAGGGAATGTACACATTATCAGCTAATTCGCAATGCTCATTCAGCGTCCCTGGGACTGACGGAATAACCCAAGTTTGGGAACACGGAAGATGATCGGAACATGTAGTTCGTTAAATTCTGCACCAAATTGTATTTGACCTGCTTAGTTGTTTGGATTTTCGATAGCTTTTGTACAATTTCACTAAAAATAAAGGGCGATGCAAAAATCTCAGGGATGGAAAGTACAAGGATTAATGGAGCACAAGTATCAAAAACTGTTCCAGTCTTCAACATAAACTGTTCCACTTATTCTTCTGAACATTTTGTGATGGATCATTGTGAGTACTTTGATGTTGCCATGTTGTACTTGAGACATGGAAGCAAAACTTTCAAAGAAAAGTTAGATAGTTTTGAATGGTATCTGGATGTCTTCATAATGAATGTTGTAGGTGTATCGCATTACAACGTTGAAGAACAACTTTGTGGCAATAGTTATGCAACTGAACTGTCATTTACTTTGCTGCAACATAATATTGTTAGCTGCGTTAGACTGGGAGGTAGTTGGGAACACGGCGACGCAGATTACATCATCACTGAGGCGTGGCTGTGATGCTGGTATGGTGCCCCCTTAACATTAGGATTGGGATTGGCAGCATCGCTGGTTGCAAAGTGCTGGAACGGACTTCTACCCTAGTAGGGATTTTAAGCTCATGCAGCACTGGTGGAAATGCGATGATCGTTCTGGAGATTTTGTATTAAAGTAATGCGGTATGTCCAGTGACTAACTGATAATATCAGTTTTATTACATGTACCTTTGTTTTACTGCACAACAAACATGATCATGCATGACTTTTTTTCCAATTTGCAACATATAAAGTCGGTAATTTTGCAATTAAAAGTCGAAATGATCTTCCTCTTCACGATTAGCCATGATGTCGCACCATGGTATCGACTGCCTCTTCCATATTGTTTGCGTCGTGGTCGGATTTAATCAAAACGGGGAATAATTTTCGATTTTCTACAAATATTCTGGGTCGATGCATCCTTGGTGGTTGTAGAAATACAAACCTAGATGGTTTAATGCTACAACAATGGCCGAAAGATCCGAGGGTTGCCAGAAATTGGGCAAGGTTTGTCCGAAATACTCAAGTGTTGATTGGGCCGACAAAATGGTCGCTTTTATGCTCGGAACATTTTACAGAGCACTGCTACGAAGAAACAGAGATGGCCAAATCTTGCGGTTATCCACCACAATTGAGAGGATGCCACCCTCACGATTAAATGGAAGAAACAGCCGTTGCTCAAAACTGTAAGACCATCCAAGCACCACTCCCTCCTCAGCAATCCCCCATCAACTGTCACCTTAGCTAACAATACCCATGACCACCCAACAACACCCCTCCACCACCTCTCCACAATCCCCCATCAACCAACACCTCACCCCACACCGCCCCTTCACCACCCCCATCCTCCCCACAATTCCCATCCACTAGGGCCGGACATCAACACAGAACGACACACAGACAACGCATGGACACGACATGGCATGACCACAAACACAAATGGCGTCACGGGAAAGTAAGAAACTGGCCAACATACAGTTAACATGCAGGCCAACGGGTCAGCCTGCGAAGGTGGAACAAAGCATTTTTCCCCCATTTGGAAGGTGGTGTCTGAGTGTGCCAGGGCGGTGTACGTGCTGTGTCTTGCCATGTCGTTCTGTGCTGTGTCGTGTCCGTGCTGTGTCCATGCCGCATTTCTTCTGGAAAAATAGAACTCGTTCATCAATAAATACAAAATCCCTGATAGACCATGAATTGAACGGAAAACAAAACCCGCCAATATGTAGTGAACATGTGACAGGCATTTTCATCTTCACTACAAACATAACACCGCCATCTTCATCAACACCATCTTTGTCTGAATCACTCGCACAAGGTTCAAAACGATAAGGCTCCATAATTCCCCCGAAAGCGTTTCCATCACTAATTTTGTCTCCAATAGTTTCTTCACAATCCCACTGATCAGTTTCAACATAATGAGAACCTTCTGAGTTGTTAATGATGGTGGAATCAGTATCAGAATCCGAGCTCGACATTTAGGTTCTCCATGTAAAACCGCCATTTTGATCAAGGTGAGTTACTTGTGTGACGCTGGAAATTATCGAAAATCGACATTAGGTTTTTTTTCCACACTTTGTGATTCGAAAAATCATTTCAAAATTTTTCCCTTCAAATTAGAACATGAATGATGATTTTCAATTGTTTTCAGAAAAACAAAATTGCATTTGGGTTCCCCTTTAAATAAGCGAAAACAAATCGACGACAGAAGATTACGTCTGATTCAAGGTAATAGACACAGGTACTGCGGAATAAATTAGTATAGATTAAATGTTGGACAACCCAATATTCGTATCCTGGGGTCTTGCTCCAAGGCAGGTCCAGTACTGCCAAAGCAGTTTCTTGGCAAGGGTTATGCTTGGTGGTTTTCCGTTGCATTCCCAGCAGGAGTCAAGGCATGAGCTTGAAATTTGTTGAAGATGCTGCCAAAAGTTCGCTGTTAGGGTTCGGGTTTAGTGTTAGTGTTAGGACTCCACGGTTAGGAGTCAGCGCCCTCCACTCTTCATGAAGGGTTAGGGTTAGGGTTTAGAGTTAGGGGTAGGACTCTTTGCAGTTAAGAGTCAGGACTCTCCACTCTTTATGAAGGGTTAGGGTTAGGTTAGAGTTAGGGTTAGGGTTAGGTTTAGGTTTAGGTTTTGGTTTAGAGTTAGGGTTACGACTCTGTGGTTAGGAGTGATGACTCTCCACTCCTCATGAAGGGTTAGGATTAGGGTTAGCTTTAGAGCTAGGTTTAGGGTTAGGATTATTTGCGGTGAGGAGTCAGGACTCTCCACACTTTAATGAAGGACACTGTGGGATCTTTAACGTCCACCAACTAATGCCGGCAGATGATACGCCCAATTTAACGTCCATCTGAGGGATGGAACACACATTGATGAATCACCCTGCCTGTGAAACACCTTGATGAGGGTTTGCAGGTGGGCCAAGATGCGAACCCAGGCTAGACATCTTGGAGGTGAGTATGGATACCTATAGACTATCCTGCCAGCCCTGAACCATATTTATCTGCATTGAATTGAAATGCATCAAGGCAATGCAGAAATGTATCTTCTGTAGGTTTAACAACAATGTCAAACCCTAATGACAATGAAGCGAAATGTTATTTTGCACGGAAAACAAAACGATTATTTTTTCACGATAAACTAACTTCTTGTTTGATCTTTAAATACCTTGTCATCCGACAAGATGTTGCAGAGGTGGTGCGCTAACGTTTTAATCGTCTTGTATGGGTTTGATTCCTGACTCTGATAAACTGTGGGATGTTCCACATTGCAACACACCTCTGCCTCTGAGAAAGATGGTATTTTATATGGATGCGACACCCCTGGGGTTGAACCTCCGAATGAACAACTGGTATTGTTGGCGGGCAAGGCATTGTTGCATCACAAAGTGTGCCATCCATTGGAGGGACATTCAGCTGGTTGTCCCATCTGTGAGCATTAGTTTGGGGATGTTGAAGATCTCACGGCACCTTATGTGAACAGGATGTGAGTTATGGCCTGCACCCTGAACAAATTTAAAATTCCTGCCCAAATAAGCTCCGGTCAAACATCAGGCCTGCCCAAGCAATTCGTAAGACTTAAGCACAATATTTTCCCCTTTTGTCGCATCAAGAAAGTGGCAATAATTGGGGCCTTTAAAAAAATACAGTCGTCGTAGATTTGGTATTGAAACTCAGTTGGAATCAGTATGTTATTTTATGGCATGGAATAGTTATTATATGGCATAGAAGTTATTTTGTGCTTGAGGTTCCCAACATTCCATCACATTGGACCTCCCAAGCCCAATTGTGGGTAATTAGCAGGAAATGGAAGACAACTGGGCACGCCCATATTGAATCTGCGATAGATGGGACAAAATTATTGTAAGACAAGCCAGAAAAACCTTCAATGTGAAATGATATAATGATACACTTGATATTTCCCAGAAGTTGCGACAAAATATTCCTGTGAGCGACAAGTTATAAGAATTTGAATAAATGGTTGTGGGTTAACAACCTTACATATGCATCTAAAGTACAGCCCCCAATTCATTTTGTATTACAGTGGAATTGAATTAATAAATAAATTATTGAAAATTAAAATCTGAATGTAATGGAGTAAAAAAAATTGGTGCTGGCAGGATGGTTTCGAGGAAGGTATGCACACTCACCTCCAATCTGTGTAGCTTAGGTTGGCACCTTGGCCCACCTATAAACTGCCATCTTGGTGTTTCACAGGTCGGGTGAGTCATCAGTGTATGTGCCATCCCTCGGATGGATGTGTGGATGTTAAACTGGGTATCCCTTCTGCCAACATTAGTTGGCGGACGTTAAAGATCCAATGTGGTCCTTTCGCAAGGAGTAGGCGAGCTAACGCCGGCTACCATGAACAAGTTACACATTCCTTCCCTATGTACTGCTGGAAAGGCAATGGCGAAACAACCTTTGCCAGGAAACTGCTTTGGCAACACCGACACTCTAACTGAGTATGGTACATCAGAATCAGGATATTATTTTTTAATATATCCCAGATACTTGGCCTAATGTTTCTTGCAGCAGATACAACATTTGTACAAGCCCCCGTGCTATGTTATGCGTTTGCTCGACTCAAATAAATATTTGATAAAATTGGCTGCACATTCCTGCAAATTGGCATTGCGGATCCCTTGTGGTTATTCGAGCGTTTCCATGCCCTATATATCGCAATGAAACGAGCCGACACGAGCACGACTAGCCCAGGTACACCCCAAATGGATTGACTCCCTTTCCTGAGATTGAGACGGGTTCATTGTTGGAAGATTTGCTCCATCCATATTCATCAAAATCCACATCTGTGCCAACTCTGACTAATTGTTCTCAGACTGTGAAATGGGGTGCTCATGCTGCTCATCTTCAGTGGCCAAATGAAGCACACCTGTAAAAAGACACACGAGCTATTACGGCAGAGTTGCTGCAGATGATGCGTTCATTCTTACGTTTGTTCTTGTGACTGCGATGTTTTTGATGGACAATGTGTTTGCCATTTACCAGATACTACATTACATTGAAGGCTACTCACGGATGTTTAAGCAGGAGCAGTGAGGATTCAAAATTGGTAAACAACATCAAGGATTCAAAAATGACCTCACTAACCTATTTAGTCCATTGCAGCATGAAGGCTTCGCTCAACACCGTCCATTGTGTTGTATCCAATAATCCAGTGAACTTGTCAATTTCATGTCTCCATCTGATATTCAGTCTATCTCAGCTTCTTCTGTGGCCTTCTCCAGATTTCCCATTTGTTATTCTTGTTGCCCACTCCTTATCTAACAAATTGATATGGAACACTTGCAAAAAGTGAAGAGACATTCCAGAACAGGATGGGCACCATTTATATAATAAAATGAAATGAACAGCAAACTGCCCTTGAGTCTCTAAAAGGAAAGTTTACAATCAGCGTGCTCTCCCAGAAATGCCATATAACAGGACCCAATTACGTCTCTCACCCTAATTGGAGAAAAAAAACCACTCAGCTATCGCCTAATCAATTACCACAGGTGGCTAGGATTTCCATTAATTAACCCCCATGGTCATCCTTCCAAGCAAAGAAAGCCACAGAAAGCAACAAAGAAAAGCCACACAAGTGAAAAGATCTACCAATCAAAGAAATCCACCCTTTTCTGTTTCAAGGGGCGTGCAGCATTTGGATTCTCATATAAAGTATGGACTACTTATGAATGTCTGCATCTGTAGAGGAACCCAGGTATGGATTAAAATAGCTGAAGGCTTACCATTTGTATCTTTTCTGAGTTGCTTTATGCACCTTCCTTTGGCTGGAAGAGCATGGGGGTTAATATGTATGTATATGTGTGTTTGTATGTATATGTATGTATATATATATATATATATATATATATATATATATATATATATATATATATATATATATATATATATATATATATATATCTTACTATAATTCGCCAAATGTCCGTCCGTCTGTCTGTCTGTCTGTTCGAAGGTACCATAAAAACTGCTGAACCGATCGCAAAGATATTTTGGGTGGATAATCCTGGGATCTCCAGGAGTAAAATAGGCGATTTAGTTTTCCCAATTTCAGCTTTAGTCTCCAGCGTTCTCAGGTTTGGACTCCCGCATAACATTCGCGTTCGCATAACGCTCATTGTTCTCATTGTGACGATGTTGTTTTCCCGGGTGCTGCGCAATCGGTGCAGCCGTTTGTGCGGCACCCGGGAAAGCAACATGTCTCCATCGATCGCTAACAGATCGCTGTCTCCATCGATCGCTAACAGATCGCTGTCTCCATCGATCTTGCCAAGGCCCTAACAGCTATCGGCTCAAAATCCTTTTAACTGTTGATTTGGTACAGTTACACGTATCGGGAATTTGGTACACGTATCAGGAGTACATACGACATAGCGATTGTGAACACGATTATCGATCACGATTCACGATCACGATCATCACGATCACAGTGTATCGATCACGATTTGAAACACGATGGAATAATATTTACCGATATGAACAGTGATGTGGCTTTTATTGAAATTCTAAAGATACTGTTTAGATTTTGATGATTTGCATGTGATATGATTCAACGGATGTTTATATGAATCGTTTAAAATAAAAAAACCCATCAATTTCTTATATTTTGCCTTTTCATTTGGGCCTCCCAACGGAAGCCCCGCCCATAGGGCGGGTACCGTTGCTAGTATATATAATTATATATATATATATATATATATATATATATATATATATATATATATATATATTGTTACGTTCATGCGGAGGTGAAGGGATACCATAGGGAAGGTAGGATTGTATGATATGTAGCATGAACCGTGGACGCGTAGGAGAAACCTCAATCTACAGTAAGTAGGAAAACTGTAGCTTAAGATTGTTTGTTTATGTGGCTTCATACGGGGTAAGGGGGGGGGGGGGGGATGAAGCAATGCTACTTAGCTATAAGGATTAAGGCTAATTTTCCCCAGTGCGTGCTTTCCCTCTGTCATTTTCCCTTTACGTTATAACATAGGCTATGTGGCCACAACCTCACGTGGAGGTGTGTGGGGAGGGGAAGGGAGGCATAGATTCTCTATGTAAATGTGTACCATGTAGCGCCACCTGGTGGTGGTGGGAGAGGGTATTAAAATTATCCTTTTTTACCTCGGCAACGCTGAGGTTAAAGTCCTCTTCACTTCTTCTTCGCATGAGTAAGTGTATTTTGTCATACAGGACGACTAATTGATCTGTCGGTGAAGCGACAAGTAGGCTCCACTTGCATAATACATAAAGCTCTTTCTAACCACTGACTCACTGAGTGACTGACATTAATTTTCGGTACATTCCGGGTGTCTTAGAAAGCTGAAATTTGGCGTGCCAGCGGACATCGAAGCGGGTACACCGGGAAATACCACAGAAGCATTGGAAAGCGTCAGTAAATGAAACATTGGTTAAAAAAATATCAACGCGTACATTAAAAAACCTCAATCGATATCTACCATTTGAAAATTATAATTTCTTTAACTGTAAAATGTGAAATAAAACCCACAATGAAAATGTACGTAACAAACCGTAAACGTGTTCATAAAAAAGGATATCTAGCAAGAGGTCGGTGATGCTTGCCTATAATCATAAAGCTTCTATTTATTATGTACCTACGTCCTACGTACTTATTGCTTAAAATGTGTGAGCATACCCCATTGCCCCACGTGTATATATATATATATATATATATATATATATATATATATATACACACACATACACACGAGTATATATTTAGTGTGACGGTTGTGAACCCCCAGCGAAGAAAGAAGCACCAACACATGGGATTAAGCTAAGAATATATTTATTATGTATGCACATATGTAGGCTGCACCAGAGCATTTGCTCGTGTGTGTGTGTGTGTGTGTGTGTGTGTGTGTGTGTGTGTGTGTGTGTGTGTGTGTGTGTATGTATATGTGTATGTGCACGTGTGTGTTAAACGTGACAGCGAAATCAAAACTGCTACAACAATAAATACCAGATCACTCCTGAGTGAAATGAAAGTCAAACTGGAGTATATTATCTTGCTTGCATCATTCTGATTAAGGGGCACACCTCAGGTAAAATGATTATGTTAGACAATGATAATACAATTATTATAGGCCAATGCAATCAACGAGCATCATATATCAGCCACAGTTGTAAATCTGTATAAAGACAATAACCGTACATTGTTTCCATGAAAACATAATAGAATCTGTGCTCCCTCAGCATAAAATTAATTAAAAGAGCATTGGGGGTTTTTAAACCAATTTATTAAAACCTGATTGTGAGGCTGTGCCAGCAGGAGGTGCTGCATTGCGGAGCACACTTTCATAGAGAACATGAAGCTGATTGCCCCGTCCACAATGTGGATACCCTTGCGTGACCTTTGACAGGTGGGAGCACAATTAAGCTGTAACCTGGACAAACTCCAAACTTATTCTGCAGTTTTAATGTGAGAGCTTCATTTGGACCATTCCTCGACAATAACTGATGAACCAGCCCCATTAGAAGCCTGTTATGGGAAATTGAGAGGTAATGCATGAACATTGCATCATTGCACGGTCTATTACAAACATGGGTCACAAGTGATGTTTGTCCCAAGTGATTTGCAATTTACACACTGTTATTTTTTAAAAGCTACTGGTACTGCTTTTTATGCTTTCTTTGAAATTGCTGCTGCCGGCACAACAACTAAGGATGGTGTATGTTACCTGCCACCAAGTAGGCTACATTTGCACACATTTTGTAGGCTTATCTGTGATTGTACAGTCTGTAAAGGTCATGGCAGTGTAATTAACAACAGTGCAATTGGCATTTGCTCAAGGCTTGCTGTAATGTTGCTGGCCTGCTGGAATGCACAATCTATTGTTGGCCTGCTGGAATGCACAATCTATCTCGATTTGTTCGGGGTCAGGGCTTGGGCTGCATACATCTTTGGAAAGTGGAAACCACATTCATTTGTAGTGGTAACATTGCTTCGGTTGGTGCTCGGTTGGCATACTCGCCATTGAGCTCTGTTAACGGGTCTGAACCCCAACTGGATTGAGGGTCACCAACAAAAGAGTGCCGTTCTGGTGCAGTACCAGTGAATGCTGTTTGAGTGCAGTCTTCTTTAGATTGAGGAGTGATGCCAGCTATCCTGTCCTGTGTATCTAATGTCTAAGGCGTGGAACGCAAAGCAGGGTTAAGCAATTGGTTTACTCTGTCTGTCTGTCTGGCAGACAAACAAAATTGAAAATCATTTCAAACAGGAAACTTCCTGTTTTAGGGACTCATAAAGGACGTGAACAGGCATGAGCAACAAATTTAACGAGTTAAATAAGATTTTTTTTTTTTTGTATACTGAATCGAGGCTCGTGAAAGAGCTAACATTTACTTCACAAACAAATCAACCAGACAAACAAAACATACAAAAAGAGGGAGCGGAAGACAAGATGGGGAGAGAAGGGGAAGCACACAACCACAACACCTGAGAGCAGGGAGAAGTGTGGGAGGGCTTGGGGGCAGGAGGCGTGGGAAAGGGAGGGGGGGGGGGGAGGGAGAGGTATAAAACACAAGGGGGGTTATGTAACCCCTTGTTACACCAAAGATGGTGTAAAAGACGGTGCATCAGTGGCGGTAAACTTCGGATTTTTTTTTTCTGCGGCCTTTAAAACTTTTATTTGATTTCAATTGAACTTGAACACTATTTGAAGAATGTAGAACATTGTTTGCACAAAAATAAAGTGCAATAAACTCAGTAAAGTGAAGGAGACAGAAAACCATCAGTTCAGCAGTACTTGGGAAAAAATGTACGCCGTCTCGACCAATCAAATTTGCCGCGCGCCCTGAGGGCGGAGTAACAGCGAGATGCAGAAAAAAATGATGGACATGGCACCGGTCAGATATACCAAATGACTGTTACCCGTGTCATGCGATACCTTGTGATCATGCCAGGTATGACCGTCTGTCGGAGTGTGTAACCCGTGTTTGAAAACTCACCATAAACTCCCAACATGGACTCCAGGATGAGTACACGCTCGGCCAGGATTTTCAAGGCTTCCCGGAGGTGCTTCATCCCATCAGCCTGCCGCACACAAAACCGTGATTACGTTAGTTAACCCAGGAGCAGGCCCATGAATAGCTTGGAAAACATTTTCAATTGAAGTAAAGTGTCACCTTCACTCCTGGGACCCAAACATCCGTTCATGTGTTTCAATTTGTGAGGCTAAAAAAAGATGTCTTGATTGTATCATAGCATTGTCACATTGATCCAATGTCACTAAATCAGTAAAACAATTTGATTCCTTGGACAGATATTGAAAAAGTCTGCTGTAGCTCAAAGTATGGGCTGGCAGGATCGGTTGGCGGAACGCACACTCGCCCGGGTTCGAATCCCGACACAGCTATAAACCGTGATCCCAGTGATTCACACGCAGGCGATTCATTAATTGGAACCTCAATTAAGCCATAGGACCCATCTTGCAGCACTGATTGGCGGTGGGCATGAAGAGTAGGCATGAAGAGTAGGCATGAAGAGTAGGCATGACGAGTAGGCATGAAGAGTAGGCATGAAGAGTAGGCATGACGAGTAGGCATGACGAGTAGGCATGACGAGTAGGCATGAAGAGTAGGCATGAAGAGTAGGCATGACGAGTAGGCATGACGAGTAGGCATGAAGAGTAGGCATGAAGAGTAGGCATGAAGAGTAGGCATGAAGAGTAGGCATGACGAGTAGGCATGAAGAGTAGGCATGAAGAGTAGGCATGAAGAGTAGGCATGAAGAGTAGGCATGACGAGTAGGCATGAAGAGTAGGCATGAAGAGTAGGCATGAAGAGTAGGCATGAAGAGTAGGCATGAAGAGTTGGCATGAAGAGTAGGCATGAAGAGTAGGCATGAAGAGTAGGCATGACGAGTAGGCATGAAGAGTAGGCATGAAGAGTAGGCATGAAGAGTAGGCATGAAGAGTAGGCATGAAGAGTAGGCATGAAGAGTAGGTGAGCCAATAAACCTTCCCTTGACAAAGTGTTTTGATCAGTCATTTCACGACAGGGGCTCAAACTCAAGAACCTAAAGAACTTAAGAAAACACCTTAACTGTTAAAATGTTTTGTGTATAATTCGAAGTAAAACAAAGGAAAACTATAAGGCCACTCGGTCGAGCGGTTGGGCGTGTGATAAGGAAGATTGATTCAATTTTGGTGAAGATCCGAATCCGAATACGAGAATTTTGTTAATTTAAAGTGATTTTTCACCATTTAAAGATGGAGCCAAAAACGAAATAGAGCATGATATTTCGAAACGATGTGGATGAATTTTTGACAAAACTTGGTGGATGAGTTGGTGAGGCGACAAGAACAAGGCGATTCGGTTTTGGTTCAGGTTTGAATCCAGATCCGGGCTTTCAGTGGAATACAAAACGTAAACTGTTCAGCCTTGCGGAGGTGCGCGCTCTACCGACTGACGTTAGAGTTAGTCCGTCCCTTGCACACCAGGAGACGGGGTTTTGTAACCACTTTTGTGTGTCTGCTTGTCTGTGTGTGTGTGTCTGTCTGCCTGTCTGTATGTGTCTGTCTGTCTGTATATGTATGTGTCTGTCTGAGTGTGTGTCTGTCTGCCTGAGTGTGTGTCTGTCTGTCTGTCTGTGTGTGTCTGTCTGTCTGTCTGTCTGTGTGTCTGTCTGTATGTGTGTGTCTGTAGTCTGTGTGTCTGTCTGTCTGTGTGTCTGTCCGTGTGTGTGTCTGCCTGAGCGTGTGTCTGTCTGTCTGTGTGTGTTTCTGTATGTGTGTCTGCCTCTCTGCGTGTGTGTCTGTCTGTCTGTCTGTGTGTGTGTCTGTCTGTGTGTGTGTCTGTCTGTGTGTCTGTCTGTCTGTATGTGTGTCTGTCCGTCTGCGTGTCTGTCCGTCCGCGTGCCTGTCTGCCTGTGTGTGTGTGTGTCTGTGTGGCTGTCTCTGTGTGTGTGTCTGTCCGTGTGTGTGTCTGTCTGTGTGTGTGTGTGTGTTTCTGTATGTGTGTCTGCCTCTCTGCATGTGTGTCTGTCTGTCTGTCTGTATGTGTGTGTCTGTCTGTATGTGTGTCTGTCTGTCTGTGTGTGTGTCTGTCTCTGTGTCTGTCTGTCTGTATGTGTGTCTGTCCGTCTGCGTGTCTGTCCGTCCGCGTGCCTGTCTGTCTGTGTGTGTGTCTGTGTGGCTGTCTGTGTGTGTGTGTGTCTGTCCGTGTGTGTGTCTGTCTGAGCGTGTGTCTGTCTGAGCGTGTGTCTGTCTGTCTGTGTGTGTGTTTCTGTATGTGTGTCTGCCTCTCTGCGTGTGTGTCTGTCTGTCTGTATGTGTGTGTGTGTCTGTATGTGTGTCTGTCTGTGTGTGTGTGTGTCTGTGTGTCTGTCTGTCTGTATGTGTGTCTGTCCGTCTGCGTGTCTGTCCGTCCGCGTGCCTGTCTGTCTGTGTGTGTGTGTCTGTGTGGCTGTCTGTGTGTGTATGTCTGTCTGAGTGTGTGTCTGTCTGTATGCGCGCGTCTGTCTGTGTGTCTGCCTGCCTGTGTGTGTGTGTGTGTGTGTGTGTGTGTGTGCAGTATTTAATATACAGTATACAGTGCAGTATTGAAAAATTGATTTAATATACAGTGCAGTATTGAAATTTAAAGAATTTACAAATCGGGGTCACTGAATTGGTTCACCAATCAAAAGCTAGAAGCTGATTTTCTTTAGATCTGAAGCTCAAGGCTGCAAAAGATCATCAATTTTCATTTTGTATTATTTCACCTCCGCCACCAAAGGTGGATGGAGGTTATGTTTTCACCACTGTCTGTACGTTTGTACCCCCTAGGGAGGGGTCTGTACGTTTGTGAACAAGATATCTCAAAAGGTTGTGGACAGATTTGGACGAAACTTGGTGGAGAGGTTGGGTGTCTGACAAGGATAATTAGATTCCATTTTGGTGAAGATCTGAATATGGATTCGGATATGAGAATTATTTAATTTTAAGTGATTCTTAACCATTGGGAGATACGGCCAAAACGATACATAGCAGGACATCTCAAAAAGTTGAGGACGGATTTGGACGAAACTTGGTGGAGAGGTTGGGTGTCTGACAAGAACAATTAGATTCCATTTTGGTGAAGATCTGAATATGGATTCAGATATGAGAATTATTTAATTTTTTAGTGATTCTTAACCATTGGGAGATACGGCCAAAACGATACATAGCAGGATATCTCAAAAAGTTGAGGACGGATTTGGATGAAACTTTTTTTTTGTATACAAGATCGAGGCTCGTGAAAGAGCGAACATTAATCACACAGAAAGACAAACAGACACATAAAACAAATAACATCGGGAGCGGTAGACAAGATGGGGAGAGAGGGGGAAGGACACAAACACAACATTTGAGAGCAGGGACCGAGAGACATGGAGACATCGAGAGATCTGTGGGAGGGAGAGGGCTTTGGGGGGGAGGCATGTGAAGGGGGGGAGGCATGTGAAGGGGGGGGGGTGGGAGAGGTATAAACATATGGACACTGCCAGGATTTCCAGGAAATAAGTTGGAATTTCAAACAAGGTGGATCTGGGGTGAATTAGTGGGGGTAGAAAAGATCAAGGTTATGGATGGGGGAAGATAAGAGATGGTTGGTGGAGAGGTTGGGTGTCTGACAAGGACAATTAGATTCCATTTTGGTGAAGATCTGAATATGGATTCAGATATGAGAATTATTTAATTTTTGAGTGATTCTTAACCATTGGGATATACGGCCAAAACGATACATAGCAGGATATCTCAAAAAGTTGAGGACGGATTTGGATGAAACTTGGTGGAGAGGTTGGGTGTCTGACAAGGACAATTAGATTCCATTTTGGTGAAGATCTGAATATGGATTCAGATATGAGAATTATTTAATTTTTAAGTGATTCTTAACCATTGGGAGATACGGCCAAAACGATACATAGCAGGATATCTCAAAAAGTTGAGGACGGATTTGGATGAAACTTGGTGGAGAGGTTGGGTGTCTGACAAGGACAATTAGATTCCATTTTGGTGAAGATCTGAATATGGATTCAGATATGAGAATTATTTAATTTTTGAGTGATTCTTAACCATTGGGATATACGGCCAAAACGATACATAGCAGGATATCTCAAAAAGTTGTGGACAGATTTGGACGAAACTTGGTGGAGAGGTTGGGTGTCTGACAAGGACAATTAGATTCCATTTTGGTGAAGATCTGAATATGGATTCAGATATGAGAATTATTTAATTTTAAGTGATTCTTAACCATTGGGAGACACGGCCAAAACGATACATAGCAGGACATCTCAAAAAGTTGTGGACGGATTTGGATGAAACTTGGTGGACGAGTTTGTTAATTGATAAAAACAAGGCGATTAGATTCTGGTTCAGGTCCGAATCCAGATCCGGCCCATCCGTGGGTTAAAAAAACATAAACTGTTCACCAGGTGGGGCTATGTTCTCCACTGAGTGCCGTTCTAGCTTTAAAATATTTTCGTTGTTTTCAGCACACGGAAGAAGAAGGAAACGTCTGAATAGAAACGGATGCGGATGGGTTTCTCATTTTCAGATGCTTTGTAGTTTTGAATTGAACTAATGCTTTAAAGTGTATTTTTCATTCCTTGGAAGATACTTGAATTGACAAAATCACTTTCATTGTGGATCTACAAGGATATACAGTAGGCTACATCTTTACAATTGATGTTGCCTATCGTTTCCCCTCTCAGCTCCCCCCTCTTCTCCGCTGTTGCCCCCCTACATCCTCCTAAAGCCTTTCCCATAATCAAAGTGTGACGTGTAGAAAGAATCCTTCCAGGCAGTGTGACGACAATGGCAAATTGACGATAGAAAAATGAAGCAAGAAATTAATTTGACAAGCAAGTCTGGCACATCTGAACTATTCATTTGTGCACTCATGGAGGAAAATCCCATTCGGGTTCCACCGAGTTTCCTGTGAGATGCTGAGAAAATCATAACGATGTGGAAGGCAATTACGTCACAAACGATCACTGCAAAATATCAAACTGTTGGAATTCAATCTCGTTCGGTTGTCAGGATTTATTCCAAAAGTCTTGATGAATTACACAAGGTATCTGGAATAAGCAGGTCATCTGTTGCAGCTTTCCAAAAGTGTTTTAAAGAAGTGACAAATAAAATTTGAACCACGTCGTCGACTCCAGCCATCCCGTCCATGTGTTAATGATAAAGTAGGAGCCAGATGGCCTGTTTTAACGAATCAAATGCCCGTCTCCGAGTGTCAAATGCAACAGCTCAATGGCATTGCAATGAAACTCATTGTAAACTAGCAGGAGTACCGGGCATTGCCGGGAGGTGGGTGGGGAGGGGTGTGGGGAGGGGGGAGGAAGCAGGAGAGGGAGGGGTGAGGAAGGGAGTGAGAGGAGTGGAAGGGGGAGGGGAGAGGGAGGGGAAGATATACCACATGTACATCTTTTAAGGGGGGCTTTGATAACCCCTTCGTTTTGGGGGAGGGGGGAAGGTAAGGAGGAAAAAAAATTCCGTGCAAAGAGAGCTTCATAACCTCATTGTTAAACAGGTAAAAAAGACGGAAATTGCAATACCCTCTGCCATCATTACCAGGTGGTGCTACATTGTACACATTTAAATAGAGAACTTATACCCCTCTCCCGCCCCCCCGCACCCCCGAATGAGGCCGCGGCCACATACCCTATGTTACCCCACAGTTAAATTTGTATTTGTACCCCGAGTAAAGTATATGAGTGTTTATAGCTGGAGTACCCGTTGTTGCTCAAGCGAAAAAGAAACATTAACATATTTGAAATGAGAACAAATATAATGGTAAAGCAATTACATCCAAATCAGAATCCATCACAAATGTCAAATAAATCATTTTACCTTTTCCTTGAATATATGCTGATGAATGTGTTTGTGTCGTTCATCACGTTTCTGAGTTAAGTATGATGACGTACAGGAAGAAGAAGAAGCCTTACCACCAACTTTGACTGCTTCCGGAATTGTTTTATTATTTGTGTTCAAATTGTCTGGTGATTGTTTTGTATTTATTTATGCGAATGTGTACTTGTATATAACTGTCATTAATCAACAAGGCTTCGGCACTATTGAGTGATTTTTTTAAATAAATAAAAAACGAACTTTTTGTTTTTCCAAAAAATATATATATTGTGCTTAAAACAATCCCGGGCACTCACTGATGAACCTCTGAAAGTTTGACGAAGATCCGTTCAGCCATCTCTGAGAAAAATGGCGACACACACACACACACACACAGACAGACAGACCAACGGCTCTTACATAGTAGTTGAGCAAGATATCAAACTTCAACCAACATGCATGATTATCACAAAATGAACTGCACTTCCTCTTCCTTGTAGAAGCCACTGCAGCTATGGTGTTCATTGGGTTTTGTTGCGAAGGGGTGTGCCTCGAATAGCAGCACACATCGGCCGATGCATTTTAAAAAGGCACTTAATGGGGTGCAATGCGCACGAGTTAATGGGTAAAAAATTGAATAAGTTACCAAATGGGATTATTTATGTGTAAATAATCACGACGTTCTTTGAAGCCTGGTATCTAATTAATTATTATTGACGTTATAACAAAACAACATAGACTGGGAAGACGTTAAGGAATGACACCCTGTATAATGTATATACACACACACACACACACACACACACACACACACACACACACACACACACACACACACACACACACACACACACACACACAAACTATTATCAGAACAGCTTTACACACAATGGCAAAACAAAGTATGCAAAGTGATTCATTGGCAAATCTGCAAAAAATTAAACATCCTAGTTCCAGAAAACTCATTTTCCAGAAACACAAACCAAGGACATCATTGAACATGAGGACGTCATGCTCATGTATGACCTTGTAGCGGTTACCGCTGGATGCACACAATTGCCTTGCACCGGCCAGAACACGGCCAGACGCGCCTCTCCCGGGCATGCCCGGACTCACTGTTCCCGGGCACGCCCGAACCTCCCGGGCATGCCCGGTCTCGTCTTTCCCGGGCATGCCCGCTCTCGCCTTTCCAGGGCTCGCCCAGAGCGTCCGGGCATGCCCGCTATCGCCTTTCCAGGGCTCGCCCGCTATTGCCTTTCCAGGGCTCGCCCAGAGCGTCCGGGCATGCCCGCTATAGCCTTTCCAGTGTTCGTCCAGAGCGCCCGGGCACGCCCAGCCTCGACTTGCCAGGCCGCAGCCAAACACGCCCGGGCAGGTCCAGACTCGCCTTTCCAAGGCTCGCCCTTGATACCCGGGCATGCCCGGTATAGCTTTTGCCGGGCAAACTTCCCGACATAAATGTGTATATATATTGCTGCCCGATAAACGGGCTTTTCAGAGTTCCCGAGTGTGATACATTTATTAAACCTACTCGGACGAATTTCCATCTTTGGTCGCGTCAATTCTTTCAACTCGCGTTGGAGCCCAGCTCCTTCATTGGTGACCTACCGACATGGATACGGCAGTGACGCTTAAACTGCCTACCTTCTGGGAGGCTCACGCGGTTGTTTGGTTCGCTCAGGCGGACTCTCAGTTCGCCCTGCGAGGCATCACCGCGGACGACACCCGCTTCCACCATGTTGTGGCGGCGCTCGGTTCCGCCACCGCGGCCCGTGCCTTGAGCCTCCTCCAGCACCCGCCGGCTGCTGACAAATACGACGCGCTGAAGACACTCCTCCTCGACGCTTTCGCCCTCTCACCGGCAGCACGCGCACGGCGCCTGCTTGACCTGCCCGAGCTCGGCGACACGCGCCCGTCCGAGCGCATGGACTATATGCTCTCGTTGCTCGGTGAGCACTCTCCGGATTTTCTGTTCCGCGAGCTGTTCCTTCGCCAGCTGCCTCACCCGGTACGCCTCGCCCTGGCTGGCACGTTGATCACGGATTCCCGCGCCCTCGCCAGGGAAGCCGATAAGATCTCCTCGGCGGGCCAGCACATCGGCGCGGTTACCTGGAGCCCGGCCGCCGTCCGAGGCGACGCCCACGACGCCCGAGCGCCCTGCGCGGTTGGAGGCCGAACTGCCGGTGCAACTGGCGGCTGCCACGCTGCACCGCCCGCTTCCGACACGACGGCCGGGGCCTCCACCTGACCGGGCGTGGTGTTATTACCACGCCAGGTTCGGACACAAGGCTCGGACGTGCCGGCCCCCGTGCACTTTCGGCAGGTCGGGAAACGGCCGGGCCGGCGTTCATTCCCAGCCATGAGCGCCGGCCACTCAGGCAACTTGCTGTTTATTCGGGACAAAGCGTCTGGGCGGAGTTTCCTGTGCGACACCGGCGCCCAACTGAGCGTCATACCCGCCTCCGAGCAGGACAGGCTGGATGCAGTTTGCGGCCCCTCTTTGGTCGCTGCTAATGGCTCGGCCATACGCACTTTCGGCCCACGCGTCGTCACCCTCTGCTTCGGCAGCCAGCGCTTTCAATGGACTTTTGTTACCGCCAGCGTCCCCGTGGCTTTGCTGGGCGCCGACTTCCTCTGCGCGCACGGGCTGCTGGTCGACGTCAAACGACGTCGCCTTGTCCACGCCGAGACCTTCAGCTCCCTGGCGTGCACAATGAGCAGCTCCGCGCCGACCGAACTGGCGTGCGCCCTCCCGGCAACGAACGAGTTCGCTCGCCTGCTCGTGGAATTCCCGGCCCTCACGCGGCCGACGTTTTCGGCCGTCGCGGTGCGGCACGGGATCGAGCACCACATACCCACTACGGGCCCGCCGGTCTATGCCAGGGCCCGCCGCCTCGACCCAGCCAAGCTCGCCGTGGCGAAGGCCGAATTCGACGCGTTGGAGCACCTCGGCATCGTGCGGCGCTCCGATACCCCCGACCCCGATACCCCCGACGCTACCACCCCCGACAGGTACCCGATCCCGCATATTCAGGACTTTTCCGCCCGTTTGGCGGGACGGGTCATCTTTTCGAAAATTGACCTGATACGGAGCACCTCGGCATCGTGCGGCGCTCCGATAGCGCGTGGGCCTCGCCACTGCACATCGTGCCAAAGCCGGGGGGTGGATGGCGCCCGTGTGGCGACTACCGCCGTCTCAATGACGCTACCACCCCCGACAGGTACCCGATCCCGCATATTCAGGACTTTTCCGCCCGTTTGGCGGGACGGGTCATCTTTTCGAAAATTGACCTGATACGGGGCTACCACCAGGTACCTGTCCGGGCGGCCGACGTCCCGAAGACGGCCGTCATCACGCCGTTCGGCCTGTTCGAATTTTTGCGGATGCCGTTTGGCCTCAAGAACGCGGCCCAGGCGTTCCAGCGCTTGATGGACGGCGTGCTGCGCGACCTGCCGTTTCTTTTCGTCTATCTGGACAACATCCTCGTCGCCAGCACGTCCCGCGCCGAGCACCTCCTCCACCTCCGAACACTGTTCGGTCGCCTCAGCGAGCACGGCTTAATTGTCAACCCGGTCAAATGCCACTTCGGCGCGACGACCGTTGACTTTTTGGGTCACCGCATCACCAAGACCGGGGCCGTGCCGCTGTCGACCAAGGTCGAGGCCATCACCACGTTCCCGCGTCCCCGTTCCATCAAGGCCCTCCAAGAGTTCCTCGGCATGGTGAATTTTTATCACCGATTCGTGCCCCGCGCTGCTCAGCTCATGCGGCCCCTTTACGAGGCCCTCCGGGGCAAGCCGGCCAAGCATGACATTGTTTGGTCCGCGGCCATGGACGCGGCCTTCGCCAGCACCAAACGGGCCCTCGCCGACGCAACGCTGCTGGCTCACCCGGTGCTCAACGCGCCCATCGCCCTCACTACGGACGCCTCCAACTACGCGGTGGGCGCCGTCCATGAGCAATGGGTGGACGGGGTTTGGCAGCCACTCGCTTTTTTCAGCCGGCAACTCCGGCCGAACGAGTTAAACGACAGCACGTTCGACCGCGAGCTGCTCGGGCTATTCCTGGCCGTTCGCCATTTCCGACACCTCCTGGAGGGCCGCCCGTTCACGGCTTTCGTCGACCACAAGCCGTTGGTCTACGCAATGGCTAAGGTCACGGAGCCGTGGTCGGCCCGCCAGCAGCGCCACCTCTCCGCTGTGTCGGAGTTCACCACGGACATCCAGCACGTCGCCGGCAAAGACAACGCCGTGGCCGACTGCCTTTCGCGGGCCAGCGCGAACGCGGTCCACCTCGGCGTGGACTTCGCGCTCATGGCGGCCGACCAGACCACCGACGCCTCGGTGCAGGCACTCCGCACGGCGGACACGGGCCTCCGCCTGGCCGACATCCCCTTCGTGGGCACCGTCCTGCTCTGCGACGTCTCCCAGGGCCAGCCTCGCCCCATCGTGCCCGTTTCCTGGCAGCGCCGCATCTTCGCCTCCATCCACGGCCTTTCTCACCCGGGCCGGAAAGCTTCTCAGAAGCTGGTGTCGGCGCGTTTAGTCTGGCACGGCCTTCGACGAAACATCCGCGACTGGGCCAATGCCTGCACGGCCTGCCAGCGAGCCAAGGTCCACCGCCACACCCAGGCCCCGCTGGCACCTTTCGCCGTGCCTGAACGGCGTTTCGACCACGTCCACGTGGACCTAGTGGGTCCCCTGCCCCCCTCGCGGGGGTTCACCCACCTGCTCACCATGGTGGACAGGACCACCAGGTGGCCGGAGGCCGTGCCCCTCACCTCCACCACCACCGCCGACGTGGCGCAGGCGTTCATCGCCACCTGAGTCGCGCGCTTCGGCGCACCAGCAGACATCTCGTCCGACCGCGGCCCACAGTTCACGTCTGAGCTTTGGGGCGCGGTCGCCCGTTCGTTGGGGGTCACGCTGCACCGCACCATGGCCTACCACCCCCAAGCCAATGGGTTGTGCGAGCGGTTTCACCGCTCCATGAAGGCCGCACTCATGGCCGGCCTTCAGGACGACGGTTGGGCCGACCGGCTGCCGTGGGTCCTTTTGGGCCTTCGCACGGCCCCCAAGGAAGACCTCCAGGCATCCGCCGCCGAGCTCGTCTACGGCCAGCCGCTCCGCGTCCCGGGCGAATTCGTGCCCGACGCTACCAGTCCCTGGTCCGCCGCTCGCCAGCGCTCGGACCTCCAGGAGGCCGCCCGACGATTTGCCCCCGTGCCGACGTCCCGCCACGGTGGCCCCCAGTCCTACGTCCCCCCCGGCGCTTCGCACAGCAGAGTACGTCTTTGTGCGTCATGACGCGCACCGGGGGCCACTCCGGCCGCCGTACGACGGGCCCTTCCGGGTCCTGCGACGGGGCGACAAGTCTTTCATCGTCGACTTCGGCGGCCAGCCGGACCGGATTTCTGTGGACCGCCTCAAACCGGCGCACATGGACGTTGACCGACCACCACGGTTGGCCCTTCCTCCGCGGCGAGGCCGCCCCCCGTCCACAGTTCCCCCCGCTCGACCACCCACCACCACGTCGGACCCCTCCCCACGACCCTCCAGGGGTCGCTTCGGCCGGGTCATCCGGACCCCCCTTAAATTGACGCTGAGAATTGAGCGTGCCCGCCCTCGCCTTTCCAGGGCTCGCCCAGAGCGTCCGGGCATGCCCGCTATCGCCTTTCCAGGGCTCGCCCAGAGCGTCCGGGCATGCCCGCTATCGCCTTTCCAGGGCTCGCCCAGAGCGTCCGGGCATGCCCACTATCGCCTTTCCAGGGCTCGCCCAGAGCGTCCGGGCATGCCCGCTATTGCCTTTCCAGGGCTCGCCCAGAGCGTCCGGGCATGCCCGCTATCGCCTTTCCAGTGCTCGTCCAGAGCGCCCGGGCACGCCCAGCCTCGACTTGCCAGGCCGCAGCCAAACACGCCCGGGCAGGTCCAGACTCGCCTTTCCAAGGCTCGCCCTTGATACCTGGGCATGCCCGGTCTAGCTTTTGCCGGGCAAACTTCCCGACATAAATGTGTATATATATTGCTGCCCGATAAACGGGCTTTTCAGAGTTCCCGAGTGTGATCCATTTATTAAACCTACTCGGACGAATTTCCATCTTTGGTCGCGTCAAATCTTTCAACTCGCGTTGGAGCCCAGCTCCTTCAACCTGATGATTCCATCGAATGTGAATATAGAAAACAAAGCATTGCGTCTGGACATCGTACTCAGGAACAAAAAGGAAAAGACAACATTGATGATTGAGATATCAGTACCCAGTGATTTTGGCCTAAATAACGCAGAAATCAAGAAAATGACCGAATACCAGGACCTCAAGGATGAGGTCAAGAGACCTTGGAAGCTGAAGAGCATTGAAATTGTACCAGTGATTTATTGGAGCAAATGGAATGATGAAGAAGAACCTCACTGAGATTTTAAAAAAACCATCCCCGAGAATATTACCACAAATGAACTACAACTGGAGACAATCTGGGGTTCAGTGACAGTCCTGAAAAGAGACTTTGGAACAAAACTCTGAAAAAGTTGAACAGTTTTTTTTCGATGAACCGTGATCCCTTACCGAAGAGGAGGTGTGGATACTTTGGGTCCTGGGAGGACTCAGTTCCACCTCCTGAAATCCACAAATGGAGATAACAACCAACAATATAAATATATATATGTATATTGTTGTGGTTTTGGAATAAAGGTTAATTCCCCCTCGTAGGTAGACGCACCACAACATGAAGCCTCGCGAGCGTTCAGTTATTTCTTAGTAAATGTAAGCGTAGTCCTTTCCTGTGTTTAATTTTGCGATGAGTAGGCCAGTGAGCTTATGTGTTCTTTTGGCACTTTGCTTTGGTGCTTTTGGTTTTGGCGCTGAAATGCCACGCGGCAGGCCTGAACAAGTCTACCGAGGCCGAAGGGAGGCGCGGCAGGAGGAGGAGTGGTCGGTAAGCACGAGCCGCCAATCAGGGCTCGAGGGGAGTGGCTAACCACAACGACCAGAGGCGGGGTTTGGAACATTCGAGTTGGGCCGGGGCGGAACCATAAAACCCTGCTCCGAGTCCCCCCACCTCAGTTGAGTCCAGAAGTTCCCGTTGAGTTCGAGTTGAGGTCGGTCAGAGTCGCGGGCACATCAGTTCCCGGTCAGTTGAGTTGAGAAAGAGTTGAGTGCTCGGTGAGAACAGTTGAAAAAGTGTTGAGTTCCTGGTGAGTTCAGTTGAGAGTCGCGCAGCCCATGAGTTCCCTGTGAGACGAGTTACAGTTCCCCGTGAAAGTGAGTTGGGTTGAGCTTGAGAACGTGAGTGGAGCTGCAGAACGAGCGAATTGAATTGCCTATTGTACACGAACTTTCCCTGTGCCCTGCGCTCTGCGCTGTATTAATCGCGCGCTCGAGAGGACGACCCGTGCCGGGCCTCAGACGCGCGATTTCCTCCTGCCTGCCTTCGCCTGCGTACGTGCCGTGAACATCGGCGAGCCACGCCGGGCGAGCTGCCCCGGAGCGACTGACGGCGAAGCGCGCTTGGCCCGCGAACATTCTTCTCTTCTTCTCCCCATGTGCGTTAGTGGGCCCGTTTCTGGGGATAAGTAAAATTGATTAAGCTTCTGCTCTGTGTCCCCTTTCCTCCTTCATTCTGAATCATTGTACATTGTAAATAAATTGTGTTCTTCCTCTGATTTGACCGTCCTGTCCCTTCCATCCATTGGCTTCGCATGGTACGAATAAAACCGCTCGAATTGGGTTCCAATAAACGTAACAGCACGAGTCACGTGATACGCATACCACTCGGGCATACTCGATTAAGCGTGGCTTGTGCGAGGCTCGATCCCTGCTTTCATGGCAGCGTGGGTTAAAGGTACGTGCGAATTTGTCCTGATACCCTTCTTCACGTTTGCCCGGAAGTGGCGATTTGGCCTCGTGGACCCGAAGACCCAGGGGGAAAAAGGGAGTTTAACGCCCCCCCCCCCACCCCCTCCTTTGTAACGGGAACGGGCTTCGGGAGATCCGCAACAATATATATATATATATATATATATATATATATATATATATATATATATATATATATATACATATATAAATATATATATATATATATATATATATATATATATATATATGTATATATACATATTGTTACAGACGTGGCTTAGATGTTATTTACCGAGCGGTTTGGTATGACCACGTCTGCACAAGTTACCCGATTATACCCGAACGTTGACTAATCGCGCTACGCTAGGTCAATGAAGGAAAAGACACACAGCTGGGATTCAAATGACACGACACCAGGGTTCAGTTCTCAAGACCTCCGGAGGAGGTTATATTGTTACGGAAGGTTAGATTACAACTACAAGAGGGACAGCATAGTAAGATAAGCACTTAGACACACTCTTATATTATTCCCAACAGACGACAGATAAACGGGACAAAAGGCTGACTCACACGGGGATTGATTGCAAGGAAAGCGGGTATCGATGGCTCAAGGTGCACTCTTGGCTCAAGGACAGGGTCGACCCGGTCCGGTCCAGAGATGCGGGAGGTTTCACAGCGCTCGAGGTGGCGTCTTGTCGTCTCAAGCTGGGGGCGCATCTGACCTCACATCCGGTGAGTCGCTTCGTATATCCGGCGGGGAGTGACACGCCCTCGGCTCGTTAGCTCCGCCTCGTGGAATCGGCACGTTGCTTCTCATTGGGTGCGTGCGGGGGCTTTACCAGGCTCCGCCCTTGACGAGGAGCTGACAGCCAGCCCCTTCGTGGTAACCCCGTGGAGCGCATGGTCATGGCGGCTAACCGAGCTGGTGGGAGGACGCACACTCCCCCCGCGCAGCGTCGTTGTTGTTGTAATTGTTGTTGTAGTTGTAGTTGTAGTTGTTGTTGTTGTTTGGGGAAGAAGATGGAAGGAGGTATGGGAAAGGTCCTAAACTCACTACTGGTGCCATATAATCACATTCTGGTGCAACGAAGAGTCATAATTAATGGAAACGAGTCCTTAACTGACATAGACTAAGAATAACTAGCAAGATGTCCGAAAGTTGTCTACGTGTGATGCGGTGGGCCTGGGCACGACATTTAATGGGGGAAAAAGGGGAAGGTCGGCTCTACTGATTGTTGTTTACAGACAATGGGACTAGGGAATGGGGGATTGGGGATAGTTGGGGAGTATTGGGGAAATAGGGGAATATTTACAAGCGGATATGGAGGCCAAATTCCATATTCGCAACATTGCACCCTTCTCTACCCTCGGGGCGTCCCGACCCGATAAATTTTTACCTACTTTAGTGTGGCACGCAATGTAGTTCCCTCTACTATTAACTCTACCCTGAGTGCGACAGTTTTACAGATATTCACAAATGAGTAAATATGTCCCCCTGCGACGTTGCACCCTTCTCCTCACAGAAACACACCCACAGGATAACCGAATCCGGAATGAATCCTCAAACTAAACATACAGCCGGTAGGGAGCATTATTTACACAAGACTACGCTGATATTTACACTACGATCCAGGACCTGTTTTTTTTGGAGGAACACATGCAGATGTTATGCATAGAGAGAGCACGCATGCTAGCATCGATACACCAACCCACGAGTGCTCTGTGGCCTACGGCCTTTAATAATGTGCAGAGCACCCCTTCCAAGCATCAAGCACCACCCCATCACACAGTGAGCACCATCCGGTGCACCAATAAAGTGTTTATAAATCACCGGTGGTGTCACAGCCGGCCGATGTTCTGCCGCTGGTCTTGCCTTCGTGTGGTGCACTTGGTGTTCTTGCCTCTTTCAAAAAATAAAGAAAGGCGCCAACCGCGTCCATTTCTGTATTGTGGCCGTCAGGGGCCAACTAAGAGTGGTTCACCTGTTTGGCATAGGTGCCACGTTGACCCATAGGTCCTTCCACGGGTGGTGCTTGGCCGCAAAAGAGCTGCGGTCCATTGTGGGTGGCCACAAACATTGCGGTCCATATGGTGTATCGATCCCAGCAGCAAACAGCGAAAGTGCAGGCCCACAACTGCGAAGCCAGCACCTCTCTCTCCTCTCTCTCTACCCCAAAGCCAGATCCTCGGAGGTGGGAGACAAAAGGAAGCAGACAAGTGAGTAAGGTGGTAAGGGCGCAAAAGTGCACGCAATGCAAGGTAATGCACACTGGGGGCACATGGGAACCAGGTGAGACAGGTACGTTCCTACCGTACGCCCCCCCCCCCCCACCAGGTAACCTACATGGCCCCTCCCTTACCCCTTACTGTATCCACAAAACACAACACTACCCATAAACATCTACTTTACAAATCAACAAACATCCCTACTGTCTTCCCCGTTCCTCCCATAAACCAAATTCGTCTTCTCTCCCTCCTAACCAATCAAATTTGCTATTTTCAACTTTCATCAAAATTTGCCATCTCCAACTCAACATCAAAATTTGCCATTACCAATTCATCATCAGTCCCTCCTAGGGAGGGAGAGATGGAATCACCCCAATGTCTCATCCACGTCGTGATGCGTCTCACAAATCCACAGCAATCTCATTTCCTGCAACAAACAAAGAAAACACAGGTGTGGAGTCATCATCATCACCACAGGTAAGTGGCTGCGTATGGTGCGACAGGTTCATCAATCCTAACTATTTCCTAAATGACTTTAACAACTTTACACTACCCGGGGTCTTTCTCCGGCCTAACCATTGGCCCTCTTACACTATGGGTTCTAAAAACCAATTCCCATTGACGAAACTGTGGTGCTTTTCAATTTGGGGTCTCACTCCCCCGATTCATCTCCCGGTGCCCTCGCACAATTTCTGGGCCGCGACGTGTACCTCTCCCAGCGGGTCTACCCACCTGCACACCTCCACCACTGCAGTTGCCTCCGAGCTTACCTGCTCCTTACCCAAACCTAACTACCTGGGGAAGGCCCTCTGGCGCTCTCCCCACTCGGTGCCCTCTCTGGCACTGGGCTGCCCGATCCACACCCGGGATCCTCAGGCACCCACTCACAACTACCGGCTCCCAGAGCCCACCTGCGGCCTCACCTGGCCGACATCCTCACAGTGGTGGAGTGCCCAACCAACTACACACACTAACAGGCTACACGCCCAGCCATTTCCACAACACTAATGCACCCATTCACAACACCATTCTGCAACCGCACCACAAATGCCAATATCCAACCACAATTTACCTGTACCCTCTACCTAACACTTACACTACCCGCCCCGGGTACTCGTGAAAGGGGTCCACTCTTCCCCATCCACACCCTCGCACCATGCACACCACTCCGTACCACTTACTCCAACTCTCTCCACACACCTGTACTTGCACACCTGTGCTCTCACACCTGGTGCCACCTGCACCCTTCTCTCCCCAAGCGCATTCGCGCTGATCCACAACACTCACTACTCACACACTGCTCCACACACCTGTCCAGTTGCACACCTGTGCAATCACACCTGTTCGATCACACCTGTTCAATCCTCACCTGTTCAATCCTCACACACACGGCATCATCTCAGCTAACTACTCCCTTCTGAAACTTGCGCTTCCCAGTCGTCCCTTTAAACTATTGCGCTCCCACGTCATTATCATCCACACTAATCTACCTGCGTCCCCACTACAGGTATCAGTCACTAACTAAACCTTATCGTCACCTACTGTCATCTTCTAGGTCCCTACAATATAACCTAACCCACCCGGGCTAGTTTTCACTGCCATACACCCCATAATCTATTGCTCCTTTGCCCCCACTTGGGCAGGGTGGCAGGGATGCCACTCTTACCCACCGGGCACATCGCTCCTCAATCCCCCAGTCCTCTGGCACTAATAAGCCCCCCTTATTCAGAGGTACTGGGTCCCGCCTCGGCATCTAAAGCCGAGGCAATCCACGGGGGCGCCTGCTCGCCGGTGTAAGGTCTTATCCGGTTGGCGTGGACGATCCGAGGGAGGGCTCGTGGCCCCATTTTGATCTTTATGACCACGTCACAGATTTGCGACAGGACGACTCCTGGGCCTTGCCAGGGGGAGGTGAGTTTTGGGCACCTTCCCTTCCGCCTCCGGGGATTAAAGAACCAAATCTTCATCCCCGGAGCGTATTGACTCCCCTGGCTCCGGTCGTCGTACCTGCGCTTCATCTTTTCCCCCGCCAGATGGAGTTGGCGGCGGGCGAAGGCATGGACTAGCTCCATGCCTTCCTCTAGGTGACGTGCGTACCCCTCCCTCGGCGGGTTAACCACTGTGTCTGGCACGGGACCGCATAGCAAGTCGGCGGGAGCCCGTAACTCCCGCCCATACATAAGCAACGCTGGACTGCATGCGGTGGCCCCGTGCTGGCTGGTTCGGTAGGCCATGAGCAAGTAAGGGAGATGTTCGTCCCAGTCATCCTGACGGGTGGCGGTGAACAGTGCCAGTTGTTGGATTAGAGTTCGGTTGAATCTTTCCACCATCCCGTCAGATTGAGGTCTTAAAGGCGTTGTTCTGGTTTTCCGAATTGACAGGAGACTGCACACATCTTTTAGCAATTTGCTCTCAAAATTTCGTCCCTGGTCGGTGTGCAACTCCTGTGGAATCCCATGCCGGCACACAAATCCTTCCACGAAGGCCTGCGCTACCACCCCTGCTTCTTGGTTGGGGAGGGCGTAGGCCTCCGGCCACTTGGTGAAATAGTCCATTACAACGAGGATATACTTATTACCTTGGCGGGTGCGGGGCAGCGGTCCTAGAATATCCATAGCCACCCGCTCAAGGGGGGCCCCCACCTGATGTAATTGAAGGGGGGCCCTCATCCTCCGTGCTGGTCCCTTTTTGGCAGAACAGGCGTCGCATCTCCGACACCAGTCCTGTATGTCGCGCCCCATATTCACCCAATAGAACCTCCGGCGGACCCGAGATATTGTCTTTGTCCTGCCCAAATGGCCGCCGGAGCGGGTACCATGCACCTGTTGCAATATGACGTTCTTGAATTTGTCAGGGACTATCACCAGCCAGGAAGTTCGATCAGAGGGAACCTCCACCCACTTGCGATACAAGATGTTGCCTTTCAATTCCAGGGTCTGCCACTGAGCCCAATATGCCTTTGTTTGTGCCCCGAGGGGGGTGACCTCTTCCCCCTTTGGTCTTTGCCCCAATTTGACCCAATTGAACACTGGCCCCAGGACAGGATCCTCCTGCTGGGCCGTGCTCCATGCCAAAGTTCCGAATTCCTCATCTGCAGTTAGTGGCAAAATTGGCCCTCTCACCCGGGTTGCCCGGACAACGAGGGTCGGGTCCGAACCGCCCAATTGTTCCCTCTCCTCGTGTCTCGCACAAAATTTGCAGTTTTCTCCCAGACAAGGACGCCGAGAGAGTGCGTCCGCATTACCATGGGCCTTCCCGGCCCTATGGGCCACATCAAAATCGTACTGCTGCAACTTTTCCAACCACCTTGCAATTTGGCCCTCCGGTTCCTTGAACCGAAGGAGCCATTGCAAGGAGGAATGGTCAGTTCTAACCAAAAATTTCCGCCCGTACAAGTACGGGTGGAAATGGTTCATGGCAGCCAGCATAGCCAATAACTCTTTGCGAGTGACGCAATAATTTCTCTCGGGCCTACTTAAGGCCCGACTATAATAACCAATCACTCTCTCCACGCCCTCCTGTGTCTGAGACAAAACTGCGCCCAATCCTTCCTGGCTCGCATCCGTGTCCAGGGTAAATGTCCCGTCACTAGTGGGGTAAGCTAGAAGGGGTGCGGATGTTAGACACCCCTTCAATTTTTGGAAGGCCTCGTGGCACTCCCGTGTCCAATTAAATCGCGTCCCCTTCTCCGTAAGCCGGTGGAGGGGACGGGCCAACTCCGCAAATTTCGCCACAAAGCGCCGGTAGTAGGAGCAGAGTCCCAAAAATCCCCGCACCTCTTTGATGGTACGTGGTGCGGGCCACTCCTCTACCGCTTTAATTTTGTCTGGGTCCGTTTTTACCCCCTCGCGGCCAATCACGTGACCTAGATAGGCCACCTCTCTTGCAAACAAAGTGCACTTACTCGGGTTCAGCTTCAACCCTGCCTGTCTGAGGCACCCGAACACCTGGTCCAAATTAGCTACTGCCTGGGGGAACGTTTGGGCATGTACCAGGACGTCATCCAGGTACACCAGGCATGACTGCCATGGCATGCCGCCTAGTACATGCTCCATCAATCTTTCAAAGGTGGCGGGGGCGTTACACAAACCAAACGGCATCACAGTAAACTGATACAGTCCCTTACCTGTGGAAAATGCCGTTTTCTCCTTCCCTGCCCTATCCATCTCCACCTGCCAATACCCACTCTTGAGGTCCAAAGTTGTGAACCAATTTGAGCCCGCAACGGCATCGAGGGTGTCATCAATCCTTGGCAGGGGATATGAGTCCTTGAGTGTCACGTTGTTTAGCTGGCGATAGTCCACGCAGAACCGCGTGGTCCCATCCTTCTTTTTGACCAGCACAACAGGTGACATCCAAGGACTTCCCGAGGGCTCGATCACACCTGCGTCGAGCATCTTTTCAACCTGCTCGTCAGCTTCCGCCCTCTTGCTCCAAGGGAGCCGTCGGGCGGCCTGACGAATAGGCCGGGCCTCACCGGTGTGGATCTGATGTTTCACCAGGCCCGTACGTCCAATATCCTCGGTGGACAGGGAGAAGAGGTCCAAATGGGACCCAACCAGTTTGTGTAAGGCCTCCCTCTGGGTACCTCCCAACTCTACGCTGCTACGATTTACCATCTCGCAAATGGGATCGGGCCAATTCCTACTTGTTATTGAAGGCTCCCCCCGGGGTCGGCTCGGCTGGACGTTCTCGCCCCTCACTGTCGCGACTTCCTCAATGGGGGTGCAGCCAGCTACCCTCGTGCCCCTTACTATAGTGCGTGGTTCTGTACTCATATTTATTACTCGGACGGCCACTACCGGTCCGTCCGTTTTTACAAGGGTGCGGCCCACGATTAAACCCGGTATGGACTGCGCTGCCACCGGTTCGACCAGGCCGCAGGACTCCTGCCATGTTGGGCGAGCTGCCCACCGGGCCGGCACTATCGCCTCGGCCCTTGGGGGGATGGTCACGGCCTCGGAAGCCTCCAGCTCCGCTCTCTCGGCCGTGCTCACTCCCCCTAACGGCAGCTCTTCTACTCCCACCTGCAGGATCCCCCGGCACAAGTCGATTTTACAACCGCTGGCAGTCAACAGGTCCAACCCTATTAAACATGGGTCGGACACCTCCGCCACCCAAACATCTATCTCCCTCCTTACCGACCCTAACTTGAGGGTCACAGAACCACGCCCTATGATCGGGGCCGTTACCCCGGTAGCAAGCTGCAAACTATAATTTTGCAGGCGCTGGATCTTATCCCAGCCACCTGCGCTCGAATCAAGGACCACAGGGCTGATGATCGTGGCGCTAGCTCCTGTGTCCACTACGGCGTCTACCCCCACGCCGGCAATTTTGCATCTAATTGTCAGGCTACCGGTTCCAATTTGGCCACAATAAATGACCTGTCGCGTCAATGAGGGCTCTCCTCCATCCTCTGCTGCCGAACACCGCCCTACGTGCCCGACACCTTCTAGTTTCCCGGGGTCTGGCGGGGGGGTGTCTGGGGTCGGCTAACCCGCTCCCCCCTGGGCGGAGTTGAGGACCTCAACTGCCGGGGATCATCCCGGCGCACGTTTCGACAGTGCCGCGCCAGGTGACCCAGGCGGTTGCAGGTATAGCACCTCACCTGATAAGGTGCTTGCCTCCGGAATTCCAAATTCCCCCCCCTGTAGGTCCGAATTGGATTACCCGCTCGTGGTCCACCGCGGGCCACCTCCGGGGCCGCCTGCCATGGTCCAGGTCCTGCCAGGCGCTGGTCCACCAGCCTCCGGACCATGCCCGCCAGGTCAGGACCCACGTCGTGGGCGGGCCCCCTAAGGGGTCCGCCCTCCATCGGGGGTCCCACCTGGCGGACCGCCATTGCGAGACGCTCGCCCCCCCGGGCCAGGGGCCTCGCTGCTTCCCAACGGGCCGCAGCGTCAGCCGCCTGGCTCAGAGTCTGCGGGCGCCACATGGCGAGCTGTTGCCGGAGCTCAATGTCCGGGAGGGCCTGGATAAAATGGTCCAGCGCCAGGCTTTCCCGGGAATCCGCTGCCATGCTAGCATGTGCGATCCCCACTGCGCGGCGAATGTCGTGGGCAAGTTCCCCGATGGCTTCCTGGGGCTTGCGCTTTCGCAGCGCGAGCTGAGCTTTAACAAGCTCGCTCTGCTGTTCTATGCCGAATCGATTAATTAGGGCGTCGCGGAGGGCTGGCAGGGTGAGAGCACCCGCTGGTAATGCCGTCAGCACCTCCGCCGCCGCGCCGCGCAATGCGGCCACCAGGTGTACTCCACCTTCGTCCTCACCCCAACCGTTGCCCTTACACACACAGTCGAACTGCGCCAGGTACGCGCGTAGATCACTCTTGCCGTCATACGGCGCGAGTGGGACCTTGTGGGACCATCTCGTTTGCGAGTCGTTGCCCGCCTGCCGGACCCCGTGCGTCGCCCCTTGCGGGGTCAGCGCGGGGCCGAACCGGCCGGGCCCCCACAGTACATTACCCCCAAGGGGCTCTCGTGCCTCCCCGGTCCCTCCAACAACTACCCCTGTTGGTGTCGATGCATGGGTCACACCTCCGCAACCCGCTACCCATTCCATACCACCACAACCTTGCTCACCCACACCTCGCACCTCTCGTTCCATACCCTCCGGACCAGCCATACACCTCACTCGTGGCCTCTCACGAACATCCGGGTCTATCTCGACCCCCAAGCTTATTAAATCACCTGGCGCATCATACGCACGACCATATTGGTCACCACTTACACCGGGTCCTCTTTCTCTTCGCTTCTCCTCCATCACCTGCGAATCCCTCATCCGGTTAATGAGCACATCATCACGATCCGAACACAGACTTTGGACCAATTCTTTTACTTCCTCCTTTATCTCTTTCTTATCCTCCCTCCGTCGCTTCTTAATTTCGCTCACCCCTTCTTCCACTTCTTCTAATTTTTGCTTCATCTCCTTCATCTCTTCGTGCGCCCCTTTAAGTTCTTCCTCTAACTCCACTTTATTTTTTTCTATGTGCTCCCGCACCTCCCGCTCTTTAACCTCCATCACCTCTACCACCTTGTCCATTTTCCTCGTCAGGTCCTCATGTACCGTCTGACACTCTTTTTTAATTACCCCTACGTCCTTTTTCATCTCCTTCTGTGTCGATTTTAAACCCTCTATTACCGCTGTGTTCTTCTTTACCTGGTCCCCCAACTCCTTTTGTCCCACTGTCAGTTGTTCTACTCCCAGCGTCAACTCCTCTATACCACCTTGCAATTTTACAGTCCCCTTTCTCACCTCTTTCTCCATGCGCTCCTTACAGTGCCTCACCTCCTCGCGCACTCCTCCGACCTCCTCACTCACTCCTCTCCTGATCTCCTCTCCCATCACTTGCATCTCCTGCCCAGATGCCACCCTCATCTGCTCCATTTCCTCCCTGTGAGCATCCAGTTTGGCTTCTACCCCCATTCTGACCCCCTCTATCTGCTGCCCCATTTGGTTAACTTCCCTTTCCGCTTGGTCCCTCATGTCCCTCAATTTGCCTTCCATGGTGTTTTCTAACCCCTCTAACCCTTTTTGCATCCCTTCCATTTGATTTTCTTGAGCGGCCATTCTGTTTTCTACCCCCGTTAACCCATGTTTCACTCCCTCTATCTGATTCTCTTGAGCGGCCATTCTGTTTTCTACCCCCATTAACCCATGTTTCACTCCCTCTATCTGATTCTCTTGAGCGGCCATTCTGTTTTCTACCCCCATTAACCCATGTTTCACTCCCTCTATCTGATTCTCTTGAGCGGCCATTCTGTTTTCTACCCCCATTAACCCATTTCTCACCTCTTTTATCCCGTTGTCTAACCCCTCAAAATTATTGTCTAACTTCCCAAATTTCTTGTCTAACTCCTTAAAATTATTGTCTAACCCCTCACCGGTACCCCTCGCTTCGTCCCTCATTATCCCCATTTGGCCCTCCAATCGCTCACTATTCTGGGCCATAAGGGCCTTCATTTGTATTAAAAACAAGTTCAAATCCACCGGTGGCGCTGCCACGGTCGCGGGCGCGGTGACCAGCGAGGCGCCATTTTGTGCGTTTGCTACCCTCGCTGCTTCGCTCTCCTCCTGTCCCTCATGTCCCTCAATTTGGTCCTGGACCGACCCTGCCTCACTCTCCCCTACCGGACCCCAGCTGTCTTGATCCGCCATAGCGCGACTTTCAAAATTCGGGTTTTTATTTTCGTATAACAAAATCAAATTTCGCCGTTATAATTTCGCGCGGGAAACGCGCTCCGAATCGATTCTAATTGTTACAAATTTGGGCCTAATAAATTTAGTCCCGGGTCCGAATTCCACTCCTCGACACCAATTGTTACAGACGTGGCTTAGATGTTATTTACCGAGCGGTTTGGTATGACCACGTCTGCACAAGTTACCCGATTATACCCGAACGTTGACTAATCGCGCTACGCTAGGTCAATGAAGGAAAAGACACACAGCTGGGATTCAAATGACACGACACCAGGGTTCAGTTCTCAAGACCTCCGGAGGAGGTTATATTGTTACGGAAGGTTAGATTACAACTACAAGAGGGACAGCATAGTAAGATAAGCACTTAGACACACTCTTATATTATTCCCAACAGACGACAGATAAACGGGACAAAAGGCTGACTCACACGGGGATTGATTGCAAGGAAAGCGGGTATCGATGGCTCAAGGTGCACTCTTGGCTCAAGGACAGGGTCGACCCGGTCCGGTCCAGAGATGCGGGAGGTTTCACAGCGCTCGAGGTGGCGTCTTGTCGTCTCAAGCTGGGGGCGCATCTGACCTCACATCCGGTGAGTCGCTTCGTATATCCGGCGGGGAGTGACACGCCCTCGGCTCGTTAGCTCCGCCTCGTGGAATCGGCATGTTGCTTCTCATTGGGTGCGTGCGGGGGGTTTACCAGGCTCCGCCCTTGACGAGGAGCTGACAGCCAGCCCCTTCGTGGTAACCCCGTGGAGCGCATGGTCATGGCGGCTAACCGAGCTGGTGGGAGGACGCACACTCCCCCCGCGCAGCGTCGTTGTTGTTGTAATTGTTGTTGTAGTTGTAGTTGTAGTTGTTGTTGTTGTTTGGGGAAGAAGATGGAAGGAGGTATGGGAAAGGTCCTAAACTCACTACTGGTGCCATATAATCACATTCTGGTGCAACGAAGAGTCATAATTAATGGAAACGAGTCCTTAACTGACATAGACTAAGAATAACTAGCAAGATGTCCGAAAGTTGTCTACGTGTGATGCGGTGGGCCTGGGCACGACATTTAATGGGGGAAAAAGGGGAAGGTCGGCTCTACTGATTGTTGTTTACAGACAATGGGACTAGGGAATGGGGGATTGGGGATAGTTGGGGAGTATTGGGGAAATAGGGGAATATTTACAAGCGGATATGGAGGCCAAATTCCATATTCGCAACAATATATATATATATTGTTGCGGATATGAGGACTGTTTTTTTTGATTGTGTGCTTTATTATTATTATTATTGGTTATTCTGCGCCTCCTGCCTCCGGAGCTGTGTAAAGGTCAAAAGGGCGTCCCATAATTAGTCCACAAGCATACACGTCAGCCAATCATAGAATACCCCTGTTCGATAGTTATATCTTATTCTGTGTTTTAGGGTAAGGCTGTGTCTCCCATTAATAGAAGTACTCCATTGCACCAAGTAAAAGAGATAGATTCCCTTCATTCCCATTCCCAAAACCTCCATTCCCCCTATTCGTCGATTGGAAACTACCTCCGCTCCAATTGCCGCCATTGACCACGAGGCAGGGTTGGGGAAGAAAGGCGGGTCCCCACCTCGTCATAGAGGGGAGGAGTGAGTCAGCCCCACTCAACCAACCACGAACAAGGGGTTGGACTTGGAGAGGGTGTGGAAAGAAACATCGAGGAGGTTCACGAAGGTTGAGGGGTGGGGCCTATATAACCCACGGCAGGGCGTTTCCCAAGTGGAAGACAAGGGAGATGAGCTTTGACGACAGAGAGACGAGAAGAAGTCCAGGGTTGAACTGCAGCTCGAGCCACCGAAACTGCACTCACTGCAGCTCGAGCCACTGAAACTGCATTTGCTGCAGCTGGAGCCACCGAAACTGCAGCCACAGCAGTGTGAGGCCTGGACGGCAGTTTGGAGCAGGGCCGCGAAGGAGCGGCGGCTGCCCACGAGTCGATCAGCTGCAGAACTAGTTGGACCTCCCTATCCCGCCAGCCATCCACCAGCCACCCACCTGCCATCCCTATCATCATTCCCCGTGTAAGTGTGCTCGTAGTCTGTCTTTTGTCTTGTCCCTGGGTAGTAACAATAAGTCTGTATAAGCTAGTATTTTCACTGTGTCACCTGCGTCTCATGTGCTTGTAAATAAACGTGACTGCTGTCTTTTTGCTTATGTGTGTGAATAGTAAATAAATTTAGTAGTATTTCCAAACCTTTCTTTGCCTTCGTTTTCCTCTTTGCATTCGGTCGCTTTAGAGTTTTCGCGATTGAATAGCGGTGGCGCGATCCGGCCAAAGTTTGGGGCAAATCGGGTATTAGTCGGGGAATAACTGTTCGGTCGCGGTAATACCAACCGCTCGGTAAATAACATCTTTAACCGCGTCCATAACAATTGGTGTCGAGGAGTGGGATACGGACCCGAAGCGCGCTTAACGCGCTCAAAATTACAAGCTGTGGGAAATTTGTGTTGAAAAGCAAAAACCCGAATTTTGAAATCGCGCCATGGCTGGTCAAGGCGATCGGATGCCGGTGGGTGAGCTAGAGGAGGGGTTAGGAGTAACCCAGGATCAGAGGGACGAAGTAGAGGAGAACATTGGCAATGTGGTTGAGGGGGCCACGGCCGCGGAACCAATGAGCGCGGCCCAAATACAAGCCTTCATGGCCCTATTCATGGTGGAAATGCAGAAAAAAAACAACAGTATGGAACAAATGGAAAACAGAATAAGGGCTAATAGTGAAAAAATGGAAGACAGAAGGAGGGCTGATAGTGAGAAAATGGAAACCAGAGATGCTGAGAATAGAGGGGGAGAAATTGATTGATAAAATGGCGAGGGACAGAGTCGCATATGAGGTAAGGGAAGCGGAGAGGGACAGAGACCGCAGGGTGGGCGAGAGAGTCCCAGGGGTGCACGACGAGGTAACGCGGGTCGAGAAGCACTGGTTGAGCGAAGCGGAGGAAAGCGCGGGTACAATGACGGGGGTAGAAATCGCGACACGGGGTTTGGAAAAGCCGGCGACCGATGAGGTAGAGGGAATTTTATTAAAACCAACGGTCGTCGAGGGGAACAAAGACAAAGCAGTAGTGGGTACAATTAAAATTGAAGAGATGACGGAGGTAGCCCGGGAATTGCAGGGAGAAATGGAATATGTACAAAGTCCCTGCTCAAATCATAATGGTGTGCTTACTAACCAAATAAAGAGTTTGCAGGTTTTGGTGCAGGGAGGAAGAAGAACCCCGAAGGTGAGACGTGCTGTGTATTGTGCGGGGAGATTTTGTAAGAGGATGTTTGGCGACAAAAGAATTTTCGCGCCCTTGGGATCGAGGAAGCATCCGGGCGTTGGTGAAGGGTCCCGTGTGAGTGGAAATGGCACGCGTGTGAAAAAAAAGTGTGCGTCAAGGGGTGAGCGTGTTACGAAGCGCGAGTGTGATACCGAGTGCGAGCGAGAATGCACGTCGGGGTGTACGGAGTGTGACACAGGGAGTGAGAGCAATAAAAAGTGTGCGTCAAGGGGTGAGCGTGTTACGAAGTGCGAGTGTGAAACCGAGTGCGAGCGAGAATGCACGTCGGGGTGTACGGAGTGTGACACAGGGAGTGAGAGCAATAAAAAGTGTGCGTCAAGGGGTGAGCATGTTACGAAGCGCGAGTGTGAAACCGAGTGCGAGCGAGAATGCACGTCGGGGTGTACGGAGTGTGACACAGGGAGTGAGAGCAATAAAAAGTGTGCGTCAAGGGGTGAGCGTGTTACGAAGCGCGAGTGTGAAACTGAGTGCGAGCGAGAATGCACGTCGGGGTGTACGGAGTGTGACACGGAGAGTAAGGTGGTGGTGGAACGTGTGCGAGGAAGCACACCTGAGTTGGTGGTAGCGCGAGTGTGGGAGAGCCCATGTGAGCGCGTTAGTGGGTGGATGCCAGAGTGCACGCCCATGGTGAGTGTTACGGAGGACGTAACGGAGGAGAGGTGTGGACCGAGGTGTGCGCAAGAGGTGTGGTGTGTAACAGGGAGAGCGTTGGTGGATTGTACGGACGGCGTTGGAACGCCGGGTTTTGTGAGGGTGAAAAGGGTAGCGTATGCGTGTGAGCATGCCGGTGAAGCATCGACGGTAACCGGGTTAGCGGTTAGGGCGACGGATAGCCGATGCGAGCACTCGGTGCGAGGAGCCCTTTGTTGGATGCAGGGCCCGGCGCGGATCGAAGCTGCGTCGTTTCTCTTCGAAGCGTCGTTGCCGATTCGGGCTTGGCCCCGCCCCGCATGGTCGAGTCCGGGCCTTGGCGGGCGAGGCGACCGGTACGGTTCAAGGGCGAGTGGGAGGAAGCGGAACGGTGCCCCCTCGCGGGGACGGGGTTCCGACCGAGGGAGATTGAGCCATCGTGCCCGGGACCGCAAGGTGCCGCGCCGAGATGGTGCGTGGAATCTCGGGCCGACCAAACCACCTCCCTTGAACCGAAAGCCGGACGGATTCAACCTGCAGGCGACCAAACCACCCGAATTCATTGCTCGGCTTTGCGAAGCCAAGATTAATGATGTCATGACGCACCGAGGCTAGGATATAGTGGACGGTGATGATGATAATAGTGATAGTGGTTTTGATCCAAAATTTAGAAAAGTGAATAGAATTGGCAGTAAATAGAAAATTTTTGATTGGTTGGAATTTGGACGAGCAAAATTGTTAGTGGGACCTCCCCGATGTGATGGGATGGCCAATCCACCATCCCTCACAGTGGGGGGCAAAGGAGCACTAGAGTTATGGGGTGTATGGCAGTGAAAACTAGCCCGGGTGGGTTAGGATATTGTGTGTAGGGCCCTAGAAGATGACCTTAGGTGACGTTAAGGTTAGTTAGTGACAAGGATACCTGTAGTGGGGACGCAGGTAGATTAGTGTGGATGATAATGACGTGGGAGCGCAATAGTTTAAAGGGGCGACTGGGAAGCGCAAGTTTCAGAGGGGAATAGTTAGATGAGATGATGCCGTGTGTTTGAGGATTGAAAGTGTATGGTGAACAGGTGTAACTGAACAGGTGAATGGAGCAGTGTTTGAGTGATGGTGATGGTGAGGTGTGTTGTGTTGACCAACTGGTCCAGGAAGAGGAGGAGGGTGCAGGTGGCACCAGGTGATTGCACAAGTGTGCACCAACAGGTGTATGGAGAATGGTTGTATGGAATAGATGGTAGTGAGGAGTATATGGAGGATTGGAATGGATGGTCGTGGAGTGAGTATGGTGGAAATTGTGGAGTGGAGTGGATGGTGCGAAGGTGTGAATGGGGGAAGAGTGGACCCCCATCACGGATACCCGGGGCGGGTAGTGTAAGTGTTAGGTAGAGGGTACAGGTAAATTGTGGTTGGATATTGGCATCTGTGGAGCGGGTGGAAGAATGGTGATTGGATGGGTGCATTAGTGTTGTGGAAATGGCTGGGCGTGTAGCCTGTTAGTGTGTGTAGTTGGTTTGGGCACTCCACCACTGTAAGGATGTCGGCCAGGTGAGGCCGCAGGTGGGCTCTGGGAGCCGGTAGAGTTGTTGTGGATGGGGCCCGAGGATCCGGAGGACGGACCCGGGTAGCCCAGTGCCAGAGGGCACCGAGTGGGGTGACAGAGCCAGGAGGGGCCTTCCCCAGTTAGTTAGGTTAGGGTGAGGAGCTAGGTAAGCTCGGGTGGCAACTGCAGTGGTGGAGGTGTGCAGGTGGGTAGACCTGCTGGGAGAGCTACATGTCATAGCCCAGAAATTGTGCAAGGGCACCGGGAGATGAATCGGGAGAGTGAGACCCCAAATTGAGAAGCACCACAGTTTGGTCAATGGGAATTGGTTTTTAGAACCCATCGTGTAAGATGGCCAATGGATTGGCAGGGAAAGACCCCGGGTAGTGTAAAGTGTGTTAATGTCATTTAGAGGATAGTTAGGATTGGAGTCTCCTCGCACCATCTGCATCCACTCACCTGAGGTGACAGGTACTCCACACCATGCCATGTTTTGATTATTTTTTATGATGCAAATGTTTGGATTGTGAGACGCATCATGACGTGGGTGTGACATTGTGCTTTGTTGTTCCATCTCTTCCTCCTTATGAGGATTGATGACGAATTTGGGTGATGGCAAATTTTGGATAGAGGGATTGTGAAGACGAATTTGGTATAAGGGAAATATGGGGAGACGAGACATTAGCGACGAATTTGTAAATGTGTAGATTTTTGTACATATGGGGTAAGGGCAAGGGTAGTTTAGGTGACAGGGGGGTGACGTACGGTAGGGACGAGTTTTCTCACTTCGCCCTCCGTACGCATTTCGCCTTGCATTGCCTTATTGATGTGTACCCTTGTGACCTTACCCCTCGCTCATTTGTCTCTTTTGTCTCCCGCATGACCTGTGCGCCATTGGGCGCCGAGGGGAGCGTGCGTGAGTCCTCCATTGTGCGCCCGGAATTTCCAGAACCAGCTGTCTGCATCGATGCACCACATTATGGACCACATGTCTGTGGCCGAGCACCACTTATGGACCCCATGGGTTGGGGCATGGCCCCTCTGCTGGAACCGGCCATGAGGGCCCGAAATCTTGCTGGCGGACCTTGGCCACAGGGCACCGATGCCCCACAAGTGAACCACACTAGTCGGCCCTGTGGGCCATAAATAAAATAAAATAAACAGGACACATTGGGTGCAAGTTTTAATACAAATAGGCCGCCAGTAAGAAAAGCAAAAGAAAAAGACAACATCTGGAAGAACAAATAATAATAGCCAGCAGAGGGAGCCGAAGAGCAAGAGATCACCTGCAGGGTTCGGGGTTGTTGATTTATTTTTATTATTGAACATGCATTGAACACTGATGAACTATGGTGACTGCACCGATTGGTGCTTGAGGGTGTGTTGGTGCGTTTTTGGATGCTTTCATGGTGCATTGATGCAGAGCAGACTGTCTCCCCCCAGAAAGAACAATTACAGGTCCTGGGTTAGTTTTGTAAATAAAAGCAGAGTCATTGTAAATAATGCTCCCCGCCGTCAGTGTGTAGTTTGAAGACCATTCCGCAATTCGGTTAACTGTGGGCGTAAGTCTGTTAAGCAGGGTGCAATGGAGCAGCGGGACACATTTATTTATGTTTTAAAAACTGTCGCACTCAGGGTCAGGTTAAAAGTAGAGGGAACTACACCTACGTGTCACACTAAATAAAAGGTTGTAGGCCCGGGCCGTGCCTAAGAGGAGGAGGGTGCAGTGTTGCGGATATGAGGACTGGTTTTTTTGATTGTGTGCTTTATTATTATTATTATTGGTTATTCTGCGCCTCCTGCCTCCGGAGCTGTGTAAAGGTCAAAATGGCGTCCCATAATTAGTCCACAAGCATACACGTCAGCCAATCATAGAATACCCCTGTTCGATAGTTATATCTTATTCTGTGTTTTAGGGTAAGGCTGTGTCTCCCATTAATAGAAGTACTCCATTGCACCAAGTGAAAGAGATAGATTCCCTTCATTCCCATTCCCAAAACCTCTATTCCCCCTTTTCGTCGATTGGAAACTACCTCCGCTCCAATTGCCGCCATTGACCACGAGGCAGGGTTGGGGAAGAAAGGCGGGTCCCCACCTCGTCATAGAGGGGAGGAGTGAGTCAGCCCCACTCAACCAACCACGAACAAGGGGTTGGACTTGGAGAGGGTGTGGAAAGAAACATCGAGGAGGTTCGCGAAGGTTGAGGGGTGGGGCCTATATAACCCACGGCAGGGCGTTTCCCAAGTGGAAGACAAGGGAGATGAGCTTTGATGACAGAGAGACGAGAAGAAGTCCAGGGTTGAACTGCAGCTCGAGCCACCGAAACTGCACTCACTGCAGCTCGAGCCACCGAAACTGCACTTGCTGCAGCTCGAGCCACTGAAACTGCATTTGCTGCAGCTGGAGCCACCGAAACTGCAGCCACAGCAGCGTGAGGCCTGGACGGCAGTTTGGAGCAGGGCCGCGAAGGAGCGGCGGCTGCCCACGAGTCGATCAGCTGCAGAACTAGTTGGACCTCCCTATCCCGCCAGCCATCCACCAGCCACCCACCTGCCATCCCTATCATCATTCCCCGTGTAAGTGTGCTCGTAGTCTGTCTTTTGTCTTGTCCCTGGGTAGTAACAATAAGTCTGTATAAGCTAGTATTTTCACTGTGTCACCTGCGTCTCATGTGCTTGTAAATAAACGTGACTGCTGTCTTTTTGCTTATGTGTGTGAATAGTAAATAAATTTAGTAGTATTTCCAAACCTTTCTTTGCCTTCGTTTTCCTCTTTGCATTCGGTCGCTTTAGAGTTTTCCCGATTGAATAGCGGTGGCGCGATCCGGCCAAAGTTTGGGGCAAATCGGGTATTAGTCGGGGAATAACTGTTCGGTCGCGGTAATACCAACCGCTCGGTAAATAACATCTTTAACCGCGTCCGTAACAATATATAGACAGACTTGGCATTTAATATGGAATATTTTTTTTTTCTTGACTTGGGTTTACTTTCTTAGCTCAGTATATCAATCTAGTGAGTTTCTTTTACACTTTGGTGATTTATTTGTTAAAAGAACCATGTCACTGATTGTCTGTCGCAGCAAGAAGTCAACAACAGGATTATATCATAGGTGGCGTGGCAAAATGTACGGACAGGTGCATTTGATGATTGGCCTCATAGTCGGGTATACAAGGGTTGTTGCGTTCTGTATTAGTGGAAAACAACTGCTGCACGTCTCCAAAAGTTATTGCCGCTTCCTCTGAAGATGGTCCGTCAAGTCGACAATGCTGTTTGTCATGGAGTGGTGGCTTTACGAAATGATGGCATGAAACAGCGTGCTATTGCTCGGCAGTATGGCATAACTCAAGGTCAGGGGTCAAAGATCCTGAAACGAAATGCTCAGAGGGGTGTCCTTACTCCAATACCGAGGCCAGGACGTCCCCGCAGAACCACAAGGAGGGATGATCGCCAGCTGCACCGGTTAGTCCGCAATGGCCGTACCAAGTCAGCTAATCAGCTTTGGGCTGAGTGGCAGCAACTGACAAATGTGCCTGTATCCAGAAGGCTAGTCAACCAACGACTGGTTCAAGCAGGCTCTCATGCCAGGTGTCCCCTGAGAAAGCCACGCCTGACCAGACAACACCACCAGCGCCGATTGCAGTGGGCCAGAGAGCACCGTCAATGGCAGACAGGACACTGGAATCATATGATCTTCAGTGACGAGTCTGGATTTCTTGTCTATCGTCAAGATGGCCTCATTCGAGTGCGCAGACAAATGCATGAAGCCTACAACGAAGATTGTATAATGCCAAGAGTCCAAGCTGGAGGTGGTGGGGTGACCGTTTAGGCTGCTTTTCATTCAGGGGGCAAAACTGACCTGGTTGTTCTGAATGGAAACCTGAACCAGTTCAAGTACAGGGCCATTCTGGAAGAAACATTGCTTCCATTTGCTCGTGCAGCCTTTCAAGGAAACTTTGTCTTCCAAGATGACAATGCACGGCCTCATTGTGCTCGCATGATCCAACACTTTCTTGCTGACCGTGGTGTAGAGCATATGGAGTGGCCTGCCATGTCCCCGGATATGAATGTGATGGAGAACTTGTGGGCAGAATTAACAGGTCAAATCGACCACTTGGACCAGCAGCCGACCTCTGTGCGTGAATTGCAGCAGGCTATTGTTACTGCATGGCAAGCGATTCCTGTCCAAACCATGGCAAATCTCATGAACAGCATGCCTCAATGTGTACGTGCTCTCCTGAATGCTCGTGGGGGTTACACGAAGTACTGAACTGTAATTTTACTGTCCGTAATCCCAGTCATAATTTAGCTTTTGTTTTTGTTAAAAAAAAAATTGGCTAATGTGCAAAATAAAGAGATACTTCTGGAAAACGTACAGAAGTTTAACACAGTACTGTCCGTGAATTGAGTTTGATATCAGTTTCATCACTTTCAAGGATCAATTTATTTGCTTCGAAATGTCAAATGTGGTTTTTGTTTCTTTTAAAGGTCACATTAACAAAATCTGGAATAATTTCAACATAATTCCAATGAACGTTTGGTTCCAAGCCATCTTGAAAAGTAAGTTCACCCCCACAAAAAAAATATTCCATATTAAATGCCAAGTCTTTATATTGGTTGTCGGTGCAGAGCAATCTTCAAGTCTTTCCATAGATAATTATCAATGGGACTAAAGTCTGGGCTTTGGCTGGGCCACTCAAGGACTTTCACGTTTCAAGGACCACAGCCATTTCAGTGTTGTTTTGGTTGCTTGCTTGTTTACTATGCTTGGGGTCATTGTCCTGTTGAAATGTAAATATTTACCGCAGTGGAAGGTCTTTTGCACTTTAAAGCAGGTTCTCCTCAAGGATTTGCCTGTAGTTGGTCCATTCATTGTTCCCTCTATCCTTACAAGTCTGCCAGTCCCTGCCACTGAAAAGCATCCCCACAGCATGATGCTGCCACCACTGTGCCTCATGGTAGGGATGGTGTTAGATGGGTGATGAGTTGGACTTCGTTTACATCAGACGTCATGCATTGCTTTCAGGCCAAATAGTTTGCTTTTCGTCTGGAAAGTGGAGGTATCGTGGACCACCTTAATCTCCAGGCACTGCAAAACGTCATTGCCGGGCACCGAAGGGGGCTCGGCAGTGACGCACGCTGAAAGGGAGTACAGTACTCAGTTTTCACTCTGGTTGTTTTCTTTCTTTCTTTCTTGTTTGTTTGTTTTCTTGTTTGTTTGTCTGGGTGATATCTCAGCCATCCTTTGAGCTAGGAAGCTGAAATTTCGGCACAATAGTGAGCAAGTCCTTTGTCAAAAAAGGATTTTTTTTTTGATTAATCAATTCATTGAGGAGTTATTTAATTATTAGCGATTAATTAAGTACTTATTTAATTAATTAAATTTCCTTTCTCTTCTGACCATTAACTCTGGCACATTTTGAGTTAGGTAGCTGATATTTGGACATGCCAATGACCAGGTGATTTGGCTGGAAATGCTAATTTTGATTTATTACTTAATCAATTAATCAATTAATCGATTAATTATATAATTATTCGATTAATTACTAAAAAAAAAAAAAAATTTTCAGTTACAGATTCTGATGAAATGGTGGTGGTTTATGTATTCTGTGACCGAATTGATTAATAATTTAATTTTTTAATGATAATCATTTATATATTTTCTTTCTCATTTGGCCAATATCTCAGGCACCTTTTGAGCTGGGAAGCTAATATTTGGACATGACAGTGACCACGTGATGTGGCTATCAAGGATATTTTTGATTTATTGATTAATCATTTAATCGATTAATTATTTATTGATTAATCGATTAATTATTTATTGATTAATCAAATAATTATTTAATTATATATTAATGACCTATTTAATTAAATTTCTAAAAGATACATCTTCGGATGAAGCATGAGTGGTTTAGTTATGCTATTAGCCAATTGATTAAGAAAATATTTTGTGATAATCTTTTATTGATTTTAATTATACAATTAATCAATCAATTAGTGGATACCTCTGCCTCCCAATGCAGTCTCTATGAGCTGCACTGCGGTATTGCCGGGCGCCAGAGGCGCCCCAACAATGCCGCGCTGTAGGATTTTTAATTACTAGGGCATGCCCGTACTATATATATATCTAAAATTATATCCCCCCCCTCTATTTACATGAAATGGTTTGGTCCATTCGCAAAGCCAAAGCGAACGGCTTGCGAGTACGGTGACAATCCCCCCCCTCTATTTACATGAAATGGTTTGGTCCAAAGCGAACGGCTTGCGAGTACGGTGACAATCCCCCCCCCCCCCCCCTCTATTTACATGAAATGGTTTGGTCCAAAGCGAACGGCTTGCGGAGTTTGGTAAAGAAATCGCCATAGCTCGGTAACTACTTCTCCGATTAATATGAAACCTTGAAAAGGCACATCCTCGGGTCCCCAGCAATATACCTGGCAAGTTTAAAGTATATCGGACCCGTGGTTGTCGAGAAACAGCGGTCACAGACACACAGACAAACACACACACACACACACAGAGATTACTGGAATTATAGATAGATTTGGCATGGGGGCGGTGTACTTTGAATGTATCTGTACTTGTTTGTTTTTTTGTTTTCTTTCTTGTTTGTCCGGGCAATATCTCAGCCATCCTTTGAGCTAGGAAGTTGAAATTTCGGCACAATAGTGAGCAAGTACTTTGTCAAAAAGAGTATTTTTTGTTTTTTGATTAATCAATTAATTGATGAGTTATTTCATTATTAGCGATTAATTTAGTACTTATTTATTTCCTTTCTCTTCTGGCCATGATCGAAGGCACCTTTTGAGTTCAGAAGATGATATTTGGACATGCCAATGACAAAGTGATTTGGCTGTAAAAGATATTTTTGATTTATTGATTGATCAATTAATCAATTAATCGATTAATTATTTAATTATTTGATTAATGACTAAAAAGTTTTTTTTAAAGTTAGACATTCTGATGAAATGGTGGTGGTTTACGTGTTCTATTAGCGAATTGATTAATTATTTCATTTTTAAAAGATTATTATTTTTAAATTTTCATTATTAATTTTTTCTTTATTTTATTTCTCATCTGGGCAATATCTCAGGCACCTTTTGAGCTAGGGAGCTGATATTTGGACATGACAATGACCAAGTGATTTGGCTGTAACGGCTATTTTTGATTTATTGATTAATTAATTAATCGCTTAATTATTTAATTATTCGATGAATGACTTAATTAATTATTTTTTTAAAGTTACAGACTCGGGTGAAATGGTGGTGGTTTATGTATTATATTAGCCAATTGATTAACTATTTAATATTTTATGATTATTATTTATTTATTTTCATTATTAATCATTTATTTCTTTTCTTTCTCATCTGGGCTCATCTCATCTCATCTTTCTCATCTCATCTCATCTCCTCCCGGACACGTGCTTGTTCGCTCTCCTCCTCGTCTCGACTTGTGCCCCGCCCCCTATATCTCGTTTTTCTTCCACCTCTGCTCCTGCTTTCTCAAATCCACGTTCTGACTAAGAGACATTTCCCAGATTGTTTTTCATGGTTTTGCTTAAATATTATTTAAATATGTTTAAACCGCAGCCGTGATGCTGATGTCCCCCCCCCCCCCCCCCCCCCAGAATTTCCATGTTTTAAACGTTTCCCAGTGTGTACCCTGGATTAGAATAGGTACACCGTATCCCTGCGTGTCGTAAGAGACGACTAAGAGGGTTGGCGTCAGGAAGGGCATGCGGCCATAAAAACATTGCCTCAAAAAGAGAACCATGACAATTACAACTACATATGGGCAGGGTACAGCCCGAAGTGGAGATCGGTTTCTGAGGTTTGGGACATGGAATGTAGGGACAATGACAGGGAGATCAGGAGAAGTGGTGGAAGTATTGGTCAGAAGAAGAGTGGACATATGTTGTGTGCAAGAGACGAGATGGAAGGGAAGTGGTGTGAGAATGGTGAAGGGTAGGCAGGGACAGAAATACAAGCTTATGTGGCAAGGGTGCCCGGAGGGCGTGAATGGTGTTGGTGTCCTGTTTTCTGAGGAGTTTGTAGACAGTGTGGTGAGTGTGACTCGAGTGAGTGATAGGTTGATGATGGTGAAAATGATGATTGGAAAGCTCTTGGTGAACGTCATCTCGGGATATGCTCCGCAGGTTGGTCGAAGCGATGAGGAGAAGGACAAGTTCTGGTGTGCGACAGAGAAGCTGATGGAAAAGGTGAAAGATGAGGAAGTTGTTGTGGTAGGAGGAGACCTAAATGGACATGTGGGAAGGAGTATGGATGGTTTTGAGGGAGTTCATGGGGGTTACGGATATGGTGTGAGAAATGGAGAAGGTGAAAGGATTTTGGAGTTTGCTGATGGAGCTGATTTGTTGATTTGTAATACTCAGTTCCAGAAAGAGGATAATAAGCTTGTTACAAACACGTCAGGTGGGTCGACGACAACCATTGACTACCTGATGGTGCGTAGGCGAGATAGGGGGCACCTCCGGGATAGGGACAAAAAGGTGATCCCGGGGGAGGAGGCTGTTTCACAGCATCACTTGGTTGTCTGCGACATAAGGATGAAAGGTGCGAGGAGAGCTCGGCGGTTGAAGTCCCAACCGAGCATGAAGGTGTGGAGGTTGAAAGAGGTGACAGTAAGGGAGGCATTAAAAGAGAGGCTGAGTAGGGTCGAGGATGATGTGGTTGAGCTTGAAAGTGGTTGGATGTCAATGAAAGCTAGTCTGTTGGGAGCCATTGGTGAGGTATGTGGATGGACAAAAGGACCACCGAGGCACTCGGAAACATGGTGGTGGGATGATGAAGTTGGAAAGAGGATTGACGAGAAGAGGAAGAAGTTCAAGGAGTGGCAGAAGGCGAAGGGTACGGGAGCAGAAACAGCAGAGCATGAAAGTTATATAAGGCAGCCAGGAAGGCTGCAAAGAAAGAGGTAGCAAAGGCGCAGGAGGCATGTAGGAAAATGTTCGGAGAACGCTTGGATTTGGAAGCGGGTCAGAAAGCAGTGTTCAGGATTGCAAAGCAGATAGCGAAAGAGAAGTGTGATGTGATGGGGGTGAGTTGCTTGAAGGATGAAGTGGGACAAATCGTTGTCGACCCAGATGGAATTAAAGGAAGATGGAAAAGATATATGGAAATGCTGTTGAATACAGAGAATGAATGGGATGGCAACATAGAGAGTAACCCAGTTTTAGGACCGGCAGAGAAGATAACTGAGAAGGAAGTTGAGGAAGCGATAAAAGCAATGAAGGGTAGAAAAGCGGGAGGGCCGACGGGAGTTGTGGGAGATATGTTGAAGGCAGCCGGAAGTTGGGGTGTGAAGAGAATGACAGAGATCTGTAATCTGGTGGTGAAAGAAGGCCGCATTCCAGTGGTTTGGGAACCGAGTACCCTCGTCCCTCTATACAATGGGAAAGGTGACCCTCTGGAGTGTGGCTCGTACCGAGCGATAAAGTTATTGGAGCATGGAATGAAGGTATTGGAAAGGGTGTTGGAGAGGAGGATAAGGAAGAAAGTGAAGATCGACGAAATGCAGTTTGGTTATTTTTGATTTATTGCAGTTATATTTTTATATTATGCAGTTAATAACTGCGAAATACTGCGAAATGCAGTTATATTTTTGATTTATTGTTTAATCATTTAATCGATTAATTATTTATTGATTAATCGATTAATTATTTATTAATTAATCAATTAATTATTTGATTTTTTATTAATGACCTATTTAATTACATTTCTAAAAGGTACATCTTCGGATGAAGCACTAGTGGTTTAGTTATGCTATTAGCCAATTGATTAAGAAAATATTTTGTGATCATCTTTTATTGATTTTAATTATACAATTAATCAATCAATTAGTGTACACCTCTCCCTCCCAATGCAGTCTCTATGAGCTGCACTGCGGTATTGCCGGGCGCCAGAGGCGCCCCGGCAATGCCGCGCTGTAGGATATTTAATTATTTGGCATGGGGGTGGTGTACTTTGAATGTATCTGTACTTGTTTGTTTTCTTGTTTTCTTTCTTGTTTGTCCGGGCAATATCTCAGCCATCCTTTGAGCTAGGAAGTTGAAATTTCGGCACAATAGTGAGCAAGTACTTTGTTAAAAACAGTATTTTTTGTTTTTTGATTAATCAATTAATTGATGAGTTATTTCATTATTAGCGATGAAATAAGTACTTATTTATTTCCTTTCTCTTCTGGCCATTATCTCAGGCACCTTTTGAGTTAGGAAGATGATATTTGGACATGCCAATGACAAAGTGATTTGGCTGTAAAAGATATTTTTGATTTATTGATTGATCAATTAATCAATTAATCGATTAATTATTTAATTATTTGATTAATGACTAAAAAGTTTTTTTTAAAGTTACAGATTCTGATGAAATGGTGGTGGTTTACGTGTTCTATTAGCGAATTGATTAATTGTTTCATTTTTTAAAGATTATTATTTATTTATTTTCATTATTAATTATTTCTTTATTTTATTTCTCATCTGGGCAATATCTCAGGCACCTTTTGAGCTAGGGAGCTGATATTTGGACATGACAATGACCAAGTGATTTGGCTGTAACGGGTATTTCTGATTTATTGATTTATCATTTAATCGCTTAATTATTTAATTATTCGATGAATGACTTCATTAATTATTTTTTTAAGTTACAGATTCGGTTGAAATGGTGGTGGTTTACGTATTATATTAGCCAATTGATTAACCATTTAATTTTTTATGATTATTATTTATTTATTTTCATTATTAATTATTTATTTATTTTCTTTCTCATCTGGGCAATATCTCAGGCACCTTTTGATCTCGGAAGCTAATATTTGGACATGACAGTGATCAAGTAATGTGACTATAAAGGATATTTTTGATTTATTGATTTATCATTTAATCGATTAATTATTTATTGATTAATCAATTAATTATTTAATTTTTTTATTAATGACATATTTAAAAACAGAAGATTTCCTGTTTGGAATTATTTAAACATTTTTTGTGACTGCCAGACAGTCAGATTGAGAAAATGACCTTGCTCTTCTCCGCGCATGCGCAATCGGGACGAGATTCCGTAAAATTTGCCAAATTCAGAGCCAAAGTGGTTAAACTGCAGGTTTGTGTTCCGATTTGTGTTCAAAATATAAAATTCAATTGAAATTAAGTTGTTCCTCATCATGGACTAACGTCAGGAGACAGACAAAGTTAACCAACTGCTAAATCCTGCTTTTCCCTTCGTGCTTGCGGGATAATTAGATGTTCAATATACAGTATTTGATGTTTGCTCGAGTACTCACAATGTGTTTATTTGTTAATTTATTTATTTATTTTAAAAGTTTCTCCATCATTTAAACAAATAAATGCATCACCAAATAGTTCGGACAGTTTTCTGACGGACAGACAGTTGATGTTCTCCTTCAAGATACCGATACTGTTGCTGCGACATTGCCTAATCTAGGACAACTTATGTCTGAAAAGATACCATGAAAACACCAGGATGACAGTTTATAGCTGGGGTCGGGATTCAAACCCAGGCTAGATAGCTTCGAGGCGAGTATGCGAACCTCTAGTGTCATGGCCATCCTGTCAACCCATTTATGGTAAATGAAGTGAGCAAGCTTATTTTCACATCCGAGGACCAGACTTGTTTTTGTAATGCATCGTCTGCTCCAGATCTGGGAGGTCATTGGTTCAAAACCCATCCGAGTCTTTCCAAAAACTTTAAAAATCGGACATGTTACTTTCTCGCTTGTACTTCAGCATTAAAATGGATAGATCGTGACCAATCCCCATCGGTTGGCATCTATGGGGAGAAATTCCTCCTTATGAAATGCCCCACTGAGTTTGGGGTGAAAAGTGGCCCCACTGTTTGTGACGTCACTGGTACCCAGAGTGCCCTGGAAGTCATTCCGATTTCCCCAGGCTCAGTGGCTGTGTTTGTCTCATCGGCCAGTCCTGTGTTGTCTCGTGTATATGTCCATGTGTGTGAGACAGCTCCCTCACAAGCTGCGCTTCATGTACAAAATAAGACAGATGGCGAACTATTCGTGACATCGATACATTGCTCTGAGCTGCAATAAAACTCCAAACGATCATCAGCTGAGCATTGGTTGCATTGTTGATTCGATTTCTTGTTCATGATACTTTCATGAATTATGATGTGGCAAAGTGAAGAATCATCAATACACACGTGCGTGACTGAACCCGATAAGGATGAAGCATCTCTTGTGTGTGATGAATCTGGCAATGAAATACATGTACGGATCCAATCCGCTCTCCTCTGTAAACTCTGAGATATAAATGTTCCACCACAAAGGAAAGGCCTCTCTCTCAATGGCTTTTGTAGTAAAAGGCCAGAAACACATCACAAATAATGCCTCCAGGGCAGAATGACCCCTTTTTTGTCCAGGAACCTTGTTCACCCCCACATTATCCTAGATTGCATGTCTTTGAGCCCCACGACGAGCCCCTGAGCTGCATGGCGGTGCATAGGCCCAGGCCCCAAGCCACGGTAGCAGGTCCACCGACCGCCAGACGAAATACATAATTTCAGCAACATCTTTATCAGAATGATCTTGTAAATGCAGCAAATGTTTGACAATCTCGGACAAAGTTATTTCAGTAATTCATGCTGTTACATTTGGGAGGGGAAGGTGAGGGCATCGGTTAGTAGAAGTAAAGTATAGACCCCCTGCTTGCATTTGCGAATATTATAGGACTTTCTTGCATATAAAAGTGCCTTCAGAAAGTATTCACACCCCATGACTTTTTTCACATTTTGTTGTGTTACAGCCTGAATTTAAAATGGACTAAATTGACGTTTTTTTTGTCACTGATCTACACATAATAACCCATAATATCAGTCTAATTTTATTTTTAGAAAATGTTCCAAAATAATGAAAAAAGAGAAGCTGAAATGTCTTCTTTTTATTTTTGATACAAAGACGAGGCTCGTGGAAGAGCTAACAGTAAAAAACACAAAAACATAAACAGAGACACATCTATCTATAATTCCAGCAATCTCTGTGTGTGTGTGTGTGTGTGTCTGTGTGTGTGTGTGTGTGTGTCTGTGTGTGTGTTTGTTTGTCTGTGACCGCTGTTTCTCGACAACCACGGGTCCGATATACTTGAAACTTGCCAGGTATATTGCTGGGGACCCGAGGATGTGCCTTTTCAAGGTTTTAAATTAATCGCAGAAGTAGTTACCGAGCTATGTCCAAAAAACGATTCAACCAATCAGAGAGCAGCGAGCTATCACGTGTGCCGAACGTGGCGAACAGACTCTGCCTCGGATGGCACATTTGAGAGCGTATTCATTTATTTCCCGTCGGCAAACTATGTTGGCGCTATGTTGGCGTTAAACGATGTTTTAAAACTAATTAAAACTAATTTGCGATTCTTTCGCTTTCCTGCGATATGCGACCTTCCGGACAGTCAAATGAGGACGTCACTTCCGGACTTACGGATAGTCATAGTGACGCTGAACTGATGCTGAACGTGGCGAGCAGACACTGCCTTGGACGGCACATTTGAGAGCGTATTCATTTATTTGACGTTGCAATCTGTGTTGATTGTTGTAAGGTACGATCGATTGTAGTACATACATATTTATATTTTGTACATATTCATTACGGGCACGTCACGGGTATGGGTACGGTACGGGTACGGTACCGGGTACGGTACGGTTACGGGTACGCCACGTACGGGCACGTCCTAGTAAAACATAATTATAACAAGTACAGATGCATTCAAAGTACACCGCCCCCATGCCAAATAATTAAATATCCTACAGCGCGGCATTGCCGGGGCGCCTCAGGCGCCCGGCAATACCGCAGTGCAGCTCATAGAGACTACATTGGGAGGGAGAGGTGTACAATAATTGATTGATTAATTGCATAATTAAAATCAATGAAAGATTAACATAAAATATTTTCTTAATCAATTGGCTAATAGCATAACTAAACCACTAGTGCTTCATCCGAAGATGTATCTTTTAGAAGTTTAATTAAGGACGTCATAAAGGACACAAACAGGCGAAAATAACATCAGGTGTTAGATAAGGTGTTGTAAAAGACGCTGCATCAACGGCGGTAAACATCCAAAAAAAAATTCTCGAACCTTCAACATTTTAATTTTATTTCAATTGATTTATCACTGTAAAACACAAATCGATCGCCTTCTCAGTCCTTTCCAAAAACCTTCCGTTTAGCAGAACTTAGACGAAATAGTATGCCATCTTACACCATGTCGAACGATAAAATTTGTCTCAGCGTTGGGGAATATTGAGATAGAGACAAAATCACAGCTCGCAGGAAATATAGATTGTACTCAGAAATGCAAAGCAAGAGTTCAATGTCCTTCTTCTCAAGGTTGCGCAGGGTAAGGTGTTTTTATGCCTCCGCCGATGAAGTCGCCGGAGGCATTGTGTTTTCAGGTTGTCCGTCCGTCCGTCCGCCCGTTGTCCGTGATAGGTTTTTGCTACCACAATAACCTGAGAATGGCTAAAGGGATCCTAGTCAAACTTGGCACAGGTATATATAATGAGGTAAAGATGAACTGATTAGATTTTGGGGTCACGAGGGGTCAAAAGGCAACGGTCAGAGGCCATGTTAGGTAAAAATACTGTTACCACGATAACTTGTGAACCAGTGATGGGATTCTGACCAAATTTGGTACACTTATGTAGAATGATGTAAAGATGAACTGATTAGATTTTGGGGTCAAAGGTGAAAGGTCAAATCTGTAATATGTCTATAACTTGAGAACGGCTCAAGTGATCTAATTCAAGCTTGGTACAGGTATGTATAATGTTGCAAAAATTAACTGATTAGATTTTGGGGTCATAGGTCAAAATCTGTAATAGGTCTATAACTTGAGAACGGCTGAAGTGATCCAATTCAAACTTCGTATAGATATGTATAATGATGTAAAGATTAACTTATTAGATTTTGGGGTCAAAGGTCAAATATGTTATAGGTCTATAACTTGAGAACGGCTGAAGTGATCTAATTCAAACTTGGTACAGGTATGTATAATATTGTAAAGATTAAGTTGTTAGATTTTGGGGTCAAAGATCAAATCTGCAATATGTCTATAACTTGAGAATGGCTGAAGTGATCTAATTCAAACTTGGTACAGGTATGTATAATATTGTAAAGATTAAGTTGTTAGATTTTGGGGTCAAGAGGTCAAAGTCTGTAATAGGTCTATAACTTGAGAACAGCTGAAGTGATCTAATTCAAACTTGGTACAGGTATGTATAATATTGTAAAGATGACGTTGTCAGATTTTGGGGACAAGGGTTAAATATTTAATATATAGGTCTATAACTTGAGAACGGCTGAAGCTATCTAATTCAAACTTGGTACAGGTATGTATAATGTTGTCAAGATTAAGTGATTCGATTTTGGGGTCATAGGTCAAAGGTTAAAGTCTGTATTAGGTGTATAACTTGAGAATGGCTGAAGTGATCCAATTCAAATTTGGTATGGGTATATGTAATGCTGTAAAGATTAAATGATTAGAATTTGGGGTCAATAGGTCAAAGGTCAAAGTCTGTAATAGGTCTATGACTCGAGAATGGCTGAAGTCGTCTAATTCAAACTTGATACAGGGATGTATAATGATGTGAAGATTAACTCATTAGATTTGGGTTTCAAGAGGTCAAAGGTTAAAGGTCATAGTCTGTAATAGGTCTATAACTTGAGAATGGCTAAAGGGATCTAATTCGAACTTGGTACAGATATGTATAATGATGTAAAGATTAACCGATTCGATTTTGGGTGTTGTGAGGTCAAAGGCCAAAGGTCAGAGGTCATGTCAGGTAAAAATGTGAAAACTTGTGAGCAGCTAAAGGGATTTAAATTAAAACATGGTACAGGTATGTATAACGTAAACATGAACTGATGAAATTTTTGGGTCAATAGGTCAAAGCTCAGAGGTCATGTCAGGTAAAAATGTGCTATCTTGGGCACAGCTGAATGGATTTAAATGAAACTTGATACAAGTATTATAATGATGCAATAATGCGGGCGGAGGCATATCAGTCGACGTTGTGACGTCGAAGAGTGCCGTTCTCGTTTAATAGAGTCAAGGCCGGTGAGAGAGCGAGTACACTGAATAGATCAGACATAACAGGCCAAAATGAATAGTACAGAGAGGAGGACATCAACAGTGGAGTTGAAGGACAAGATGGAGAAAGACTTGGACAAGCAAAGGGTGTGGGGAGGAATGGTGGGCAGGAAAGGATGCATTGGTTGGACAAGATGGATATAGGGGGCATCTACAAGGAGGGAAAGTAAAAATTTGGAAAGAGCGCTTGGGGAATGGTTGTTGGGGGGTTTGCGAGGGTAGAAAAGATAATAGTTTTGGATTGGGAGCTATCTGAGATGGTGGTGAACAGCGATGTTGAAGACCTGGAGGGAAGACAAAGATTAAAGAGAATAAGGAAGTTTGTTCCACAGAATAAAGAGGATGGAATGAGTGGAGGTGACCAGTGATCTTGGATTTAGGTAGGTTTACCAGGTGTTCTAAGGACTCTCTCATTTTGAAGAATACCTGGATTATTACGCATGGAATAGCAGAATAATTGGATGTCAGTACTGGAGGTGGATCAGATACTGTTCAGACACTTTGAACACATCTTTCAATCCTGCCAAACCAATCATTTTAACCATTTCCAAAAGGGCCAGGGCAAAATGTGTCCCAAATGTTTGATTACAAGGCAACTCATGTGACTCCCGCAACAGAGTTCTTGGAATGATAAGAGAGGAAGATAAATTATTTATTGAATAAGAATATAACACGTCACGTAATGAGACCACATTCCATTGTTTCACACAAGGGCAAAGTGAGTCAGCACTGAGTGGAGACATTCTTGGTCCCCAATACAAAAAAAAAGGAAAATGTGAAGTTTGGCCATCATCCAGAAAGCTAATTGCGATAGTGTTTTGGGACATCAACAGTTTAATTCAGGTGGAATTTTTTGAACGTGGAAAATCCATCATTGCACAGTATTGCATCGACTTGTTATGCAACGAAGCAATGCACAGACAACGGTCAGGTATGATGTCTCCGTGTGAGGTCAAGAGCCACGCCAGGGAGGGTGCGACACTCACCCGCACACAGCAAATTGGAGCAAAATGAATCTAGCAGAGATTCTTTGAGAATTTCATAATCATTCCCCAGACAGATCTTTACGAAACATCTGGGTTTTCAATATTCATCTCCACTCAAAGAACATTTGCGTGGTATTAGTTTCCTGAAATATGAAGGCGTCAAAGTATGTCATGATGTCACTGTACACCTGTCCAATAAAATTATATTGAGATGAAATAAATTATGTACAACCACATTAATGAGACAGGTATGTATAGCAGGGGACTCGAATGGATGAATGGAGAGAAGAGATGGATGGATGTGGAGAGATGGATTAATGGAAAGTAGATAGATTCATGGATGGATGTGGAGACATGGATAATTGGAAAGTAGATAGATTCATGGATGGATGTGGAGAGATGGATAATTGGAAAGTAGATAGATTCATGGATGGATGTAGAGAGATGGATAATTGGAAAGGTAGAGAGATTCATGGATGAACGTGGAGAGATGGATACATGGAAAGGTAGAGAGATTCATGGATGGATGTGGAGAGATGGATACATGGAAAGTAGATAGATTCATGGATGGATGTGGAGAGATGGATAATTGGAAAGGTAGAGAGATTCATGGATGGATGTGGAGAGATGGATACATGGAAAGTAGATAGATTCATGGATGGATGTGGAGAGATGGATACATGGAAAGGTAGAGAGATTCATGGATGGATGTGGAGAGATGGATAATTGGAAAGGTAGAGAGATTCATGGATGAACGTGGAGAGATGGATACATGGAAAGGTAGAGAGATTCATGGATGGATGTGGAGAGATGGATAATTGGAAAGGTAGAGAGATTCATGGATGAACGTGGAGAGATGGATACATGGAAAGGTAGAGAGATTCATGGATGAACGTGGAGAGATGGATACATGGAAAGTAGATAGATTCATGGATGGATGTGGAGAGATGGATACATGGAAAGGTAGAGAGATTCATGGATGGATGTGGAGAGATGGATAAATGGAAAAGTAGAGAGATTCATGGATGGATGTGGAGAGATGGATAAATGGAAAGGTAGAGAGATTCATGGATGGATGTGGAGAGATGGATAAATGGAAAAGTAGAGAGATTCATGGATGGATGTGGAGAGATGGATAAATGGAAAGGTAGAGAGATTCATGGATGGATGTGGAGAGATGGATAAATGGAAAGGTAGAGAGATTCATGGATGAACGTGGAGAGATGGATACATGGAAAGGTAGAGAGATTCATGGATGAACGTGGAGAGATGGATAAATGGAAAAGTAGAGAGATTCATGGATGGATGTGGAGAGATGGATAAATGGAAAAGTAGATAGATTCATGGATGGATGTGGAGAGATGGATAAATGGAAAAGTAGAGAGATTCATGGATGGATGTGGAGAGATGGATAAATGGAAAGGTAGAGAGATTCATGGATGGATGTGGAGAGATGGATACATGGAAAAGTAGATAGATTAATGGATGGATGTGGAGAGATGGATAAATGGAAAGGTAGAGAGATTTATGGGTGGATGCAAAGGTGGGAGAATATCAAGAGATGGATGAATGGGTTATAGTTAGACAGATGTTGGAAATAAAGGTTTTGGTAAAATGCCGCAAACTCGCATAATGTTGGTCGGACTTATTACCTGCGCCACCAAAGGTGCATGGAGGTTAGGTTTTCACTCCTGTCTGTCTGTTTGTTTGTTTGTTTGTCCGTTTGTGAATAAAATATCTCAAATAGTTGTGGACGGATTCGGACGAAATTTGGCAGAGATGTCGCTGATGTGACAAGGACGAAATGATTAGATTTTGGTTAAGATCCGAATTCGGATCCGGCTACTAGAATTTTAAAGTGATTCTTCACCATTGGGAGATCGGGCCAACAAACGATACATAGCAGGATATCTCAAACAAAAGGTTGTGGACGGATTTGGACGAATCTAGGTGGACCGGTTGGGTGTCGGACTAAGACGATTCGATTTTGGTGAAGATCTGAATCTGGATTCGGATATGACAATTATTTAATTATTTAAGTGATTTTTCACCATTGGAAGATAGGGCCAAAAATGATACATAGCAGGATATCTCAAAAAAATATGGAAGGGTTTGGACGAAACTTGGTGGACCGGTTGTGTGTGTGGACAAGGACGAATCGATTCGATTTTGGTGAAGATCCGGATGCGGATCCAGCTCGTATAATTTTTAAAGTGATTCTTCACCCTTGAGTGAAATGGCCAAACAGGTGGAGGTGTGCTCTGTACTGAGTGCACCTCTATTTGTGAATGCAATGCCTTCCTAATTTACTTGAACAAACACAGAACAAGCACTTCTGGAGATATCGACGCCTTCACTCTTTCATGTTGAGCTGAAAACGAGTATTCTCCTTTTGTTCATCAGATTTATAGCTTTGGAGAAAAAACAAACAAACAAAAACAAATATACACAAAGAATGAACCCGAAATTGGGTTTTCGAAACGAACAGAGTTTTGCAAGATATGACGCCAGGTGAATAAATAAAAGCAAATAGAGTTCTATCTGATAATGTGAATGCGAAAGCAATATTTTCTACCGAGCAGCTGATCTTCTATTCCATTTCCACTCGCATAACAAACAAAGGGAATCTGGTTTTCTCTTGGGAATTTGCTCAGCTGCATAAAACTTCCATATCACTGCTCCGTCTCTTTGCCAAAAGATTTCCTTGAAAATGACCTCCATTTTTTTTTTTTTTTTTAACCAATCATCCTGTCTGAAGAAGAAGCACCGCCGACCGGTGCCTTCAAAAACTCCTTCGGGGCAAGTCCTTTATTGGCCGTTACCAAGTCACAACAAGGATCAGTAGCAAAGGATATCGTGTGTAGGGACCTAGAAGATGACCTTAGGTAACGTTAAGGTTAGGTAGTGACAATGATACCTGTAGTGGGGACGCAGGTAGCTTAGAGTGGATGATAATGACGTGGTATGTGCTTAGTTTAAAGGGAAGACGGGGAGCACTAAGTTAGCAGGGCAACAGGTAATGCAGTTTGTCTGTCTGGGCAGGCATGCATGCGAGGCTTGTCCTGTATCACCACATTCCGTTTAGTTGCCTCACAATCTTTTATCGCCTTTCCCTTGGCATTGCCCCAATTGCCCTCTGCATCCTTTATCCTCCCTTGCCTCGCCAAGAGCTGGTGTCCTTTCATCCAGGAACCCATTCCTTCTTCTACACCTTTTTATTTTTATTTTGGATACTGAGTCGAGGCTCGTGGAAGAGCTGACATTTATTTCACAAACAAATCAACCAGACAAACAAAATATACAAAAAGAGGGAGCGGAAGACAAGAGAAGGGGAAGCACACAAACACTTGAGGGCACACAACATTTGAGAGCAGGGAGATGTGTGGGAAGGAGAGGGGTTGGGGGGAGGAGGCGTGGGAAGGGGGGGGGGGGGGGTTGCAGAAGTATAAAACACAAGGACACCAAGGACTTCCAGGACAGAAGTTGGTATTTCAAAAAAGTGGATCTGGGGTGAAATTAGCGGGGGTAGAAAAGATCAAGGTTTTGGATGGGGGAGGATAAGAGATGGTGGTGAACAGCTGTTTTAAAGACCTGGAGGGTGGAGTGGGATTGCAGAGAGTGAGGGAGTTTGTTCCAGAGGCGGGAGAAAAGGGGAATGAAGGAGTGAAGGTGAGCAGAGAGTCTTGATTTTGGCAGTTTAACCATAAGAGGGTTGCAGGCAGATCTTGTGCGACCTGTAGGAATATTTCTCAACCTCAAGCTTTAACTTTATTTTAACCTTAACCCCTCATCTCTCTCTCTCTCTGTGTCTCTGTCTGTCTCTCTGTGTCTGTCTGTGTCTGTCTCTGTCTCTCTCTCTGTGTGTGTGTCTCTCTGTGTCTCTGTCTGTCTCTGTCTCTGTCTCTGTCTCTGTCTCTCTCTCTCTCTCTTTGTGTGTCTCTATCTCTGTGTGGCTCTGTCTTTGTGTGTGTGTCTCTCTCTCTTTTTGTGTCTCTGTTTGTGTCTCTCTCTGTCTCTCACCCCCTGCTGGCTGTTGTGATTTGGGTGTGGCATCATGGCCGCCGTATGCAGCTGCTCTGTGTTGTGGAGAGCCGTCAGTGTATTGGTTTTGGCCCTACAGCCCCCCCCTCCCCTCCACCCCCCCAATCCCTTCTCTCATTTTCTGTTACATCCCATGTGCCTCTGGAGTTTTGTTCTCTGGTTTTCGACTCCTTTGTGTTCGAGAGAGATTGAGAGCGGGCCTATTTTGGGTGCGGCCTACCCAATTTTGACGACGCATTGTAAGCCTTGGTTATGCTTATAATGCGTTTTTGGTTTTTCATTTTTGCTCGGTTTATTTAGGTTTGATACCTTTTTGTCCACTTCAGACAAGAAGGGGGCGATAAGGCCAAATAAAAAAATAAAAATGTTTCTCGTCCGGACATTTTTGAAAAAGGAGGAGGGAAGCCCTTACTATTTACTATTTTCATTTTTTTTGCTATTTTTTTCCAAGATGGCTGACTTAAAGACTCTATAGTTTGTCCAATGTAATGTGAAACATGCCAGTGTTGATTGTTACCGAAAGGCCTGTAATTTCAGGCCTACTTTATATAGTAAGCCTAATCTAGGCCTACTTTATTAACTACAACAGGGCCGAGATACCTAGATTCTCACTCAGAGACCCGCGTTGTACTCCCACCTCCCACCATTAAACCTACATCATAAGGTAGGACTATGGCCTGACAGTATTCACACTTCAGAATACACGAAACTACAACTAGTACTAGGCCATCCAAGTACAGCGTTACAGCTACATATGGATTTTTTAATGCACCAAGTATTTAAAAACAAGTACACTAGGAAATGTATGTCTTGATATGGCTTAAATATTTACGCGATATCACGACGCCAACGTACTTTCGTTGTTTGGTATCCATCACCAATGTCATCTCCATCGTCAAATTCTCCACTGGCAAATCTAGCGAAGAGCTCGTTCAACGTTCGCTTCTCATCTACAACTGATCTCGCGAACCAAGACTTCAAACCTTTTGTCGACGAACGTATGCTTACACACACGAATATCGTCATATTCCCCACTCAAATTTGTACCATTAAAAGTATGAAATGCAAGATTTTTACACGTAAATTGCACTTGCCCAGTGCACAACCGCTGCGAGAATTGACCGTCTTTAGTACAAAGTGTCTGCGTTAAGCCCAGCATGTATTAACCAGGAAGTTCCGTTAGAGGGCGCGATCCATAATAGTTCAGATCATCAATGCACAAGATACGATCGGCAAACGCCCGGAAACGGCAAGTTTTAGACCGAGTTTCTTTGCAAAACGATTTAAAAAAACAACAAGTATATATTTTAAAAAATTGTATTAAATAGAAAATAAAAGTAGGCGGCGACTAAAACGGAAGTGGGCGGGGACGATAAACATTTTTTTTTTTTTACTTCGCCTAATATCGCCGACATAGCGAATGTACGCTCTCGATGTGAGGGTTTCGAGGGTTAAGGAATAATGTCAAGGACATTATTCTCGCAGTTGGGAATATTATTGGTGATGAAAATATTCGTGCTGCGTCACGTATGAATCAGAAGGTCGTTGTTTTCATGTCTCACGATGAACTCGTCCATGACGTTGTAAGTGCCGGAATAAGCGCAGCGAGTGGTCATTTTATGATGGCGTCGCCGATGTTGACTACGCGACGAGAGTCGTCATATCGAACGTACCTCCGTTTATTTCCAATGACAAGATTATGACCGTGTTATCGCGTTATGGTAAAATGGTGTCTCGGTTGTCCACAATTCCTCTTGGTTGTCGGAATGAACGTGTTAAACACGTCATGCGTTTCCGAAGGCAGGTGTACATGGTCCTACTAGACCGTGGGGACGATGAGGGCCTCAATATCTCGTTCAAAATAAACTTCGAGGACACGAATTACCAGCTGTACGGATCGTCCGCCACCTTAACGTGTTTTCAGTGCGGGATGTTCGGACATTTAAAACGCTTTTGTCCCAAAGCCTCGTGTGTCAGGTGTGGAAAAAAAGGTCACACTGTTGCGGTGTGTAAGGAGGAGGTTCCACGAATTAAAATTCATATTGGGAAGGAGGTTAACGTGACTACACAAATCAACATCCCCAACGAGGAGGAGGTTACCGGTACTCCACAAATCAACATCCCCAACGAGGAGGAGGTTACCGGTACTCCACAAACTAACATCCCCAACGAGGAGGAGGTTACCGGTACTCCACAAATCAACATCCCCAACGAGGAGGAGGTTACCGGTACTCCACAAACTAACATTCCCAACGAGGAGGAGGTTACCGGTACTCCACAAACTAACATCCCCAACGAGGAGGAGGTTACCGGTACTCCACAAACTAACATCCCCAACGAGGAGGAGGTTACCGGTACTCCACAAATCAACATCCTCAACGAGGAGGAGGTTACCGGTACTCCACAAACTAACATCCCCAACGAGGAGGAGGTTACCGGTACTCCACAAACTAACATTCCCAACGAGGAGGAGGTAAAGGTTAATTCACGGCTTATTGTTCCCAATGAGGGTGAAACCAGCAGCTCAACCTCCAATATTATTCCTCCTTCGCGAAGCGTTGCTATGGATACTGAGTCTAAGTTGATGACTAGTAAACGAAGAGCACCTGATGAGTCGTTAACACCAGGTGCTGTTAAAAAGGTTGTGCTCGATGCGCAGACCTTCCGTGCAGAAACTCTCCAGGATACTCCTGAAATCTCAGTGCAAAACGTGGACCAAATAAATGAAACGGAACACCTGGAGAGGTGTAACGGGATTCAAATGGTACAACAAAGTGCTTCATTTCCCGCACGGACGACGGTGATGAGGTAAATATGGCTGACAGTGAGTCGGTGATTGATACATCATCCATCCAACCACATGAAGGTGATCAAACTATGGTCCAACATAATTATGCCCATTTAGCAAATGAGGGTGTAAACACAAATCCACAAGATTGTGGAAACGATGGTTGAACTCCATTTGAGGAAAGTCGTAGTCAGGCTGCCGATGTTTCCCAAACCCAGCACTCTGGGGATCCCCCAGACGCTGGCATACTTGTTCACAAAACAGGAATGGCTGAGGATATCGACCCAGACCCCTTTGGGGCAATGTCTGACTTATCAGAATCGGAGGAGGAGGTGGATGTGACGGTTGTATTGTATGTACAGTAGATCAATGGTAGATCAGCCCCAAGTCCCTCCGCACCTAGTTCTCTTGTTTCTCAATGAAACTTACAGACAACGGAATGTTGTCATTTTTGATCATTTCCCCAACTTGGTTTCGTTTATTCAGGATGCAAAACGTCCTAAAAAAATCTGAGGAACTAAACCTCACAAAGTCACAGTTTCATCGACTAAAGAAAATAATAACAAAGGCAAAGTTTGAGTTTTCTCAGCGTCAGACAAAATTCACAAACAAATATGAAGATACTCACTCTTGCAACTCTTAATATAAATGGTGGTGGGGCGAATAACATCCGCCAGATCCAAGCAAATAGTTTATTCAAACGGAAACAAGTTGATGTGATCTTACTGCAGGAAACTCATATCATTGAGAAGGTTGAACATGACTGGAGCAGAATTTTTAAAGGTAAATGCTTCTTCAGTAACACGTCGTCTGTATCTGCCTGAGTTGGGTTCTTGTTAAAACCAGGACTTGTACCTGACTCTTGCCTCTTTCAGGAGGTGATAAAGGGCCGGTTTGCTTCCCTGGAACTGGTGATTAATAACCTAAAATTTATTATTTTTAATGTATATGCACCGAGTGAAAGTACTGACCGTAAAACTTTCTTTACTGTCGTGGTAAACCAATTAAAATTGTTTGACCTCAATCGGTGCATATGCATGGGGGGTGATTTTAATTGCACGTTGGAGACCAAATTGGACAGAAACTCACCAGAACCACATCACGAAGCCTCTGGTGACCTCTCCCATTTCCTTTCCGTCGTGGGTTTTCTTGATGAGTCGTTAACACCAGGTGCCACACCACTAAGGCACTTGACACCCAAATGACCAACAGTACACATGGTGTCGATGTTCCAATGGTCAAGTGTCCTTAGCGAGGCTTGACAGATGGTACATCACCCCACGTTTTAGGAATATGATAACCTTCTCAAATATTGTCCCGTCTATCTTCTCCGACCACCACATGGTCACTATGGGCCTATCCTTTCCTCAGTTTAAGCATACTAGTGCCTATTGGAAATTTAACACTAGGCTTTTGGATGATGCCTTTTTTAAAGAAGCCTTTCGCAATCTATGGATAGCAGTAGTTGAATTTTGCTTCCATTAACCTGTGGTGGGACAATATCAAAACCCATATAAGGCTGTTTTGTCAACAGTTTAATTCATATGTCACTCATGAAAGTCGAGTCACATTTTCTCGGTTAGAACTGAAATTCTAAAACTGGAGAACAAACTGGCGAGACAAGAGAATGAGGAAAACTATAAGTTACTCCTTGAAAGAAAGACCCAACTTAGAGAACTATTGCAGGAGAAAGCTGCAAGAATATTAGTTAGATTAAGAATAAAAAATGTAAAAGTATCAGATAGCTCGAGCAAATCCTTTTTTCACCTCGAATCCGAAACGAAGCCAGCTCGGCTTATTTTATCAGTTATGGACCCCAGTGAAAATGTAATTGCAAATTCTGATGGGGTAAAAAATACCATTAGAAAGTACGATTCAGAACTGTTTGCAAAAAAAGATGTTTGCGAGGATAAGATGAAGCTCTTTACCTCCCATCTCCCATCCCTGACTGAAACTCAACGGCTGGAGCTGGATGTGCCATTAACCCTTCCTGAATTAGAATGTGCTCTGGTTGAAATGGAATCTGGAAAAGCTCCAGGAATTGATGGTCTACCAGCTGAGTTTTACTTGGAATTTTGGGACCTTTCAGGTCCAGAACTTGAAAAATATAATCCAAGAATCCCTGCGAACTGGTGCAATGCCATTAAGCCTAAGGAAAGCAGTGGTGAGTCTCCTCCCAAAGTCAGGAGATCTCCGGCAGATGGAGAATTGGAGACCAGTTTCAGTATTGTGCACCGACTACAAACCGTTTTCAAAAGCGATGGCAATTTGTCTGAAGAAAGTCATTGGTGACCTGGTCCTACCCGATCAGACTTTCTGCATCCCCAGTCGATCCATTTATGACAACATTTTTTTAGTTCGGGATTTAATGGGCACTTACCACGATCAAAATGATTTTGGGATAATGTTTCTAGACCTTCAAAAAGGCCTTTGACAGTATTGGTCATGTTTTTTTTGTGGCTTGTTCTGGAAGCATGTGGCTGTGGGGTTAATTTCAGAGCCTTCATATCTCTATTGTACACTGACATCTCTCGTGTAATTAAGGTAAACAATGAACTCGTTTTCCCCCATACAGGTTCAGAGAGGGGTACGGCAGGGTTGCCAGGTCTCAGGATTGCTTTTTGCATTACCAATGGAACCATTGCTTTGTAAGCTCAGGGAGAATATCTCTGGCCTGACGTGTTTCCCAAGGAGTCCACCACTGACTATATCAGCGTATGCAGATGATGTGTGCGGTCATAAACAGAAGCAAACAGGATATTGATGCTCTTGTTAACTCCTTGAGAACCTTTTACCAGGCTTCTTCCCTGAAAGTTAATTGGAGGAAAAGCAAAGGTATTTGGGTGCCTTACCTTAATAGTTGCCTCCCTGTCTCGACACATCTACCTCCTCTTCCGGAAAACTTAGAATGGAAGGCAGATGGTATCGACTACCTTGGAGTGTCCCTTGGTTCCACACAATTTATGGAAAATAATTGGGAAGGCCTGATTGGAGAAATGGAGAGGAGACTGAACCTGTGGAAAAGAGCCCTACCGCACCTTTCATTTATGGGCCGCGTCTTAGTTGCCAATAACTTGGTTGCTGCAACTTTATGACATCGATTTATTTGCCTACAATCGCCGGAAGTGCTGCTTAGAATGATCCAGGCCAAACTTGTATACTTTTTTTGGGGAGGCCATCATTAGCTGTGACCAAACGTAATATGCCATACTTCATCTGAAGGAGGCCAAGGCCTTGTTCACGTGAAATCCCGCCTCATGGCCTTTCACTTGTGCTCCATTCAGCGTCTTCTATATGTTGAGCACCTGCAAAACTACCCATTGGCCTGCCATATTTTGCAACAGGCGGGCAGACTCGGCTATGGTCGTGAAGTATTCCTGACCCACCTCAAGTATGTGGACACATCAATGCTCCCTATATTCTACCCTAGCCTTCTCAATGCCTGGAAAGGTCTTACAGTGAGTCGCAAAGTGGACACGTACTCCCCAGGGATGTTCGAAGTTGAACCACTGTTTTTAAACCCTCTCTTCCCTGATGTATTCAAGAGCCGTAATTTGTGCCAACGCTTCATTGATGTAGGCATGAACAAAGTATGGCACCTACGACCAGACTCTGGTGTAGGGTGGAAGACTGTGGAAGAAATTTCAAATATGACAGGAATTCGGTCCAAGAGGACAATCGGCTTAATATTGAGGAAAGTCGTACAAAAAGGTCATCAGCTACGGGTATTATGGACTCAGAATACACATGGACATCCTGATGAGTCATTCTTCCCTAAACAGATTTTTGACTGCTCCCCCAGAGAACTTCTACCTGTTAGCATAGGGACAAATGAGTTGCAAGCTGCAAGCAGCAAGAGCCTGTATAGGTGTTGCGTGTCCCTAATTCTCGGTGTTTCTCCATTAAACGGAGTAGCATGCTGGAAGAGACTACTCCCTGCAGGGCCCCCCACTGAACCTGTATGGGAAGTGATGTATTGTAAACAAATCACCAAAAGAACAGGAGATCTCCAGTGGCGCATTGCCCACTGGATCTTCCCATGCAATACATATGTGAGGAATTTTGCCCCAATATCCACATGCTGCCCCTTTTGCTCTGTAAATGAGGATGCATTTCATTTTTTCATTGGCTGTGAAAGACTTTTTCCATCATTTAACTGGTTGAACTTTGTGTCACACAAATTGGATTTCAGATTTACTTTTCGCTACTTTATTTTTGGGTTCAAAAATAAATGTACACAAGACAAAAAATATGAACTATTGTGTTTTTTTGTAGCAACAGCAAAACTTGCTACATACTTGTCAAGAAAGGAGAAGCGTAATGGTAAACCACTTCACCAATGCAACGTCATGACGTTTTTCACTGCGCTTGTTTCTGCAAGGGTAAAACTTGAATTTAATTTTTCCAAGACCATGGCTGAACTTGATGTGTTGTGGAAAAATGGTGTTTAGAAAATGTTTGTGAAGTTTGCCAAAATGAGTTGGTATTATCTCTTTCTTAAATAATCAAGTGTTTATATATTTGTGGCAATATTGCTTTATTTTATGTTTTTGTAAAAAATGAAATGATTGTTGTACTTGTTGTTTGCTTGCTTTCTTATTCTCTTCTGTTTCATTGGGATTTTTGGGGATTTTAAATTGTACATATACACTTTAATATTTTTGTAATAAAAGGACCTCAAAAGTCTGTCTCTGTCTCTGTCTCTGTCTCTGTCTCTCTCTCTCTCTCTCTCTCTCTCTCTCTCTCCCTCTCTCTCTCGCCGCCTGCTAGCCGTTTGTGTGTTAGGCATGGCAAGATGGCGGCTGTGCATGTGTGGTGAGGTGCGAGCTGCTCCGACTCGTTGTTCTCACCTTTCCTTTCCATTTTAGTTCATTTTCACATTGTGTATTCTCTGTCTCCCCCCACCATTCCATTTTCATCAAACCCGGTACCACAACCCTCATCCTCCCTTCCCATTTTCCTCCCCCCACCTCCCAGTTCCACGCCCGTTCCCCCTGCTCGATCTTCCCTTCCTCCGACCATCCTCCCCCCTCCCCACCTCCATTGCATTCCTCGCTTGTGTTGCTATCTCTATTTTTTTTTTCCACTTTCGTTTCTTCCCCTGAGATACAGAGAAAGAGAGAGCCCACGCCTTTCGGTGGGATCGAGGGGTGAGTCCATCGGCACTCTGACGGGTTGTCGTGATTTCTCTCCCTTTTCCTCATTGAGAGGTGTGTTTCCTCGCGATAGTTTCGCTCGTGCTGGTGTATGCCGAGTAGCGCTTTTCCCTTTTTTCCCCTACTTGTACAGAAAACAGTCTACCCTCCCCAAATCCATCTCGGCTAAGGCCGAGGGTTTTCCGATCGTCGTAATGTCGGCACTTTCCCGCTACGCTTCCTTTGAGGGCTTTACGCAGAAACATGGCGTGGTTTGCGTTCCCCCTAACGAGGTAACCGTGGAAGACATCGCCATTGCGGTGGGGAACATAATCGGGCTCGAGAAAATCCGTGCAGCTTCATGGATGAATAAACGCCTGGTAATATTCGTAGCTGAAGAGCAGCTTGTAGATAAATTGTGGCGGCCGGAAAACCGAGAATGGACATTTTGTCCTGGTCTCCCCACTGGACACCCCAGCCGTGAAAGTCTTGATATCAAATTGACCCCATTCCTGAAAAACGATTTAATTTTAAAAGAGCTTTCTCGATATTGTACAGTGGTGTCAGAGATCCCGATGTTATCTCTGGGGTGTCGGAACTCGGAGATCACGATGTTATCTCTGGGATGTCGCAACGAGCAGGCTAAACACATCATGTCCTTCCGGCAGCAAGCGTACATTGTGTTTCCTGCATCCAATGTGGACGAGGTGCTCAACGCAGTATTTACGTTTTGTGTGGATAATCACGAGTACCAGGTCGATGCGTCCACGAAAACGTTAAAATGTTTCGGCTGTGGGAATTTTGGGCATCTATAACAGTTTTGTCCACAAATTGCCCCCGCAGTGGTCGAGCAGACAACACCCCCCTGTTACTGTGACAGAAAACGTACCATCGACATCGAAAACCTCCGAAAATGATAACGTTTGGGATGGTTTTACACTTGTCTCCTCTTTGAGAAAGAGGAAAACACCTCGGAATGTCCCTCCACCCCATAAGGAAAGGAAGGTGGTGTTAGACTCCGATGCATTGGACTCAGTACCACCTGATAAAACATCGATGAATAATCGATATGAAGTATTGCTAAATGTGAATGCAGATCCTCTGCCTGCTGCCGATATGGACCCTCAGCCTAATGTGGAGGAGTTGCATGCGCTACCTCCAGATGAGGTTGGAGTGCAAACTACGTCAAATCCTTGTGCGGATTATGACAAGTCGGGTCGAGATTCGGCTGGGGGGAAAAAGAGCAAATTTCGACCCCTCAGTGTTCCAACGCACCTGATGGCGATCGTTCAAATCAAATAGTCGTTGTACCGGCCAATTTAGAAAATGTACCTGAGCACAATGATTGTCCCGAGGAAGAACCTCAAATTGTGCAACAGTTTGCAGAATCGCCCCTCCACCCCCACATTACCCGGGATTCTGGTGGAACCTGTTCCTACAGAAACAGGGCAGGATGGCACCTGCACACCACAGAGTAATCAGATGTCTCAAGAGCCAGGGGCCCCAGATAGTTGTGGGAGAATACCAAAAATATATGTGTTCATATATTTCTTTCTCAAAATGTATGTTTTGTATAACCCTGTAGAAATGGAATCTGTAGGAGAAAAGAGCTTGCATGCACAGGTCCAGGAATGACCTACAAAAGATAGATAAGAAGGTGTTCCATCACTATAACTGTGACAGCTGTCTAAGATGGCCCTTACAATTCTCTGAGATGGAAAACAGACCGTTCCACTGTCTGAGCCGAAAAAGTCTGTACGTGGAGTCTTAAATCCATTCCATATACGGAAGTGAGTTTTTCATGATATAAGGGACAAGTGGGACTCGCGAGAGGAGAGCTGCGCTGACTGAGCTGGCCAAGAGGGAAGGAGAAGATCAGCGAAGGAGAAGATTGTGCCATGACCGGCTGAACAAGACTTCGTCAGAAGTTTAGTTCATTTTAGTATGGTATTTACCTTGCATCAGTTCGTAATTCCCTACCCCTTTTGAGGTTTAATAAACCGAACAAAGAACAAAAGCGGAGTCTTCCTTTATTTTAGTTAAGAGGAACTCTTCCATATAGTGCTTCTGACATGTCTGAGGAGGAATCCTACGACATTGAGGAATTCCCCACATACAGTGATTCCAACGTCTTACCATCGCAAATACTCAAGTTTCTGAACCAGACTTTCAGAAAAAGATATATTGAAACAAAAGATCATTTTTCTGATCTACATGGGTTTATTGAAACGGCAAGGTGTATTATTCACCGACCCAGTGACCACAATTTCACGGAACCCCAATGCAGTCGGCTTAACAAAGGTCAAAGGGCGTTCCCGTAGTTAATTCCATAAAGCATACACAAAGGACACCATATATCCCTGTTCAATAGTTATATCCTTATGGTGTGTATTAGTGTAAGGCTGTGTCTTCCATTAATTTAAATACTCCATTGCACCAAGTGAAATAAGAGTAGATCCCCTTTCATTCACATTCCCCTTCCAACAATTGCCAACTGTTCCCTCCGCGACTCCATTCGCCACGAGGTCGGCTTGGAGAAGAAGGGGGAGGAGCTGCCGACTCCTAGGCGTGCCCGCCCATCGTCATCAAGGGCGGAGCCAGAGGGCCGTGCCGACCAATCAGGGCCGAGGCGAGCTGACCGATGGGCGTGTCCTGGACACCAGCGGCTTGATCGCCGGAGGCGCTATATAGAGCACGCGCCTTAACACATTGTTAAGGCAAAAAAATGAACGAAAAGGAGGATACGCATATCTCCCTTTCCTTACCTCTTTTACATCTCTATGACTATTTTTGGTAGCCTCAATATAAATGGTGGTGCGAGCCATCTAGGATGCTCCAAGTGGTCAACCGTGTAAGGCAACGGAAACTAGATGTGGCTTTCTTACAAGAAACCCACTCTACTCCATCGTCTCACGCTATATGGAATCGAATGATGAAAAAGGCCGGCTACTTTAGCGATTCAACCTCTCGTACAGCAGGAGTTGCCTTTCTAATTAATCCCCATTTTTGCCCGCTCCAACTCTCATTTCAAGAAATAATCCCAGGTCACTTAGCTTCACTGGATTTTGTTGATGGAGACATTAATTTTACTTTAATAAAAATGTATATGCCCCTTCAAAGGGCACAAACCGACGAACCTTCTATGACAGGTTACGACTCCACATGATGCAGTTAGACTTGCAGAAGTGCATTATAATAGGCGGTGATTTTAATTGCACCCTGCAACCGGAGTGCGATTGGAATGGCGCAGAACCTCACCCCGGACCAGCCAGACTGTTATCTAAAATAATAAGAGATTTTGGTTTTCAAGATATCTGGTGGATACAAAGTCCAGGCACCCATCAATTTACCTGGTGTACGGTTGCCAATAATCAAGAGGCCCTTGCCAGCCTTGATAGATTTTATATAAATTTGCCATTTGCCAACCTCCCCCCCACCACTGAAATTTCCCCGTCTGGTTTCTCCGACCATCACCTCATTACCATGAGTTACCGTGTAGGGTTATCTCCAAATCGCCACTTTTTGGAAACTAAACATTTCCATATTAGATAACCCCTCCTTTAGGAATGCCTTTGAGAGGGTGTGGTCCAATCTGAGAGGCTCCAAATCCAGTTTTAAGGACCAGCGATTGTGGTGGGACAACACAAAGGTCCAAATTGGAAGTTTCTGTCAGCAGTTTTGTTTTCTAAACACACAGGTAGAACGCAGAATGAAAGTGGGGCTGGAGAAGGAGATTCTCCAGATTCAAACAAATTAAAAAACCCATCCTACCCCCAAAAAGAAACTAAGACTATGTGAGAAGAAGTCTCTTCTTGATAATATAATTTCTAATCAAACCCAAGGAGCGCTAACGAGACTACGCTTTCAGCACCTTTACCTCCTGGATTCTCCGACCCGGTTTTTCTTTGATTTTGAAACAAATTTCCTCATTCCCTAATTACTGCTTTGAACGTCCTGATAATTCAATCACGACCAACCCTGTAGAAATTAAGAAGGATGCAAGACTCTTCTTCTCCACACTTTACCAGGCAACAGATGTCGATGCAGAACTTGTTCCGTACTTGTTTGATGGTGTCCATACACTAACTCCAAAGCAAAGAACGGATTTGGAGTCACCGCTCACGCTTGAAGAACTTTCTGTTGCCCTTAAAAGCCTGGACAGAGGGAAATCACCTGGCCTGGATGGTCTGCCAGTGGAGTTCTTCGAGGAATTTTGGGACTTGATTGGACCTGATTTGCTTCAGGTTTTCCTGGAGAGCTTGAAGAAGGGTGAACTTCCACTGAGCTGTAGGAGAGCCGTGCTTACTTTGCATCCTAAAAAAGGAAATTTATTGCTCACATCACAGTGGAGGCCAGTGTCCTTATTGTGTACGGACGATAAAATTTTCTCAAAGGCTTTGGCCATGCGTCTCTCACCCCTACTAGGAGACATCATACACATGGACCAGACCTATTGTGTTCCTGGTCGCAATATTCAGGATAATATCTCTGTTGTTCGAGATGTCATTGAAATCTGTGAAATTAATTATGAAAGTTGAAGCTTGATCTTCCTCGACCAGGAGAAAGCGTTTGACTGTGTTTCTCATACATTTCTTTTTGAAGTGCTAAAATGTTTTGGTTTTGGACCTCTCTTTCTATCCCATATACAATTATGTTATTCAAACATATCGGCTATCTTGAAGATAAACAATGAACTTGTACCCCCCCCCCCCCCTTTGTGTTGGGAGAGGGGTAAGGCAGGGCTGCCCTCTGTCAGGAATTTTGTATGCTTTATCCCTTGAGCCCCTCTTAAATACCTTTCTTGTTAGTGTTAGTGTCCTTGTCTGGTGTTAATTTTGGAACCCACCCCTTAAAAACCATTGCTTATGCAGATGACATCTGTGTCTGCATCAGACAGTCAGAAGACGTTGATTTGATGATGAGTGCATTGGATCTCTTCAGCAGGGCATCATCAGCCAAGATAAATTGGACAAAAACAGAAGCGCTGTGGCTTCAACCCTCTACCTACCCCCTACCTGCCCCCCTATTTCCCCTCCCTCCTCCTCTCCCTGCCAATCTTTCGTGGAGAAGAGATGGGATTAAGTTCCTAGGGGTGTTCCCTGGCCCTGGGAATTTTGTGAGGCATAACTGGGAAGGCTTGTTGGCACGCATTGAAGTACTTTTCTTTTCTTTTTTTGTATACAAGATCGAGGCTCGTGAAAGAGCGAACATTAATCACACACAAAGTCAAACCGACACACAAAACACAAAAAATAAGGGGAGCGGCAGACAAGATGGGGAGAGAGGGGGAAGGACACAGACACAACATTTGAGAGCAGGGACAATGGGAGAAATGTGGGAGGGGGAGGGCTTTGGGGGAGGTGGGAGAGGTATAAAACATATCAACACTGAAAGGACTTCCAGGAAAGAAGTTGTAATTTCCCAAAAAAAAAAAAAAGAAGGTATCTTGGGTGAATTAGCCGGGGTAGAAAAGATCAAGGTTTTGGATGGGGGAAGATAAGAGATGGTGGTGAACAGCTGTTTTAAAGACCTGGAGGGAGGAGTGGGATTGAAGGGAGTGGGGGAGTTTGTTCCAGGGGCGGGAGAAAAGGGGAATGAAAGAGTGAAGGTGAGCAGAGAGCCTAGATTTTGGCAGTTTCACCATAATAGGGTTGCAGGCAGATCTTGTGTGACCTGAAGGAATATTGGGGGGACAGAGCACAGAGAGAGCTGGGGGAGCAAGGCCGGAGAGGAGTCGGTAGAAGACAGAAAGACCAACAACCTGCCTATGGTGAGTGAGTGAAAGGCCCTCGGAGTTAACTTCATCGCAGGAGATTCCAATGATTCTGAAAGCTTTGGTTTCAACAGCGTGAAGCCGAGCTAGGTGTGAGGCAGGAGCACCAGCCCAGAGAGGGAAACAGTATTCCATTGAGCTGCGGATGAAAGCCTTGTATGTGGTGAGGAGCTCAGGTGTGCCAAGGAAGGACTTCACACGGCAGAGGATGCCCAGTCGGCGACTGGCTTTGGAGGCCAGCTTGGAAATGTGGTTTTCCCAAGAAAGATCATGACAGATAGTGAGACCCAAAAGCTTGAGCGACAGAACTTCTTGGAGAGGATTGTTGAGAAAGCAGATGAAATGGAAGAACTTGCTCTGCCAACTGTCCTACCGAGGTAGGGTACTAGTCATCAACAGTCTGGTCACCACGAAGTTATGGTACAAGGTTCTTTCCCTGCAGCCACCCAAAACTCTGGTGGACGACATACAAAAATGCATCACCCATTCCTTCTGGTCCGGAAAGCATTGGCTGAGGCCAGAGATTCTAAACTTACCAACTGCAGAGGGTGGCCAAGGGCTGGTCAATGGCAAGTGCCACATCATGGCTTTCCGCCTACGAACAACATGGCGCTTCTTGTTTGAACCATGTTTGGCCTGGAGACAGGTTACCAGCTGCATCTTACGTCAAGCGGGGAAGTTGGACCTTGCACAGGAGCTGTTCCTGATGGACTCGACCAAGATAGACCTATCGATGCTACCTGCCTTTCACCAAAGCCTACTGAATGTGTGGCAAGCCTTTACCTGTCTTCGTGACCCCTCGACTTATGTTCGATCCATTTTCTTCAATGAACCATTATTTCACAACGGTATTTGGTGAGTGTGTGAATGAAAGCACCATCATTCAAAAGTTTCTAAATGCCTCAGTAACAAAAGCGTGTCACTTGAGAAACGCCACCAATGACAGGTGGATCAGTGCTACTGCCCTGACTTCGACGGTTGGCATTAGATCGCGTCGCAGAGTTGACAGCTTTTTGAAAATGGTACTTCGCATCTACTGTGCCTCAAATGGCTGGGCAAGCAACCCTCCCGTACCCACCTCTGAATGTTCTCCACCCTTCCCCAATCTTTGTCTATCTGGTTCTCTCAGTTTGTAACTGATTAGTTTTGGCCGCTCTCTATCCTTTTCCGGGAGCAATCGAAAGACTCCGTATGTGCAATGCTTAAAAATCCTTTTTCCTTCATTGCCCTCCCCTGTACCCTGTAGATGGCCTGCAGTCTTGCTGAATACCCCTCCCCTTTACCCTATTTGGGGGTGGTACTATAAGCAGCCTGTGCCGAAACGTGTTGGGGATCTTAAATGGAGAATTGCTCATTGGATCCTACTCACAAATTCCCTAATTCACCGCTTCTCACAAGCGATAAGTGAGCAATGTCCATTTTGTGGACAAACTGAAACCTTGCCCCATGCGTATGTACGCTGTGACCGGTTAACTCCTTTATTTGTTTTCTTTAAAATGTTACTTGCACGGTTTTCCTTTGTTTTTGATTTCCTGCCTTTATTTTTGGCCCTAGTGGGCGGTTCAATTCCCAACAACAATTTTAATTCATTCCTTTCTTGCAAAAGCCAAGTTGGTGATATTTAAGACCAGGAAATCAAAGTTACGTAATGATTCGTATAGTACAGATGTTTTGGAAATGTTTAAAGCTCTCTGTGTGTCGAGAGTTAAGCTGGAATTTTGTTGTTGCTCTGAGGTACAACTCTTTGAGAAGCAGTGGTGTGTGAGAGATGCATTTTGCAAAATAGCTGAGGGTCAGTTAGTATTCACTGTGTAGTTGTTTTCTTTAATACTTGCTTGTTTATTTGCTGATAATTTGTTTATTTATCATGTAAATGCTTGTGCAACTGTTGTGATTGTTTTCTTTGAATCATTTATTGTTTTTTTTTATACCTTTGTAATAAAAGGACATAAACGTCTCTCCCTCTCTCCCTCTGTGTGTAAAGTGGTCTCCCTGGATTTGTCCTTTCATGCTCTTCCCTTGAGGCTTTCAGGATGGCAGCCGATCACCGTTTTAATTCTAACTTAACACGTCCTTCTCTCTGCCTGCGGCTCTGATCACTCAGTCTGAAGTTGTTTGTCTGGATGCCTTCTCTCTGTCTTTTCTTTTACTCAATTACAGGTTTATCTTTTTGAACAACTGTCATCCAGCTCTTTCCTGAACGTCAACGCCTGCGTTAAAAATAAATAAATAAATAATTAATCAGTCCAAGCATCGACGGTCTTTAGGGTAGTGTGTGCAGACGACTCAGCAAAATTGGGAAATCAATCAATTACACACTCTAATGAAGTTCTTACTTTGTGCACACAACTATCCAGATTTGCAATTAAAATGAAGCTCACCAGAGGATGTAGAATTATTATCATCCTTGACAACATCCTTAAGTGCTAATGTCTTCAAACATTGACACTTAAAGGATGTTGCATATATTAAATGAATATGAATGATCGTTTTAAGGTCATTTCCCCCCACTAGAGCGGGGGTTAGCCTTGCGGGCCCCAGGACAATCATGGTTCCCTGTTTGAGGCAATGTTTTTAAGGCCGGATGCCCTTCCTGACGCCAACCCTTAGTCACCTCTTCGGTGAGCAGGGATACGGTGTACCTATTCTAAATTGGGGTACACATTGGGATCATTCATCCCAGCAAGCTGGTACTCAATTTGCACGACCTCGGAAGGATGACAGGCTGAGTCAACCCCCCTGGTGTTAATTCAGCAATCGACCAGGATTCGAACCCAGGATCCTAGGATCCCAAGCCGGCACCCCAACCGCTAAGCCAACACCAGGTTGTATACAGAATGAAATAAGCGACACTTTGCCAAGGGCAGCGATGACCAACCTCCACTTTACGAAGGACGTCGTGGGATATCTTTAACATCCACCAACCGGCAGAAAGGATACCTGCCCACTTTTATGTCCATCCGTTTGACGGCACAAGCATTGATGACCTGCCCTACCTGCAAAAAACCAGGATGACAGTTTATTGCTGGGCCAAGATTCAAACAGGTCAGAGGTGAGGTGAGTGTGCATACCTCTTGGGCCTAGGCTATCCTACTTCAGTGGTTAGAATTGGGATGCCTAATTGGTGACTCAGACACCTGAATGGTGTTACCCGACCAGGTGTGTTGGAAAATCACACCCACTCACCGATAACCATGTCAACCGCAACGATCGCTATTGCCTATTAGCAACGGGTAGAATTCCCAGCCTGTCAATTGCCTAGAATAAATAACCGTGCTTTTGCTTACGCAAGTCTGCAAAATGATAAATATTGGATGAAATCAACAGCACGGTGAATTGGGAATGCTAACTGCCATGCTAAATAAGGAGAAGCCGAGATTTCAGATGCTAACCCTTCGTCAGAGCAAGAGAGGTACAGGTAGTGAAGAAGAAGAACCACCTTTAGAGGCCATTTTTCGCCACAGAGCAGGGGTTGGCCTTTTTCGGACATCATGGTCCCCTTTTTGAAGCAATGTTTTATGGCCGGATGCCTTTCCTGACACCAACCCTGTTTGTCACCTTTTGCGACACACAGGGAATGGCCAGTGAGCTGGTACTCAATTTGCCGACCTCAGAAGGATGACAGGCTGAGTCAACCCCTCTGGTGTTAATTCAGCGATCGACCGGGATTCAAACCCAGGATCCCAGGATCCCAAGCAGACACCCTAACCGCTAAGCCAACACCAGGCTCAGGAGGTACATGTAGTGGACCCAAAAATTTGGAAACACCAATGTAAAGTCACTTAATAGAGCGTTGGGCCACCACATGCGGCCAGTACAACCTCTATGCGCCATGACACAGAGTCCACCAGCGTCTGGAATTCTGCAGGACGGATACGGGTGGCATTATTACCTCCACCACCAAGGGTGGTGGAGGTTATGTTTTCACCCCTGTCTTTCTGTCTGTCTGTTTGTTTGAGAACAAGATATCTCAAGAAGTTGTGGACGGATTCAGACGAAATTTAGCAGAGAGGTAGTGTATGTGACAAGGACGAAATGTTTAGATTTTGGTGAAGATTCGGATCCGGCTACTAAAAATTTTAAAGTGATTTTTCACCATTGGGAGATGGGGTCAAAAACTATACATAGCAGGATATCTCAAAAAGTAGAGTATGGATTTGGACGAAACTTGGTGGATAGGTTGGGTGTGTGACAAGGACCAATCTATTCGATTTTGGTCAAGATCTGAATATGTATTCGGATATGAGTTATTTAATTTTTTAAGTGATTCTTCACCATTGAGTGATCGGGCTAAAACCAACATATAGCAGGATATCTCAAAAAGTTATGGACGGATTTGGACGAAACTTGGTGGATCGATTGTGTGTCTGACAAGGACGCTTTGATTCGATTTTGGTGAAGATCTGGATATGGATTCGGATATGAGAATTTTTTTTTTTTTAAGTGATTTTTTCACCTTTGGGAGATAGGGCCAAAAACGATACATAGCAGGATATCTCAAAAAGTTGTGGACAGAATTGGAAGAAACTTGGTGGACATGTGTGTGTGACAAGGATGAATCGTTTGAATGCTGGTGAAGATCTGGATCTGGCTAGTATAATTTTTAAGTGATTCTTCACTATTGGGAGATAGGGCCTAAAACGATACATAGCAGGATATCTCAAAAAGTTGTGGACTGATGATTTTGATTAAATGTGATTCTGTATTGTGATTTTTCTGGTCCGACTCTCGGATACAAAACGTAAACTGTGCACCTGGCGGAGGTATGCTCTCTACTGAGTGCCGTTCTAGTTCTTCCATGAGAAAGTCAATGAACTCACATCGGGTGGACGGAGGTGGAAAACGCTGTGTCAGGCATCTTTCTAGAATTTCCCATAAATGCTAGATTTGGTTTAGATCTGGTGACTGAGAAGGCCATGGCATATGATAAACATCAGTGTCGTGCTCATCAAACCACTGGGTGACCACACGTGCTCTGTGGATGGGGGCATTGTGTGGTCTCCTCTTGCAGCCATGCCAGCCATAATTATGGGCAACAAGGCCTGCGCAGCATTTTTTTACATGACCCTAAGCATGCTGGGATGTTATTTGCTTAATTAACACATTGGCAAGACATGCGTGGAAGCCGTTGCTTGGTGTTTCTCATTTACCCAGGTGTTTCCATTTTTTTTGTCCACCACCTGTATGTTCCAAAAGGACGTATTGAAAGTGAAGTAATCTGAAAATGTGTCAATATATTCAAAAAAGCTCAAGACAAACATCCTGATCACATCAACCTCATTAAAAAATCCCCACTCATGACGCTCATGTATTTATTTATTATTTTCCTGGTGAAGGCGGCGAGCGTGGCTCTGCATCGGTGGACAGGTATAAAAATGGTGGAAATCAACAGGACGTCGATCAAGGTAGTTAACCGCCATGGGAAGCAAGGCGAAGCTGATGTTTCGGTTGTTGCCCTGACAAAGGGTTAATGCTCAAAATGTCAGCTTCTCTTTGCCTCCTACCGTTAGTGTACCTTGATCGATATTCTGTCGATTCATTATATTGCTTTGCGCAATGGTTTAACGCTTAACCATGTGCTGATTTTAAAAAATGACTCGACAACATCCTCTCCTGGCTAGGATAGTCCGCAAAGCGAGTGGACCACTGGATAAAACACAAAATTACAAACAATCACGGTAAGAGACGGACGGACTGGCCACGGCCAGGTTATTTCACGGTCTGAGTAATATACCTGTACTACCATAGCTTTTTATCGATTTGTAAACTTGCATTGTGTCCTTAATGGGCCTGTCCTTCGTCATTATACAGGGGTTCCATCACTTTACAATGTCTACCTACTCACTCACGGAACCTAGCCCAAGGTTCCTCCAAGTTCCTGATGACAATCCATCAAAGCACAAACTGGAATTTCCAGTGTTCAACTCGTGGGCTGATGCAAAATGGTCTTCCCCTGAAGGTGATATTCATAATGGAGAAGGGATGTAGGCCTCCTAGTCTGCAAAGCAGTGGACTGCGAGCCCAAAACAAAGGCCTACCACTTCATCCAATTCCCCATGGTGGGTAGCATACTTCTCTCGACATTCGGTTGCTTGGCAAAACTTCCCAATGAAAGGAATTAAATGTGTCATCGATGCGGCGTTGTTCGTTGTCGTGAAGAAGGGTCATGTTCTCTTTTTTTTTTTGGAGAGGGTCGGTGATCTCTTGCACAGAGCAAGGAATGCTGGTTATAAAATCCCACGTCATGGTTTCTGTTCAGCTTTTCACTCTAAAGAACTTCCCGGACGAATCTCTTCTTTACTGAAACGCCAACTGTTCATTTGACAAATGTGTTGGGAACCCCCCCAAAAAAATTGAATTCAACTTACTGAGGGACAAGTTGGCATTGATTGAACATGTCAGGATGAAAGGAGGACAAGCACAAGGGGGTTAGTTGATATCAGTGTAGTTTTACACGAGGAACAAAAACACCGGTAGATAATGGGCAAATGAGCACAGCTGTGCAAATGGGAAAAACAATGGGTAAATGGGCAAAACAATGGGCAAATGGAAAAATGGGCAAAACAATGTGCAAATGGGCAAAACAATGTGCAAATGGGCAAAACAATGTGCAAATGGGCAAAACAATGTGCAAATGGGAAAAACAATGTGCAAATGGGAAAAACAATGTGCAAATGGGAAAAACAATGGACAAATGGGGAAAACAATGGGCAAATGGGAAAAACAATGTGCAAATGGGCAAAACAATGTGCAAATGGGCAAAACATTGTGCAAATGGGCAAATGGGCAAAACAATGGGAAAATGGGCAAACATTGTGCAAATGGGCAAAACAATGTGCAAATGGGCAAAACAATGTGCAAATGGGCAAAACAATGTGCAAATGGGCAAAACAATGGGAAAATGGGCAAAACATTGTGCAAATGGGCAAAACATTGTGCAAATGGGCAAAACAATGTGCAAATGGGCAAAACAATGTGCAAAGGGGCAAAACAATGGGAAAATGGGCAAAACATTGTGCAAATGGGCAAATGGGCAAAACAATGGGAAAATGGGCAAACATTGTGCAAATGGGCAAAACAATGTGAAAATGGGCAAAACAATGTGCAAATGGGCAAAACAATGTGCAAATGGGCAAAACAATGTGCAAATGGGCAAAACAATGTGCAAATGGGCAAAACAATGTGCAAATGGGCAAAACAATGGGAAAATGGGTAAAACATTGTGCAAATGGGCAAAACAATGTGCAAATGGGCAAAACAATGTGCAAATGGGCAAAACAATGGGAAAATGGGCAAAACAATGTGCAAATGGTAAAATGGGCAAAATGGCAAAACAATGTGCAAATGGGCAAAGCAATGGGCAAATGGGCAAAAAAAAATTGAATTCAAGTTACTGAGGGACAAGATGGCATTGATTGAACATGTCAGGATGAAAGGAGGACAAGCACAAGGGGGTTAGTTGATATCAGTGTAGTTTTACACGAGGAACAAAAACACAGGTAGACAATGGGCAAATGAGCACAGCTGTGCAAATGGGAAAAACAATGGGTAAATGGGCAAAACAATGGGCAAATGGAAAAATGGGCAAAACAATGTGCAAATGGGCAAAACAATGTGCAAATGGGGAAAACAATGTGCAAATGGGGAAAACAATATGCAAATGGGGAAAACAATGTGCAAATGGGAAAAACAATGTGCAAATGGGCAAAACATTGTGCAAATGGGCAAATGGGAAAAACAATGGGAAAATGGGCAAACATTGTGCAAATGGGCAAAACAATGTGCAAATGGGCAAAACAATGTGCAAATGGGCAAAACAATGTGCAAATGGAAAAATGGGCAAAACAATGTGCAAATGGGGAAAACAATATGCAAATGGGGAAAACAATGTGCAAATGGGCAAAACAATGTGCAAATGGGCAAAACATTGTGCAAATGGGCAAATGGGAAAAACAATGGGAAAATGGGCAAACATTGTGCAAATGGGCAAAACAATGTGCAAATGGGCAAAACATTGTGCAAATGGGCAAAACAATGTGCAAATGGGAAAATGGGCAAAACAATGTGCAAATGGGCAAAACAATGGGAAAATGGGCAAAACAATGGGAAAATGGGCAAAACATTGTGCAAATGGGCAAAACAATGGGAAAAAGGAAAAATGGGCAAAACAATGTGCAAATGGGCAAAACAATGTGCAAATGGGCAAAACAATGTGCAAATGGGCAAAACAATGTGCAAATGGGCAAAACAATGTGCAAATGGGAAAAACAATGTGCAAATGGGAAAAACAATGTGCAAATGGGGAAAACAATGTGCAAATGGGGAAAACAATATGCAAATGGGGAAAACAATGTGCAAATGGGCAAAACAATGTGCAAATGGGCAAAACATTGTGCAAATGGGCAAATGGGAAAAACAATGGGAAAATGGGCAAACATTGTGCAAATGGGCAAAACAATGTGCAAATGGGCAAAACAATGTGCAAATGGGCAAAACAATGTGCAAATGGGCAAAACAATGTGCAAATGGGCAAAACATTGTGCAAATGGGCAAAACAATGTACAAATGGGCAAAACAATGTGCAAATGGGAAAATGGGCAAAACAATGTGCAAATGGGCAAAACAATGGGAAAATGGGCAAAACAATGGGAAAATGGGCAAAACATTGTGCAAATGGGCAAAACATTGTGCAAATGGGCAAAACAATGTGCAAATGGGCAAAACAATGTGCAAATGGGCAAAACAATGTGCAAATGGGCAAAACAATGTGCAAATGGGCAAAACAATGTGCAAATGGGCAAAACAATGTGCAAATGGGCAAAACAATGGGAAAATGGGCAAAACATTGTGCAAATGGGCAAAACAATGTGCAAATGGGCAAAACAATGTGCAAATGGGCAAAACAATGGGAAAATGGGCAAAACAATGTGCAAATGGGAAAATGGGCAAAATGGCAAAGCAATGTGCAAATGGGCAAAGCAATGGGCAAATGGGCAAAAAAAAATTGAATTCAAGTTACTGAGGGACAAGATGGCATTGATTGAACATGTCAGGATGAAAGGAGGACAAGCACAAGGGGGTTAGTTGATATCAGTGTAGTTTTACATGAGGAACAAAAACACAGGTAGACAATGGGCAAATGAGCACTGCTGTGCAAATGGGCAAAACAATGGGCAAATGGGCAAAACAATGGGCAAATGGGAAAATGGGCAAAACAATGTGCAAATAGGAAAATGGGCAAAATGGCAAAACAATGGGCAAAACAATGTGCAAATGGGCAAAACAATGTACAAATGGGCAAAACAATGGGCAAATGGGCAAAACAATGGGCAAATGGCCAAACAATGGGCAAATGGGCAAAACAATGTGCAAATGGGCAAAACAATGTGCAAATGGGCAAAACAATGTGCAAATGGGAAAAACAATGGGCAAATGGGCAAAACAATGGGCAAATGGGAAAAATGGGAAAATGGGCAAAACAATGGGCAAATGGGCAAAACAATGTGCAAATGGGCAAAACAATGTGCAAATGGGCAAAACAATGTGCAAATGGGCAAAACAATGTGCAAATGGGCAAAACAATGGGAAAATGGGCAAAACATTGTGCAAATGGGCAAAACAATGTGCAAATGGGAAAATGGGCAAAACAATGTGCAAATGGGCAAAACAATGGGAAAATGGGCAAAACATTGTGCAAAAGGGCAAACAATGGGCAAATGGGCAAAACAATGGGAAAATGGGCAAACATTGTGCAAATGGGCAAAACAATGGTAAAATGGGCAAAACATTGTGCAAATGGGCAAAACAATGTGCAAATGGGCAAAACAATGGGAAAATGGGCAAAACATTGTGCAAATGGGCAAAACAATGTGCAAATGGGCAAAACAATGCGAAAATGGGCAAAACATTGTGCATATGGGCAAAACAATGTGCAAATGGGCAAAACAATGGGAAAATGGGCAAAACATTGTGCAAATGGGCAAAACAATGTGCAAATGGGCAAAACAATGCGAAAATGGGCAAAACAATGTGCAAATGGGAAAATGGGCATAATGGCAAAACAATGTGCAAATGGGCAAAATGGCAAAACAATGTGCAAATGGGAAAAACAATGTGCAAATGGGTGACACCCTGCCAGGACTTATATCTATCTATAATTCCAGTAATCTCTGTGTGTATGTCCGTGTGTCTGTCTGTGACCGCTGTTTCTCGACAACCACGGGTCCGATATACTTGAAACTTGCCAGGTATATTGCTGGGGACCCGAGGATGTGCCTTTTCAAGGTTTCATATTAATCGGACAAGTAGTTACCGAGCTATGTCCAAAAAACGATTCAACCAATCAGAGAGCAGCGAGCTATCACGTGTGCCGAGCGTGCCGAACAGACTCTGCCTCGGACGGCACATTTGAGAGCGTATTCATTTATTTCACGTTGGCAAACTATGTTGCCGCTATGTTGGCGTTAAACTATGTTTTAAAACTAATTAAAACTAATTTGCGATTCTTTCGCTTTCTTGCGCGTTTGTGCACGCTATGGCGATTTCTTTACCAAACTCCACAAGCCGTTCGCTTTGGACCAAACCATTTCATGTAAATAGAGGGGGGGGGGGGGGGGGGGGATTGTCACCGTACTCGCAAGCCGTTCGCTTTGGCTTTGCGAATGGACCAAACCATTTCATGTAAATAGAGGGGGGGGATATAATTTTAGATATATATATAGTACGGGCATGCCCTAGTATAACTAATGGGCAAATGGGCAAAACAATGGGAAAATGGGCAAAATGGGCAAAACAATGTGCAAATGGGCAAAACAATGTGCAAATGGGAAAATGGGCAAAACAATGTGCAAATGGGCAAAACAATGGGCAAATGGGCAAAAAAAAATTGAATTCAAGTTACTGAGGGACAAGGTGGCATTGATTGAACATGTAAGGAAGAAAGGAGGACAAGCACAAGGGGGTTTGTTGATATCAGTGCAGTTTTACACGAGGAACAGGAACACCGGTAGACAATGGGAAAATGAGCACGGTATTTGGGAGTAGAACCTGGGATGCCAGCATCACAAGGTAAGTACTTTGATAGCAAACCAAAGAGGCATACCCTCTACTTCTTTCGTATGCAGCACAAGGCTGCGGGGTATAGCATCACTGGCAAAGGGCGCGGCCATGCCCCCTATGCAATGTCCTCTGCTAGTTACGGCAATAATTTGTAATTTGTTCAGGGTGCCGGCCATAGATCGCCTACTCTTCGAGAGGAACAACGTGGGATCTTTAACGTCCACCAATAAATACCGGCAAACAGTATGCCCGTTTAATGTCCATGAACCACCCAGTCCACCCTGCCTGTGAAACACCAGGATGACAGATTATAGCTGGGTCGGGATTCGAACCCAGGCTAAACAGCTCAGAGGTGAGAGTGCGTGACTCTAGGGAATCCTGCCAAAATCCCGGCTGACCCTCAAAACACCAGTGACACACATTTCTGGTGTTCGAACCAGATCTTCGTTCATAACTCACCAAATATAAAATCAAAAGAAAGCAATAATTGCCACTCACAGCAGCCCTGATATATTATTTAAGAAATACTATATTTATAATTTAATAATTTTTTATATATAACTTCAGTCAGGTCAGTCTTTAGGGGACGCCACTGGTAACTGGTGACTGCCACAGGTAACATGTAACCCAGTGCTACCTGCCACATGATCGGGATGTCGGCGACTAAACCGACACCCATCACTGGTTTTGCTCGTGGTGATGGTGATGGTGACACCCTACCAGGAGTAAAGACAACACCTGGCAAAGGGTGGATAAGGTGTGGATGGTGATGGTGACACCCTGCCAGGAGTAAAAACAACACCTGGCAAAGGGTGGATGAGGTATGGATGGTGATGGTGAAACCATTCCAGGACTAAAGACAACACCTGGCAAAGGGTGGATGAGGTATGGATGGTGATGGTGACACCCTGCCAGGACTAAAGACAACACCTGGCAAAGGATGGATGAGGTGTGGATGGTGATGGTGAAACCATTCCAGGACTAAAGACAACACCTGGCAAAGGGTGGATGAGGTATGGATGGTGATGGTGACACCCTGCCAGGACTAAAGACAACACCTGGCAAAGGGTGGATGAGGTATGGATGGTGATGGTGACACCCTGCCAGGACTAAAGACAACACCTGGCAAAGGATGGATGAGGTGTGGATGGTGATGGTGAAACCATTCCAGGACTAAAGACAAACCCTGGCAAAGGGTGGATGAGGTGTGGATGAGGTGTGGATGGTGATGGTGAAACCAGTCCAGGACTAAAGACAACACCTGGCAAAGGATGGATGAGGTGTGGATGGTGATGGTGAAACCAGTCCAGGACTAAAGACAACCCCTGGCAAAGGGTGGATGAGGTGTGGATGGTGATGGTGAAACCAGTCCAGGACTAAAGACAACCCCTGGCAAAGGGTGGATGAGGTGTGGATGGTGATGGTGAAACCAGTCCAGGACTAAAGACAACCCCTGGCAAAGGGTGGATGAGGTGTGGATGGTGATAGTGAAACCATTCCAGGACTAAAGACAACACCTGGCAAAGGCTGGATGAGGTGTGGATGGTGATGGTGAAACCATTCCAGTCCAGGACTAAAGACAACCCCTGGCAAAGGGTGGATGAGGTGTGGATGGTGATGGTGAAACCATTCCAGGACTAAAGACAACACCTGGCAAAGGATGGATAAGGTGTGGGTTGTGATGGGGATACCATGCCAGGAGTAAAGACAACAGCTTGCAAAGGGTGGATGAGGTGTGGACGGTTATGGTGAAATCATGCCAGGAGTAAAGACAACAGCTTGCAAAGGGTGGATGAGGTGTGGATGGTTATGGTGAAATCATGCCAGGACTAAAGATAACACCTGGCAAAGGGTGGACAATTCCCTTCGGGAGCCAACACCCATCCATCAAGGAGATGGCGCCCCCTAAAAAACACCCAATGGGGGAAGGAAAATTTATTTTCCACCTGAGCTAGTTACGCCCTCCTACACAGTTGTCCTCTGAAGAGGTGTGGTTATTTCAGGCCTTGGTGAAGGTTTTGTCAGTATTTCCTCTTCTTCTTCTTCTTTTTTCAGTGGCCCTTCAGATTTAGTGGCTCGGCCATGTTCAGGGCGAATTTAAAAAAAAATAATACAGGAAGGCATTATCAGGAAACCTGCAATTGGACAGAGTCAGTAACTAATGGAAAATACAATTTCAAAAGCTCTTTCTGATGGAATGCAAAAGGCATGAAATCACTTTGCTACTTTGTGGTATTATCCACATTGTTGTAAGGATAACACTGCGCATGCATAATGCTGTTAATAAAACCACCGCTAACAATCGTGCGGCGCGGAGGCAACAACAAAACCTCAGGGACTCGGGGTGATGAATATTCACAATCGGAATAAAAACACGAATTCGCATGGCAAGGCGAGGAGTCTGTGCAGAAAATGGTTTGTATTGCTCGATGGGAATTTGCTTCCTGCAATGGAATTTTGCAACATCTACAAAGTTATAACGACATTGTTAGACCGACACCTGGCAATGTATTCTCTGCTTTAAAAAGAGTCATCTGCGACGACCTCCGAGGCATGCAAGCTCTTCGGTTTGAAATAACCAGCACACAATATTGTCAACGTTGATGAAAGGTCATCGATTTACCAAAACCAAGGTAGGTTGGACAAATTTTAACAATTGAGGACTTGCGGAACGAATTTGCCTTCTCATCCAATGCATCTCCTTTTTCTCTTTTCCAAAGCATTGGTGCTGCCAGTCTTGTGGAAGGGAATACACTTCGTGGTTTGCCTGCGGTAGTGAGGGCAGGGATTTTGAATATGGCCAAATCAGACACTCAATGGCTTCTTCATCAATGTCCAGTAGGATGGCACCCCGCTTTACCTGCCTTCATGGGATGGTGCACCAGGTTGGAAGTTTACGGTCAGGTCGGGAATCAAACCCAGAAGGGTCAAAGACGAGTATGCTACCTTTTTTTTGGATACTAAGTCGAGGCTCGTGTAAGAGCTAACACATAGAACATATAATAAATGGAGTGGGAGACAAGAGGGTGAGGGAGAGGGAAGCACAACAACATTAGGGACAGGGACATCGGAAGATCTGTGGAAGGGAGAGGGCTGGGGTGGGGTACACGGTACAAGCAAATGGGCACTACTAGGACTTTCAGTAAAGAAAACGAAATTTGAAAAAGGTGGATTTGGGGTGGATTAATGGGGGTAGAAAAGATCAAGGTTTTGGATGGGGGTAGATAAGAGATGGTGGTGAACAGCTGTTATGAAGACCTGGAGGGATGAGTGGGATTGAAGAGAGCAGTAGAGGGTGGAGTAATCAGCAGAGAGATAGAGGATTCTCCGGAGAGTCAGAGTGATCATCAATGAAGACAAGAAAAGGCACAGGGTCCAGAACACTGCCTTGGAGAACTTCAGACTGGACAGGAAGACGAGATGAGAGAATTCCATTGAGAGTCACACGTTGATGGCGACCAGAGAGAGGAAGACCGCAAGCCATGCGTGGAGGTTGCCATGGATACCATAAGAGGAGAGTTTGGTGAGCAGAGCTGGGTGCCAGACCGTATCGAAGGCACGTGATATGTCAAGGGCGACAGCTCTAATTTCCTGTTTGGCATTGAGGACCTCCATCCATTGTTGATACAGCAGAAGCAGCATGTCCAGAGTAGAGTGACCTGGTCTGAATCCAAATTGATGATCAGAGATCAAGCCGTTGGAAAAGAGGAAAGATTTCATATCCGAAGCAATGATGGATTCCATGACCTTGCTGAATATTGTGAGCAGGCTGATTGATCTGTAGTTGCAAGGATCTGTTTTTGCACCTTTTTGTGTAAAGCGGTGATGTTGGCTGATTTCCAAGCTAATGGATGACCTTGAGTCATGGCAGATGACCTTGAGCAAAAGAGAGGGTGAAGAGAGCAGAGAGAGGGTGAGATAGGGCGGCAGAGCATGATTTTAGGACCCGTGTGCTGATGCCGTCTGGTCCAGTTGCAGAATCAGACTTTGAGTTGTCCTAATGGCTCATCTGTCCTAATATCTGCCCATAATTCCATCCATGGACAACTTGGATAGCACAAATCTACCTGATGTCATCGAAAGGCAAGAAAATAAACATGGCCCATCACATTTGCAATTTACCCACATCGCAGCATTCACACCTACATCAATCAGTACACACTGGGGTCCGACTGCACCAAACCCCAAGCAGGGAATGCTTTCACCATAAAGTTGCGAGTAGACAATGGTCTCGACTTTTGGACAAATACCTTTGGTCTTTGATACCCACAAACTAAATACATACACAATATTAGGATGGTACACACTAAAGAGCATACCTCTGCCAGGCTGAACAGTTTACGCTTTGAATCCCACTGATAGGCCAGACCTGAACCAAAATGTAATCGGCTTGTTATTGTCACCTACCTAACTCATTCACCAAGTTTCGTCCGAAACCCGTCCATTACCTTTTGAGATATTGTGCTATCTATTGTTTTTGGCCCAATCTCTAAATGGTTTGGGTCACAGTGTAATTGTGTAAAAACTGTAAAAACAGTGTAAAAACAAGACGTCACAGTGTAATTATTTTAAGTACAGTGTACTTTCGTTCACTCAATACCCCGAGTGCGTATCTTTTTGAATAAACTGTGTAAATAAATGCTTTGGTGTCCTTTATTCTCCCTCCCCTGTTTACTTATTACATACGCACATGAAGTCACTTGGCCTCTGAGTTATTCGAGTTGTCCTTCGTCTTTTGGCTTTCGTTGCTGTTCGTCTGTTGAAGGACAAATTTGGTTCGGGATGATTCGCGTCCGCACGGAAAGAAACCCGCGTCCGCCATTTGGGTGACGGGTGTGAAGGAGCACCAACACGTCACTAAGCTGGCTCAAACGTTCCACCGAAGCGAGGTAATGCCTGCCTCTCCCTCCCTGTAGTCCCAAGACTCTCAACACGCACCAATAAATTATTCCAATCGTGATTCGGTATTGATTTGTTTAATTTTTGTCTCTAATAATGGACTTTAGTGGAAGGTTACGTTAAGTTAGGGTGACCAATTTTTTTTTTCTCTGGCAACGCATCCCCCAATTATAACATGATGCATGTGGGAAAAATCTTATGCGAATAAGCTCATTTCGTATAATGTTGCGGTTTTTAAGAACCGTTAAAAGTAAATAATGACAGACGTTTTCTTTCACAATCCCGCAAGATTCCCAGAACTCCTCGGACAAAGACCTTCATAATGACGTGTTGTATGGTCTCTGGCCGAGTTGGTTAAGAGAAAACAGTCAGAAACAGACCACTGCCTCGATCGTTCCCCCCAAAAAAATAAAAACAAGAAAAAGAGCAATCAGAGATTGCAAACCCTCGCCAGGGTGTAGTCGTTTTTAAGGCTTTTGTGTTAAAACAAATATGGTGGCCAAACCACGCGACCGATGACGTCATCATTATTATTTTTTCTCCGCTAATTTATTCCTAGATTATGCTCAAGAACTTTCATCTGATCAGATAACGTTTTGTACTTGTCAAATTATGACGTCATAATGGAGGCACCTATGACATCATCATTAACATATTTTATTCCCCATGGAGAGTTCTTTACAATGAGCGATGTCGCAATTTTTTCTATTCAGCGCTTTCAGAGATATAGAGGTGCAAAGTTTTTCCGTTTTTCCAAGATGGCGGCCAAACCACGTGACCGATGACATCATCATTATTATTTTTTTCTCCACCAGTTTATGCCGACATGGCGCTCAAGAAATTGCATCTTGATCGGATGAAGTTTTGTACTTGTCGAATTATAACGTCATAATGGAGGCCTCGGGCCTCGAGAGTTAAAAATTGGGCACAGTCTATTCCAGAGCAAGGCAAATATGTGTGTAAAGTATGGCGATGCGATGTGCAACGATGTAGACGTAATACTTCGCACAAACAAACAGACAAACCAACCAAACAACATACTTGCCGGAATTTTTTCCGGCAAGTAACAAACTGACTCAAATGCAATACCCTCATCTCTGCCAAGGGTAATGAAAATAAAAAAGGTTTGAAGCAATAAACATGCGTACTGTTGATATGTGTATATAATACATAATGGTTATATAGTTATACAGCTCAGATATATTCAAATTGTACTGACCCAAGGGCTGCCAACAGAGGCCTAACGCTTAAGGGCTGAAGTATGAGACCTATACTTACTGTGGTCTTCACAAGGGCTGTGATGCTTATGGGCTTCAATCTCTGCTTCTACTCACCTAACAATGGATGGAGGCCTTCAATGTCATACATGAGATCAGGGACATCTCTCTGAACATATGGCAAGCTTCGGATACAGTTTGGCATCCTGCCTTACAAAATCATAAGCTGGTCAAACACTTGGAATACATCTTTCAACCTTGAGGAATAACTTTCCCTTTCCCTTTCCCTTTTTTTTTTCTTTCTTTCTCTTTCTCTTTCTCTTTCTCTTTCTCTTTCTCTTTCTCTTTCTCTCTCTCTCTCTTTCTCTCTCTCTCTCTCTCTCTCTCTCTCTCGCTCTCTCTCTCTCTCTCTCTCTCTCTGTCTCTGACCACACAGCAAATCCTCCCATCTACTTCCATTCCTCAACAACCCTCGCAAAAAAGTTCAGTCATTCAAACTCTTGCGTCTCACTCTCAGCCATTATCTCTTTTGGACAAGCCACATTTTAATGTTGGCTTCCAAATCTAGTCGCTGACTGGGGATCCTCCATCATACAAAGTCCTTCCTTAGTATGCCTGAACTCCTATCCACCTACAAGGCTTTCATCCGAAGCATGGAGTACTGATCTACCCACTGGGATGGCTCCCCTTCCTCACATCTTGCTCACCTTCATGCCATGGAATTAAGCATGGCCTTTAAGATTCATGGAATCTCGCTCAATAAAGCTGAATCGATGGGCTTATCACTTCACCATCGCAGAAAGGTTTTGCACCATCTGGTCTTTCCACGCTTTGTCTTTTCACGTGAAGGGGTTCCCTTCCCTCCCCAATAGGTTTCTGTATGGCTTACATGGTCCACCATCAACCCCCTTCTAGTGAAACTACCAAAATCCAGGATCGCTGCTCTCCTACACTCATCTGTGCCTCCTTTTTCCCACCTGTGCATTCAACTTCCACATCCTCCTCAATCTCATTCTTCCCTCCACGTCTACAAGACAGCTGTTCACCACCAACTCAGATAGTCTCCAGTTCAAAAACTTGACCTTTTATTCCCTGTTTAAGCCACCTCAACCCACCCCAATCCTTCCTCCTTCCAAATTTCCAGTTTTCCATGCTGATAATTTCCTTCTTTATCAAATCTTGTCCACCCCATGCATCCTCTCCTGCCCCCCATTCCTCCTGCCCCCATTCCTCCCACACTCATTGTTTGTCCAAGTCTGCCTCTATTTTGTCCTTCAACTCTGCAGATGGTGTTTCCCCCTTCTCTCAACTGCTCCTTTTATCTTGTGTCCTGAACGGCTCAGTATACTGATACTAGCTCTTCCACGAGCCTTGAATATGTATACAAAAAAAACACCTTTCGAAATTTGATGATCCTTTTAACAATCGTCTTGGTCAACAAAAACAACAGGCATTTTAAGGCCATTTTCCCTGCTGGAGTGGGGGTTAGCCTTGCAGGCCCCATGACAATCTTCTCCATTTTGCCCTATTTTCTGCATCTCCCCTTGTTAACCCCCTTGCCCGCATTTCTTCTTCCACCACCTTTAGCCAAGTCTTTCTCAGTCTTCCCCGTCCTCTACTTCCTTCTACATTCATTTCCATCACTCTTCTCAACCAGTCACTTTCATCCTTCCTCAACGCATGACCAAACCATCTCAACCTGTTCCTCTTCACAGCATCAATCCCAGGGTCTATTCCCATCATCTTTCGCAATTCATCATTTGTCTTCCTCGCTCTCAACGACACTCCACACATCCACCGAACCATTCGCATTAACACCCTTTCCAGCATTCTTTGCTGCTCTACGTTCATTACCCATGTCTCGCTCCCATAAATCATAACACTTCTCACACATGCAGCATACACCTTTCCCTTCAGCTTCAACGACACTCCCCTCTTCGTCAGCATGCCACTCAGTTCCCGAAACTTCTTCCATGCACATCTCACTCTAATAACCGTTGCCAAGTCTGATCCGCCTTCTCCATTCAGCATGTCTCCGAGGTAGCAAAATGTTTTCACACCTTCTAGCTTCACGCTGTCTCCAAGATGCAACTCAACATTTCCTCCATCTGCAGCTCCCTCTGTGCACACCTTACATTTGAATGTAGCTGCCACACTGGTTAATGACCCTCTCAGACCACTACATTTTTGATGAACCCACTCAGCGCACATTGCACATTGAATGGAGTTCTCTCCGACACCCTTCCTGCACACAGCATACGGCCACTTTCCAGTTCTTTCCACCTCACCACATGCTTTACCACTTGCCATCACCTTCGTCTTTCCGATATTCACCTTCAGACCTTTTGTCTCCATACATTCCTTCCACTTGTTCATCTTCTCCTTCAGTCCATCCATACTCTTCGCAATCAACACCAGATCATCTGCATACAACAACTCCCACGGTAAACCCTCCTTTACGTTCCGAGCCAGCACCTCCATCACAGCTACAAATAGTAGTGGACTTAGTACCGACCCCTGATGCACTCCCACCTTCACCTCAAACTCACCACTGTTCCTGTCCTTCGTCCTTACAGCTGCGCGCGCTCTCTCGTACATTGGCCATCACTACTCTGATCAACCATTCCTCCATCATTGTACATACATCACGTCTTGGTCATTGTACACTAAATGGAAACTTCATAGGGGGGGCATTGTGCTTGTGAATATGACAGCTGTGAAGATATCATTGGCTTCGTGTAGCACCAATATGGCAGCTGTATGATTTTAACGGAACAATTGTGGGTGGAGTCAGACCAGGTGTCTAACCAATGGGTGTAAAGAAAGGCACAAATGGATGGACAAACAAGCATTTTATCATGCAAACACACACACACACACACACACACACACACACACACACACACACACACACACACACACACACACACACACACACACACACACACACACACACACGATGGAAGAAAAGGACTTGATGGAACGGAAGACCGGACAAATCATTCAAAACTTGAGCTCAGTTTCTCTTGCAATTACCCTGAGTACCAACCTTTACAAATTGGTCGCACAGCGGTTGTGCAGCAAACACATGGACTATGAAAGAGTTACCCCCCACCACACTTTCCACCCCCAAGAACACAAATCAGCTCACCGGCAAGCCCTTCTCCCCAGCCGCCCCCTTGCTGCCCTTTTCTCCCTGTGGAACAGAGAAAGGCAAATCAGGCACAGAGTCTGGGTCATGTTGTGGTGGCAAGCAAAATGAGCCGCAATATATGCTGGGCCACACTTCCTACATAGATAGACTCCATCTCTCTTCGATGATATAATGAAATACCAATGTGATGGAAGAAATAACAGAGGAAATAATAACGGTATAAAGTAAGAAATAATACCAATGCTGCCCCAAACATGGCGAACAATGCCAATGTGACTCCAAACATTGTGCATAATGCCAATGCAATGCCAATCACAGCAAATAAGGTGAGTGTAAGCTGAAATTGGCATCTCGCCATGTTTGGGGTTTTGGAAGCTGAAATTGGCAAATTTGGGGTTTGGGGTAAGCTGAAATTGGCAAATAATGTGAAAATAATGAAATACCAATGTGATGGAAGAAATAACAGAGGAAATAATAAAGGTATAAATAAAGTAAGAAATAATACCAATGCTACCCTAAACATGGCGAACAATGCCAATGTGACCCCAAACATTGTGCATAATGCCAATGCAATGCCAATCACAGCAAATAAGGTGAGTGTAAGCTGAAATTGGCATCTCTAATGCATGCGGCGAGCAGGTCACAACCCATCGATTCGATGTGGCAATGCGGTTGGGGAAGGTTGGAAAATGAACCGCACCACCCATGACGGGCATCAACCATCAGGCCCAATTCTCGGAGGGCCGCTGAATACTTACTTCATCCTGGCCTTTAAGATGAATGGGAATTAACTGCATTTTGCAGCAAAAGCTCCCTTTCCAAGCCGCATACATCATTGCCGCCTCCCACGACATCACTGCCATGATCGGCAACTTACATCGGTGATTCCATCGTGGGGCGAGAAACTCAAAAGGATCTCAACCTGAACGCCATTTAATCTTGAGGGTTTACAGATGATCTTTTTTTTTTTTTTAAATGTCTCGTCTAAGCTCATGGAGTAAGTAGCCAGTACACCTTAGACATGGACAATAAACATGGCACATGTGATTTGTACCTGAGACTCCGACACCGTGATGGATGTGCTCAGATGGAAATGCGCCGGCAAAACTGATCGATCTCCTCTTGTGGCCAAACGTGAATTTTGCTCCATTTTTGGGGCCGTTATCACATTCCATGTGGAATATGGTGAAATTTTTTTTATGGTACTTCCCTACCATCCCATTTCACTCCCACTTCTCCGTCCTCTCCGCACCTTCTATGACTTCCAATCTCTTTTCTCTCCAATCATCATTTTAACGAACACTGATAACATCGCCAGTCACACACAATATTAACAAGGATTTTTCTCATTAACAGCAGGTCACATTTTTCTTGAACAAATTTTCAAATCTCTCATCTATTGAGAAAAAATAATGCACGGAACACTTCAAAACTCGGACGAAAAGAGATTTTGTGAAGCAATGCAAGTGGAACGTTATCTCGAAACATAATTGTGAATAACTGAAGAACTGTTAGGATACGCATTGCATCATTTTGTGGTGATTTTGCAATGAATCAAACGATATATTATTTTCATCATGGTGATACTTAAAAAAAAAATTTAATGACATAAATTTTACGCTTGTGGAGATTAAATGAGTCTGCACTGTGAATGGCATTTTGCAGCACTTCACTTTTCATATATATTGTATGCTGCAGTGCATCAAAAGCAATTATGGGGGCACTCCAGGCTCACGAACTTCGCCACTGGGGCCACCGCTCACCCCGACCAGGCTCCCAACGCAAAAACTCCATTTTGAGGCTGCGGCCGCTCTACATATATATACTGTATATATATATATATATCAAGTCAAAATGTCACATTCTACCCTCTTGGTCGGAAAAAGAGTTTCCCCTTTGTGGAAACTTTGTGTTTCCCCAATACAATTGAGATTCTCAGTTTCCACCCGTTAGATGCCACAATTTTTCGGTCACATTTGCAGTTTCGCCAGTGAGTGCGTATAGAAACATTACCCACCTTCTGGTGGGGTCAAATGCAGTACGTTTTTTGCCTAAATCCTTCACGAACCGGCTTTCCATGCATAACGTTTGACTGAAGGTGGCACAGGATTGTGGAATTTATTGGTTCATGGTTTGGCATTCGCCTTTTCTGATGTTTATGTTTTAAACATGACCTGGACCTAGTTATTTCGTAATACCTGTATATTGTATATTGTATATTGTTTAGTTAGGTGTCTGATGTTTATATGGTTATATGTGCATTGCTTATGTGGTCTTGTTGTTTCATGGAGGCTTTCCACACTGTTTATAACTTTTCCTGATGGTACATCACAAACTTGGAAATGTCTTCTAAATTATTTGTGCTGAAATCATAGAATATCTCTGGAAGAAAGCGCTCAACCACAAATAGTAGTTGTTCACGTGCCCAATTTTCCACTCACAAGGATTATTAGCCCGTCCCCGGCACAGCAGGTGGACGTGGTTTTGCAATCAGTTCTGTCTGTCTGTCTGTCTGTCTGTCTGTGTGTGTGTGTGTATGTATGTGTGTCTGTCCGGGCCATAACGTTTTTTTACCATTTGAGTTTTGTCATCAAATTTTAACCAAACCTTTATTATGATAATATGGAGAAGGCAAATTCATAATTTTGTCAAAAGGTCAAAGGTTAGTGTCACATAAAATCATCAATTTTCATCCAATTGACCTGAAATTTCAATTTACCATTTGAGTTTTGTCATCACATTTTCAACAAAGCTTTATTATGATAAAGCGGAGAAGAAAAATTAATAATTTTGTGACAAAGTCAAAAGTTTAAAGGTCAGCATCACCTAAAATCATCAATTTTCATTCAATTGACCTGAAATTTTAATTTACCATGAGTTTGGTCATCAAATTTTCAACAAAGCTTTATTTTGAGAATATGGAGAAGGCAAATTAATAATTTGGTCAAAATGTCAAAGGTCAGCATCACAAAAGTCAATATTTATCCAATTGACCTCAAATTTTAAGAATCTGCATGTTGGTCACTGAAATGGTTCACCAATCAAAAGCTATAAGCCAATTGTTTTTTTAGATCAAAGGTCAAATGTCAAGGTTGCATAAATCGTCAATGTTCGTACAATTGACCTGAAATTTGAAGAATTTGCATATTGGGTTACAGAGTTGGTTCACCAATCAAGAGCTAGAAGCTGGTTATTTTTTTTAGATCTAAAGCTCAAAGGTCAAGGCTGCATAAAATCATCAATTTTCATTTTGTATTTTTAACTCAACTGGACTATGTCCAGCTGAGTTTTTGTCGACACCCAGTGTCCGTCGTCCATCGTCCGTCTGTCTGTCTGTCTGTCTGTCGTCTGTAAACAATTCGACGTCTACGCTCTAAAAGTCACAAATATTGATGAAATTCGATGAAACTTGTTATGCAGCATCTTTAAGACATAAACTAGTTTGGGATTGCATTTTGGCATTGCACGCCCCAAAAATGGGCGTGGCAGGGCGGCCATATTGAAAAAATCAATTTTTGTCAATCTGGTACTTCCTAATGTAGCTAGAAGGCTGAAACGTGGTGTGTAGACAGTATGTAACAAACCTCAACACATATATTACGGGTTTTGACGATGTCCGAAAAATGACCTCGTCATGACCTATGACATGTCTTGACCCATAAACATCAGTTTGGACGACGTCCAAGCTCTAAAAGTCACAAATACTGATCAAATTTGATGAAAGTTGTGCCTTTTGCCACTTAAAGATATTTGAAAACACGCACATATAAACACGCACTTAAAGATAAACGCACATATAAACATATAAATGCACATATAAACTATGGAGTTTGTGTTTCTATTATGCATATTCTAAACATATTGATATAGACCAGTTGAGTTCAGGTTCCCTGGAACCTCTAGTTTTAAACTGTTTTCGTTATTTTGAGCATACAGAAGAAGACGAAGAAAACATCTGAATACAAACGGACGCGGGCAAGCTTTGCATTTTCAGATGCTTTCTAGCTTGCTTTGTTTTTATAATCTCAAGTTTGTCTGATACAACATGAACAAAAACAATACCTTCTGTTTTCAAATAATTATGCTATCCTGAAATCTGTCCCATCTTTTTGCCACACCCGGTATTTATAAAGCGAGTAAACAAGCAGAAGCATATCTGGTATAATCTGGTGACATTTCACTTACTTCCCAGCGGGCTTCCATACTTGGAGCAAAGAAGCCCACTGGGAAGAGAGTGAAATGTCGCCTGAGAAAAGATCTGCTGTCACTTGTTTGCTGGACTAGCAGGGTAGACATTGTTACAATATTTGGATGGATATACCTTTAAATTTTTTTAAAATATATCGTAAGTTGTACTGTAAGGCTGATCCATAATCAAGCCCCTATTTCAAACATAGAGAAACAGTACTTATTATAGGTAGAGCATACAAATTTTTTTTCTTTGCTTTCAGATTGATCCATTATGGCAGATAGATTAACTGCTACTCAAAGAGTGTGAGATGCTGCACAGTATGAGGTTTGGCAGTCTGTAATTGCAATTAAAAGATGGTGGCAGCAAGAAATGGGAATACGAGCGACTTTGGATCCAAAAACTATTAAAAACTGTCAACAAAAGCTCATAACAACTGGTTCAGTGAAGGACTGGGATGGAAGATGACAAACTTCCTGTGGTCGACCCTGCCATGTGCTTCTTTGCCCAACTAATGTCATCCAATCGATCAAGTAGACTATTTATGTAACTTTTCCGGTATGCTGGTCTCGAGATCCAACCCTAATGGTCCCTCCTCAGGGCCAATCTGTCCACAGCATTAGAGGGGGTCTGCAGATCTTGCAGATCTTGCAGCTCAACGTAGAAGTCGGTCGCAAGCTAAACGTGATAACCTCTCTCGACTATAAAACTGGATTTCAAAAGAAAGAAAGAGGCAGTTTGGATTGTACGAACGAATCCAGACTCACCTCACCCAGCTAGGCAGGGCTGGGTCTGCCAAATAAAATAGGCAGGGGAAGACCTCACTTCAGACCTAGCGTAGCTTGTCCTGAATCCGTGACCCAGCTTGGTTCATTCTGGTAGGCTTTGAGCAGGCAGCATTCGTAATTGTTTCCACACAATGGTCCAGCTCATTTCTGAGATGACCTGACATGCACACAACCACCCGTACAGAGGTGTTCCTGATGTGCTCACCACAGCCGCAGCCCATTCTGAGGTAACTCTGACGTGCTCACCATAGCCACCCTCAAATCAAGGTGTGTTCTGGGCTTTAAGCTTGCACAGGGAGCCACCGTGGAGGGGTTGACTTCAGTGTGCCGTATACAATTCTCATTGCAGAGTTCACGATAGTGTGAAGGCGCTTAGTGAGACTGCTCACAGCCCAGACAGGTGCACGGTACTCTACAGTAGGATACACTAGTGTGAGGGTAGAAGTGCGAAGGCTGCGTGTGCCAGCTCTCCAGCTAGTGCCGGCAAGCTTACGGATGAGGTTCACGCTCGTCTTCGTTTTCTCACAAACCCTTTTCCGATGTTCCCTGTATGTCAGGCTGTGATCCAGAGTGATTCAAACACATTTTGGATGTGGTTCATTCTGGACTGACTTCTGGATTTGGGTCCAGAGCATGAAATCGATGTATTCAGGAAACACACAATGCTGACCCACCAATTTCTCATTATCGAATCTGTGGTTTTAAACTCGCTGCTAGGAACATGTCTCCTGCCACCTTGATGCTGCTCACCCACTCCAACATCACCCACCACAAGTCACAGTGAATGCTGTAGCATCAAAGGTCCTGCAGAATTCCAAAGGCATGATCACGTCCAAGCAACTAAAATCCAATGTGCATCGGGAACTTTCTGCTACCATGGCTACACTACCTACTACCTCTAGCTTGGCATCCCCATACACCCTTCATGAAACAGAAGCTGCACTCAAATCAACAAAGTCTGGGAAAGCAGCTCGCCAAAATGATATATACCCAGAATTCCGAAATAACCCTAGAACCCAAAGGTAATGCTTGGTGTACTTCCTTCTTTACTGCTATCCATCAATCTGGCAAAATTCCTTTGATGTGGAGATAACCTAAGGCCATACCCAAGACAGGAAAGATGCTAGATTACCCTTCAAACTACCGCCCAATCTCATTACTCTGCACATCATACAAGTTGTTTGAGCGTCTTCTGCTAAGCGGTATCTCATCACGAGTTGAGCATTCCATCGCAAATGGAACATTCAGGCCAGGGAGAAGCTCTGTGTATCAGGTCCTGGCTTTAACAATGTAAATTGAGACTGGATACCAATGCTCTCTCAAGAGTGGTGTAGCATTGATAAATGTGTCAACAGCTTATGCCATCGTTTGGAGACATGGGCTCCTTCTCAAGACAGCAAAGCTGCTTCCCTGCCATGCAACCATGTGAGTGCAGGTACTATCATATATGCTTAGCAATCGTCGTTTCAGAGTCTTCCTGTACTTGGGGATATGACCAGTGACACCAAGAACTCTGAATGATGGTCTCCCCCAAGGATGACTGTAAGCCCCGATGCTGTTCATCATACATGTATATACAAGTGACCCACCTGTGACTACTTCACAAAGGTTTGCTTATGCTGATGAACTCGGTCTTGCCTGCCAATCGTGCAACAATGATGATGTGAGTAGAGCTCTTACGAACGACTTCAAGGTTTTGGAGGAGTATTTCACCAAATGAAGACTCCGCCGAATACATTGAAAACTACTGTCACTGTCTTCCACCTGAGCAATCGCCTGGCTCATGCCAAGCAAGATGTTTCCTTATGTGGTAAGTCAGTCCAGAATGAACCACACCCAAAATATGTTTGAATCATTCTGGATCACAGCCTGACATACAGGGAACATCTGAAAAGGGTTTGTGAGAAAACGAAGACGAGCGTGAACCTCATCCGTAAGCTTGCCGGCACTAGCTGGAGAGCTGGCACACGCAGCCTTCGCACTTCTATCCTCACTCTAGTGTATCCTACTGTAGAGTACCGTGCACCTGTCTGGGCTGTGAGCAGTCTCACTAAGCGCCTGGACACTATCGTGAACTCTGCAATGAGAATTGTATACGGCACACTGAAGTCAACCCCTCCACTGTGGCTCCCTGTGCAAGCATAAAGCCCAGAACACACCTTGATTGAGGGTGGCTATGGTGAGCACGTCATTGTTACCTCAGAATGGGCTGCGGCTGTGGTGAGCACATCAGGAACACCTCTGTACGGGTGGTTGTGTGCATGTCAGGTCATCTCAGAAATGAGCTGGACCATTGTGTGGAAACAATTATGAATGCTGCCTGCTCAAAGCCTACCAGAATGAACCAAGCTGGGTCACGGATTCAGGACAAGCTACGCTAGGTCTGAAGTGAGGTCTTCCCTTGCCTATATTATTTGGCAGACCCAGCCCTGCCTAGCTGGGTGAGGTGAGTCTGGAGTCGTTCCTACAATCCAAACTGCCTCTTTCTTTCTTTCTTTTCTTCTTCTTCTTCTTCTTGCAGAATGAATGCAGGTACGTTTCCCCTCTGTTTGTGTTGATGCCCTACAAGAATACTAGCTTAGGATACGTCAACTCTTTTGTGCATTGTTACTTTACTTATTTTTGCTGCAGATACATCCCGTTTTGCCTTTAATTTTTCTTGGTAAATAAAGAGTTGCAAATAAAGACCTTTTCACCATTGCTTTGTAAATAAATAATCTCTGTGCATTTTTCATCTGCTTTGTTCTCGTCCTTTCTTCTATCGACCTGACATAAGGGTATAGAGAGTGGATAGCTTGGAGTTCTGCCCCACTGATTTGCTTCGGTAGTGTTTCATCAGCGTTCACTCACGGTGCGCTCAGACACATTTGTAATAGTAGTTGGAAGACAGGTTACCGCTGAGGGTGCTGTCATTAGCTGAGGTCATTGGGTCAACAACAGGTAACACTACATAAAGGTGAGGAGACCCTGTTCGTCCCAATTATCTCAACCAACATCAGTGGTTGTTTAACAACGCATCGTGGTGTGGAGTTATCCATGACCTGGTGGCCTCAGGTCCGGAGGTCAGGGAGCTGGTCCGTAGGACAGGGAGCTGGTCCGAGGAACCCCATCGTGGTAACAACTGATCCCTGGTGCCGTTAACTATTCAACCCCTTTGCTATGACACTCAAAAATTGAGCTCAGGCGCATCCAATTTCTTTGATCAACATTGAGAGGTTTGTACAACTTGATTGGACTCCACCTGTGGCCAATTAAATTGAATGGACATGATTTAGAAGGAAACACACCTTTCTATACAAGGTCTCCCAGTTAACATTGCATGTCAGAGCAGAAACTCTACCATGAAGTCTAAGGAACTGTCCATAGAATTTTGAGATAGAATAGGGAGGAGGCATAGATCTGGGGAAGGGTATCAAACAATTTCTAGTGTTGAAAGTTCCCCAAAGCACAGTGAGCTCCATTATTAGGAAATGGAAAGAATATAGAACTACACAGACTCTTCCTAGAGCTGGCCGTCCAACTAAACTGAGCAACCGGACACGAAGCATCTTGGTCAGGGAAGTGACCAAGAACTCAATGACCATTCTGACAGAACTATAGTGTTCTTTGGCTGATATAGGAGAATCTGCTGAAAGGACAACAGTCTCTATAACACTTCACAAATCTAGGCTTTATGTGAGAGTGGCCAGACGGAAGCCACGACTGAATAAAGGCACATGACAGCACACCTGTAGTTTACGAAAAGGCGCGTGAAAGACTGAGCATGAGGCATTAACATTCTGTGTTCTGATGAGATGAATATTGAACTCTTTGACCTGAATGCAAAGCTCTACATCTGGCAGAAACCAAGCACAACTAATCACCCATCTAATACCGTCCCTACCATGAAGCATGGTGGTGGAAGCATCATGCTATGGGGATGCTTTTCAGTGGCAGGGACTGGGAGACCTGTAAGGATAGAGGGAACTGTGAATGGAGCCAAATACAGTCAAATCCTTGATGAGAATCTGCTTCAGAGCGCAAAAGACCTAAAACTGCAGAGATTTACATTCCAACAACACAATGACCCCAAGAATACAGCCAAAGCAACACTAGAATGGCTTCAGAACAAGAACGTGAAAGTCCTTGAGTAGCCCAGCCAATGCCCAGACTTGAACTCCATTGAGAATCTGTGGAAAGACTTGAAGATCGCTGTTCATCGACACTCCCCATCCAACTTGACAGAGCTTGAACAAATCTGCAAGGAAGAATGGGAGAAATTCCCCAAATCCAGATGTGCAAAGCTGATGCAGACATACCCAAGAAGACTCGAAGCTTTCCCAGCTGTTTGGCTTTATCACGTTTTCCCAGCTGCTTGGCTGATTCTTACTCATTCTTACCCGAATGGAGTGTTATCTTTGATTTTTTTTTCTCAACATATTCGAATTGTCTCTCGTTCATCAGCCTTTGGAAACTGTGAAATCACCAGGTCTTCTTCTCATGATTGGGGAGGTGGTAGGAATTTGTAAATAGAAAGTTGCGGCTCATCGAAAAGCTAGAACACAGAAGAGAACAGAAAGAACACTGTGGAAAGCAGGAGACACACCAACAGCAGGGTAGATGGATACAACAGAGGAACACTTGCCAGAAGAATAGGCAAGGGGTAGAGAATGAAACCAAGGGGAGGGGAGAAGGACACAAGCTGAAGGACACAAACTAGAAGGGGAAGGGGAGGGTGAAAAAAACAAAAACAGGAAGGAAACCCAGGGATGAAACAGCAACGGAACAAATAATCGGAAAGGTGGGTGAAGAGAGAGGGGAAAAAATAAAATAACCTGTGAAGGAGGGGGTGGGCTTGGGGATGGGAAATTATGGTTTAAAAATCTCAGGAGTATGGATGGGCAATGGATGGAAGAGGAGGTGAACATCCATCTTGAAGCCCTGAAGGGAAGTATGAGATTGAACAAGCTGAGGAAGTTGGTTCCACAGGCAAGATAAAAGAGGGCCTAATGAGTGCAGGTGAGAGGTGAGTCTGGATTTTGGAGAGTTTAACCACGAGAGGGTTATTGGCAAACTGTGTGCACCCTGCAGAACCCCTGCCGGTCGGGATGGGGTGGGAGGGAGCAGAGCATGGAAAATGCAGAAGGTGCAAGACCAGAGAGGAAGTGGTACAATAAAGAGATCACAGAACTGTCTGCAATGCGGGAATAGCTGGCACTGAAAGTATACTTCCTCACGGTAGATTACAATGATTTTGTGGGCATCGGTCTCCATAGCATTATGAAGGAAAGGCATGAGGCACGGGCGCCCGGCCAAATTGGAGAGCAGTACTCTATCAAGCTGCGGATGAAGGCCTTGCGTGTTATTGGAAGTTTGGTTTTGCCAAAGAAAGACATGACACAATCGAGGATGACCAGCCCTCAAAAGTGTTGCAATTTGAGTGGGGGAAGGCACAGAATGTGGATTACACCGAATGGTGGAGTTACATGATATGGGAGTAACATGGTGATAGGGGACAAAGAATGGGGGTATGGGACAAAGAATGAGGAGGAAAGTGGGACAAAGAATAGGGGGAAGATTAGTTGGTCGTTTTCAGATGAAAGAAGAGCGTGAGGGAAGGGATGTAAATGAATGTGAAAAGACGAATATGATGGAATGGCGATGAAAGGAAAAGGAAGGGAAGGAGTCAGTGAGGACCCACACATGATGAAAACGTAACTGCAGACTTGGCATTTAATATGGAATTATTTTTTTTTACTTGACTTGGGTATACTTTCTGAACTCAGTATATCAATCTGGTGAGTTTATTTTACCCTTTGGTGATGTCTTTGTTGAAAGAACCATGTCACTGATTGTCTTTCACAGCAAGAAGTCAATAACAGGTTTATATCACAGGTGGCGTGACAAAATGTAAGGACAGGTACATTTGACGATTGGCTTCACAATCGGGTATATAAGGGTTGTTGCGTTCTGTATTAGTGGAAAACAACTGCTGCACGTCTACAAAAGTTATTGCCGCTTCCTCTGGAGATGGTCCGTCAACTTGACAATGCTGTTTGTCATGGAGTGGTGGCTTTACGGAATTCTGGCATGAAACAGCGTGCTATTGCTCGGCAGTATGGCATCACTCAAGGTCAGGTGTCAAAGATCCTGAAACGAAATGCTCAGAGGGGTGTCCCTACTCCAATACCGAGGCCAGGACGTCCACGCAGAACCACAAGGAGAGATGATCGCCAGCTGCACCGGTTAGTCTGCAATGGCCGTACCTAGTCAGCTAATCGGCTTAGGGCTGAGTGGCAGCAACTGACAAATGTGCCTGTATCCAGAAGGCGAGTCAACCAACGACTGGTTCAAGCAGGCTATCATGCCAGGCGTCCCCTGAGAAAGCCACGCCTGACCAGACAACACAGCCAGCGCCGCTTGCAGTGGGCCAGAGAGCACCGTCAATGGCAGCCAGGACACTGGAATCACGTGACCTTCAGTGACGAGTCTAGATTTCTGGTCTATCGTCAAGATGGCCACGTCCGAGTGCGCAGACAAGTGCATGAAGCCCACAACGAAATTGTATAGTGCCAAGAGTCCAAGCTGGAGGTGGTGGGGTGACCGTTTGGGCTACTTTTCATGCAGGGGGCAAAACTGACCTGGTTGTTCTGAATGGAAACCTGAACCAGTTCAAGTACAGGGTCATTCTGGAAGAAACATTGCTTCCATTTGCTCGTGCAGCCTTTCGAGGAAACTTTGTCTTCCAAGATGACAATGCACGACTCATCGTGCTCGCATGATCCAACACTTTCTTGCCGACCGTGGTGTCGAGCATATGGAGTGGCCTGCCATGGCCCTGGATATGAATCCGATAGAGAACTTGTGGGCAGAATTAATGCGTCAAATCGACAACTTAGACCAGCAGCCTGCCTCTGTGCGTGAATTGCAGCAGACTATTGTCACTGCATGGCAAGCGATTCCTGTCCAAACCTTGGCAAATCTCGTGAACAGCATGCCTCGACGTGTACGTGCTCTCCTGAATGCTCGTGGGGGTTACACGAAGTACTGAACTGTAATTTTACTGTCCGTAATCCCAGTCATAATTTAGCTTTTGTTTTTGTTGAAATTTTTTTTGGCTAATGTGCAAAATAAAGAGATACTTCTGGAAAACGTACAGAAGTTTAACACAGTACTGTCCGTGAATTGAGTTCGATATCAGTTTCCATCACTTTCAAGGATCAATTTATTTGCTTCGAAATGTCAAATGTGGTTTTTGTTTCTTCTAAAGGTCACATTAACAAACTCTAGAATAATTTCAACATAATTCCAATGAACTTTTGGTTCTAAGTCATCTTGAAAAGTAAGTTCACCCCCACAAAAAAAAAATTCCATATTAAATGCCAAGTCTGTAGTAAACAACCAAACCGACCATCCAAACGTGCAGTAAGAAGGCTTTTTAAAGAAAGCATAAGGAAGGAGTTAGAACAGGCTGGGAATTGGAATGGTGAGAGCCTATGGGAGGAAAGAATAACAGGTGTACGAGTAAGGGGTTAAATGGGTATGCCGAACAAGGTGAGGCAGAGCACACGAGATGCCATGTTGTACTGTCTCTGCCAAAAAGTTTTCAAAAACACAACATTGCGGGTCAATAATAAGACTGCATGTAATTACCGTACTCATATGTTATGCTTCGGGGTTGCTGGGTCATTTTTTTTAGAGGACTTCATAACCCCCTCCTCTGCATAAAAAAATTAATTGTCCTCCGCCAGGGTGCCCACCGCTCCCACCGATCCCATCAACCTATTCCTCATAAATGATGTTATTTGACATCCATGAGGGTCAATATTTTTTCGATTGTAAACCTGTTAACTATCCTTTCCACCAGGTATGGCCTTGTCCTGCAACTATGGGTTTACAGTCATCATAATCTTTATCACCTGTCCATTTTCATGCTTAATTGTCTTCCTGGCTTTATATCTTCTATTTCATTACTCCTTTTCACCACCTTGTGATTTCAGTCCCGACTTAATATTTTACCAGTGGCACAGAAAACTGTTCACTACGGCGGCACTTGCCTCTTACACTTTTGTGAAAATGGTTTTCAAAATCCTCGGCCGTGCTCCATTTGCAAAAAAAAGAAAAGAGGAAGTTCATTTGTGAAAGACATTGAACCACCTTTAGAGGCCATTTCCCCCGCAGAGCAGGGGTTGGCCTTTTTCAAGCACCTTTTTCAGCAATGTTTTATGGCCGGATGCCCTTCCTGCCACCAACCCTGTTGGTCGCCTCTTGCAACCCACAGGGAATTACCAGTAAACTGGTACTTAATTTGATGACCTCGGAAGGATGACAGGCTGAGTCAACCCCCCTGGTGTTAATTCAGCGATAGACCGGGATTCAAACCCAGGATCCTAGGATCCCAAGCCGGCACCCTAACCGCCTAGCCAACACGAGGCTTTTTGTGAAAGACATTAAAAAAAAATTCAACAGCGACCCTCAAAAACAAAAAACACTTATTGACAGATATCCAAAGAGAAATGGAGAGATGTAGAGAGAGACAGACACACAGACAGACCAGTACATTGATTGTCTAATTATAACTTACAGGATTCCCGTGCATTCCAGATTCTCCAGGCCAACCTCTGTCTCCCTGCAAAGAAAATCCAAATCATTGCAAAAAAACATGCAAATTGTAGGGAAAAAAAATAAAATAAAAATAAATAAATAAATAACATGCTGGAATTCAAAGCACATTCTCTGAAAATGTGGAAAAATGAAAAATGAAGTGAAAAAAAATGAAGGAAAAAAGGAAAAATGAAGTGAAGGAAAATGTGGAAAAACAAAACTTCATTGCCAATGATAAGCGATGAATACAAATCAAATGTGTCATGGCGACATCCTCATTAGATTTTGCGTTAATTACACGTCAAGCAGTCAATTCAGCGGTGATGGACGGATCCTTCAGGACAACAAAACATCACAATCAACACCAGGAAAAAAAAAATTCATAAAAAAGTTAAAAAGAGTGTCCTATGCACAAAAGATTGATTCCGGGATAATGATATCATGCTCAAGTAAATAATTGGTCTCATTCAGTTATCCATTCAAAAACCTAACAATGCTGCAAATGCCCTGAATTTTGAGCTCCCTTATTTATGGTGAAAGCGTAGTGTTGCGTACTTTTGCCGCGTAATAAACTGGCGTAGTGGCATCTCGACTTTACAATTCAGTGCTTGGGCCTTTGGCTGCAATTCCATTGATGGAAACACTTACAATTATCACTGGAAGTATAGCGGAGGACAACGAGAGGCATTTGTCGAGGTTCATCAGCGCCATATTACCCGAAAACTCGATGCCGATGGAGGCAGACCTTCACGTTTTCATCCCAAACAGGTACAATCGGAACCATGTAAAGCTCTTCCTGTCATTAGCAGCCTCTATTTCCATTAATTTCTTCCGACCGAGAATAATTGCACTTTTTGAAAAGAATGTCAGAAATTTTGGAAATGTTTGTCCTGGGGAATGTCTCGTAAACCCGCTTGTTTTTACATTATTAGCATCCCTCCCAGGCCTCCCTTAAATTGCACTTATGAAAATGCTTCCAAAGATGTAAGCAGTGAGGCGAGCAGGAAAGGAAAAAGCCATTATGCAATGCTTCTCTTATCTTCACCACACAGGATTGCCTTGGCAATAAATGATCTAATGGTTCAGCGGCTAGAGCTTTCTCAACAACGTACCATGAACCAAACTTCCTCCCATTATCCAGGCTTTTGAAGGTGTCATCATGCAGGAAATTGGCACGAAATCTTGCTCTGTTTACCTGTGAGGATTTTCCCTCACCCCGATAATACTCCGGAACCGTCAGGCAACCTTTAATAGATGCAATGAGACTGCTCGGCTAAACTGTCTTGCTTGATTCTCCTGGAAATTGGCTGCCGGCCTTTGCTATCCCTTTACCTTCGTTGACTTTGCTTTACATCAAAGTTGTTCTCAAGAAGTCCCGTCGAGTTCGTTTTAAACCATCTTTGAAATGCTCGTGAAGACGTGAATGCCATTGTGTAACAGAATTAGGGAAGGATGTAAGGTGTTGTAACAATTTTAGATTAGGGTAGGAAACACTCAGTACCCTTTGGCATGATGCACTGTGAGATCACACCGGTCGGACGACTGCTTTGGTGGTCGATACTCCCACAATTTTGTGACCACTATTGCGACCAAGACAAGTCCGTTGGGAATTGTTCAAATACTTAGCTGGTCAAAAAATAAAATCTTCTTCTGCATATTGTGACTCGTTTTTTTCTTTTGCTGCATCATTACGCAGTTATATATAAATTAATAATGTAATGATATCTGGTTTGTGCATCTGCCCTGTTGGCACGATGACCAAGGAAGGGCAAAGCTGAAATCCAATACTCGAACCACCTAATGGAGCCCGTAGGCTGAAGGCACACGTATTGAGACGACGGGGTTCAGGAGCGTTTGAAAAAGTTTTTTCCCCCCAATTGTAAGGAATGGTCTACATATGTGGGTTAGTCTTTTCCTATTGGATTTCCAGCCTGTGGCACACCTTTCTTCCCAGTGGTGGATGTTTTTCCTGAAGCCGTTACAACAAAAGTTCTGCTTCTGACTCAAAGGGAAAATGTTTTCCAGGAGAAAATACTTTTGAGCTCACCTTGTACATCTAACCTAATTGCTTTAGTCGTCCATAGTTGAGTTTAACATGGAGAGAAGTTTTCCTGTAAAGGTTGTTCTTTGGTTATGTTGTCTTTCCTTTGTTCAGGTTCAGTCAAATTATTGAGAATGGTGCACCTCCCTGGCTCAGCTATCTTCGTGGGATCATTAGTAACATAATCTCTTCTGGTTTGCCTCCTTCTAATAAAGACACCTGACAAGGTCAAATTGGACTAAAACTGACGTTCTGGTACGTTGCCAGTCCGAGGTTCTGCATCATGAAATGTGTGGTGCTCCAAAATGAACATTAAGCCGGTTGTTCTATTTGCCATTAAGCAGACGTTAAAGGTCCTGTGGGATCTACCACAACAGCAGGTTCTGCACAGAATGTTACCAAAACCATGTATATTTTTTAATATTTGAAATTTGGGGAATGGTTGTCAAGTGGAAGTTCAGTAAATGGGATGGTCAATACTCCTAACTCGTTCAGAATGTTTTATAATCCTTCAAGATAACTGATAGGAGAATTTTATCAAATCTCATGAAAATTTTTTGTGAAGAGCAAATAAGATAAGTTAATCAGTATGAGTAAAGCAATGAGGATATAACACCACCCCAGAAGAGCGAAACATCCACTTTCTATGCCGAAGTATATTTCCCGCTAACATGCCTACGGGCCTCCAAATGGTGATCCGCTAATCAGAAATAGAAAAGGTCATACCTATCAAGAATGAAGAACAATGTCACATAGTTAACAGATAAACTGCAAGACAAAGTTTTCCACCACAAACGCATTGGGCCAAACTTGCCTGAACTCCTTTCTGTCCAGCCAGACCTGGCTCGCCCATTTCTCCCTGAAAGACAAAAGTCGTTCAAATGCAAGGATTAATTTGCAGAGAAGTTCAAAATTGGGGTCTCCAATGATTTCAACAGCGACATCTGAATGACGCTGAGCATGTGTGCAGTTTTGACTGTGAACTTCACATGTCTCTGAGTAAATACAGATAAGAAGAATGAGTGCATGCAATTTAAACTAAGGTCTGTGCTCCAAGCCAGAGAGTGTGCACCCCATGCAAGAGCATGTCTTCCAAGAAAGATTGAGCTAGTGCTCAAGCTCTGACCTCCAGAGTCAACAAAACATTCTGCAAGCCATAAATATATTTTAAGAATAAAAAAAAACTAGAACGACACTTCAACGTCACGACGTAAACCGATATGGCTCCTCTCACATTATTACATCATTATAATACTTGTACCAAGTTTGCTTTAAATCCGTACAGCTGTTCTCAACGTATTACATTTTTATCCGACATGACCTCTCACCTTTGACTTCTTGACCCCAAAATTTATTCAGTTCATGTTTACATCATTATACATACCTGTACCAAGTTTTAATTTAAATCCCTTCAGCTGTTCACAAGTTATCACATTTTTATCCGACATGACCTCTGACCTTTGACTTCTTGACCCCAAAATTTATTCAGTTCATGTTTACATCATTATACATACCTGTACCAAGTTTTAATTTAAATCCCTTCAGCTGTTCACAAGTTATCACATTTTTATCCGACATGACCTCTGACCTTTGACTTCTTGACCCCAAAATTTATTCAGTTCATGTTTACATCATTATACATACCTGTACCAAGTTTTAATTTAAATCCCTTCAGCTGTTCACAAGTTATCACATATTTACCTGACATGACCTCTGACTTTTGACCACGGGACCCCAAAATCTAATCAGTTATTCTTTACATCATTACACATACCTGTACCAAGTTTGAACTAGATCACTTCAGCCGTTCTCAAGTTATAGACATATTACGGACTTTGATCTGACCCCAAAATCTAATCAGTTAATCCTTACATCATTATACATACATACCTGTACCAAGTTTGAACTAGATCACTTCAGCCGTTCTCAAGTTATAGACATATTACGGACTTTGATCTGACCCCAAAATCTAATCAGTTAATCCTTACATCATTATACATACATACCTGTACCAAGTTTGAACTAGATCACTTCAGCCGTTCTCAAGTTATAGACATATTACGGACTTTGATCTGACCCCAAAATCTAATCAGTTAATCCTTACATCATTATACATACATACCTGTACCAAGTTTGAACTAGATCACTTCAGCCGTTCTCAAGTTATAGACATATTACGGACTTTGATCTGACCCCAAAATCTCATCAGTTAATCCTTACATTGTGGCGGACACAAAAGCCCACTGGCGTGGTGACATCATTCCACGCACCAAGTGGGCGGTGGCCACGCCCGAGGGGTAGGCGTGGCCTCATGATATACACCGGGCGACCAGCCCGGAGGAGTTCAGTGTTACAGTGTAGTCTTACAATAAAGACGTTTATATGTTACCGCTTGTCCGCTTCCTCCTTGCTCACAAGCAGCGCGCGTAACGCCGCGCTTTACTGGTGACCCTCGACGTTGGATCTGCCGTAGCGATCCTTCCGAACACGACGCCATTGCAATGGCCAACGACAAGGCAATGGCGATTAAACTTCCCGAATTTTGGGAGGCCCAGGCCAAAGTCTGGTTCGTTCAAGCCGAAGCCCAATTTCAGCTTCGGCGCCTCACCAACGACGACCTGCGCTACTGCCATGTCGTCGCCTCCCTCGGGCCCGGCACGGCCGCTCGAGTTGTGTCCGTCCTTCGCCACCCACCGGACGGCCACAAGTACGAGGCACTCAAGCGGCTACTCCTAGCCACGTTCAGCCTCACGGACGAGGCACGGGCCGATCGCCTCCTGGATCTCCCCGAGCTCGGTGAGACGCGCCCGTCGGTCCGAATGGACCATATGCTGTCACTGTTGGGCGACGAAGCCCCCGGTTCGCTATTCCGGGCGCTTTTCCGTCGCCAACTTCCAGCGCAGGTTCGCCTCGCGTTGGCCGGGACCGGGCTAACGGAACCCCGAGCATTGGCGGCCGAGGCGGACAAGTACTTCGCCGCTTCGGACACGCGGGCGAGCGTTGGCGTGGCCGTCACGGCCTTCGACGCTGATGTTCCACAGCATCATCTTCTACAGCACGCTGATGTTCCACAGCATCATCTTCTACAGCACGCTGATATTCCACAGCATCATCTTCTACAGCACGCTGATGTTCCACAGCATCATCTTCTACAGCACGCTGTGGTTCAGCAGCATGCTGATACGCACCTCGTGAACGCCGCCACGCCCCGCCCACCGCCGCGGCGAAAACCGCCACCGCGGGGAAACCCGTCGACTCCACCGGCCTGGCGGAGCCAGCCGCGCTCCTCCAGCTCCACCACCTGGTGCTGGTTCCACGCCAAGTTCGGCCACGAAGCTCGGCGGTGTCATCCGCCGTGCTCCTTCAACGGGTCGGGAAACGCCCGGGCCGGCGCTCAATTGTGGCGATGAGCGCCGGCCGTTCGAGCAGCCTGCTGTTCATAACGGACACCTTCTCCGGGCGCCGTTACCTGTGCGACACGGGAGCACAGGTGAGTGTCATTCCCGCCGGCACGTCAGACAAGCACGCCGCGGGTGGGGGCCCCGCGCTGCTTGCCGCGAACGGGACGCCCATCCGTACGTACGGAAAACGCTGCCTCTCTCTGCGGTTTGGAGGGCAGGTTTTCCGATGGACGTTCGTCACCGCCGACGTGCCCATGGCACTGCTTGGCGCGGACTTTCCTGTGCGCTAATGGGCTCCTGGTCGACGTCAAGCGCAGACGGCCTGTCCAGGCCGAGACGTTCAGCTCGCTCGCATGTGCGTTGCCCAGCTCAACGAGCGGCTTGCCAAGCGGCTTGCCGAACGATTCGGTTCCGGCCACGTTGGTCTGTACGCTTCCGGCAGCGGACGCATTCACCCGCCTCCTCGCCGGCTTCCCGGCCCTCACGCGGCCCACCTTCTCGGCGGGGGCCGTCAAGCACGGGGTGACCCATCACATCCCCACCGTCGGGCCACCGGTCTACGCCCGGGCACGCCGCCTCGAGCCGACGAAGCTGGCGGTGGCAAAAGCGGAGTTCGCTACCCTGGAGCGACTCGGCATCGTTCGGCGCTCAGAGAGCGCTTGGGCGTCGCTGCTGCACATCGTGCCGAAGCCCGGCGGGGGATGGCGACCGTGCGGGGACTATCGCCGTCTCAATGACGCCACGACTCCCGACCGCTACCCCGTCCCCCACATTCAGGACTTTTCCGCCCGTTTGGCGGGCAGGTCCTTCTTCTCGAAGGTGGACCTCATACGCGGCTACCATCAGGTCCCCGTCAGGCCGGAGGACGTCCCGAAGACGGCGGTCATCACGCCATTCGGACTCTTCGAGTTCCTGCGCATGCCCTTCGGTCTGAAGAATGCGGCTCAGGCGTTCCAGCGACTGATGGACAGCGTCCTGCGCGACTTGGATTTTGTCTACGTCTACCTGGACGATATCCTCGTCGCCAGCGCGTCCCGCGAAGAGCACCTACGCCACCTCTGCACGCTCTTCGAACGCCTGGGCCAGCATGGCCTGATTGTGAACCCCGCAAAGTGCCGGTTCGGCGCCGCCACAATCGATTTTCTGGGGCACCGTGTCACCAGGCACGGAGCCGTCCCCCTGCCGGCCAAGGTGGAGGCGGTGAAGGGGTTTCCGCGCCCCCGCACGATCAGAGGGCTGCAGGAGTTCCTGGGCATGGTGAACTTTTACCATCGGTTCCTGCCCCGTATCGCCCAGCTCCTGCGCCCCCTGCACGAAGCTCTCCGAGGTAAGCCGGGCAAAGGCGACGTTACCTGGACCGAGCAGATGGACACGGCGTTCACGGGCGCGAAGCTCGCTTTGGCTAACGCCACCATGCTCGCGTACCCGGCGCCCGATGCACCGATCGCCCTCACCACCGATGCCTCGGACTACGCGGTGGGCGCGGTGCACGAGCAATGGGTGCGTGGAGCTTGGCAACCGCTGGCGTTCTTTAGCCGGCAGCTTCGCCCGCCCGAACGCCGTTACAGTACCTTCGACCGCGAGTTGCTCGGACTTCACTTGGCGGTCAGGCACTTCCGCCATCTGCTCGAGGGCCGGGCGTTCACTGCCTTCGTCGACCACAAGCCGCTGATCTTCGCGATGGGCAAGGTCACCGAGCCGTGGTCGGCCCGGCAGCAGCGTCACCTCTCGGCCGTGTCCGAGTACACGACGGACATCCAGCACGTCGCGGGGAAGGACAACCCGGTTGCGGATTGCCTTTCCCGGGCCGTCGCCCACGCAGTCCACCTCGGCATCGACTATGCCCGGATGGCAGCGGACCAGGCCGCTGACCCCGACGTCCAGGCCTTGCGGACCGCCGTCACGGGCCTCCGCGTCACCGAGGTGCCGTTCGACGGCGCGGGCGCGGCCCTCTTGTGCGACGTCTCCCTCGGGCGTCCTCACCCCATTGTGCCCGCGGGCTGGCAGCGCCAGGTGTTTGACGCCATCCACGGCCTGTCCCACCCGGGCGCGAGGGCCTCCCAAAGGCTGATCGCCGACAAGTTCGTCTGGCATGGCCTCCGGAAGGCCGTCCACGGCTGGGCCAGGACATGCCTCGCGTGCCAGCGCGCCAAGGTGCACCGGCACACCCAGGCCCCGTTGGCCCCGTTCACGGTGCCGGAACGCCGGTTTGACCACGTCCACGTGGACCTGGTGGGACCTCTGCCCCCCTCGCGGGGTTTCACCCACGTCCTCACCATGGTGGACCGCACCACCCGGTGGCCGGAGGCCGTGCCCTTGGCGTCGACAACGGCGGCCGATGTCGCGCAGGCTTTCATCGCCACCTGGGTCGCCCGGTTCGGCGCCCCCTCAGACATCTCATCCGACCGCGGCCCCCAGTTCACCTCGGAGCTCTGGGGGGCGGTTGCGCAGGGGCTCGGGGTCCGGCTGCACCGAACCACGGCCTACCACCCCCAGGCTAACGGCCTGTGTGAGCGATTTCACCGCTCATTGAAGGCCGCGCTCCGGGCCACCCTCCGCGACGGCGGCTGGGTCGACAGGCTCCCCTGGGTCCTGCTGGGCCTCCGGACGGCGCCCAAGGAGGACCTGCGCGCATCCGCGGCGGAGTTGGTCTTCGGGCAACCGCTGCGGGTGCCGGGCGAGTTCCTCCCCGACTCCACGGCACCATGGTCCGCGGCACAGCAGCGCTCCGCTCTGCAAGAGACCGCCCAGAAGTTCGCCCCGGTGCCAACGGCATGCCACGGGCACCCACCGACGCACGTCGCCCCGGAGCTTCGCACGGCGGAGTACGTCTTCGTCCGCCACGATGCCCATCGGACACCACTGCGGCCCCCGTACGACGGGCCTTTCCGCGTGCTGGAGACCGGGGCGAAGCACTTCACCCTGGACATCGGCGGTACTCCTGACCGCGTTTCGGTAGACCGCCTCAAGCCGGCCCACCTCGATGTGGACCATCCACCGCCAGTGGCCCGACCCCCACGTCGGGGCCGCCCTCCTGCGGGCAGACCCCCGGCACCGCCCAGCCCCGCCGCCACGGCGCCCCCCGGTCCTGCACCCATCCCAGGGGCAGCCAGGGGCATCCCACCTGGTATCCCTGCACCCCGGACGCCGCCGATCGCCAGGGGGCGCTTCGGCCGGGTCATTCGACTGCCCCACAAACTGGCCCTCCAGGTGCGCGGGAATTCTGGGGGGGCGCGTGTGGCGGACACAAAAGCCCACTGGCGTGGTGACATCATTCCACGCACCAAGTGGGCGGTGGCCACGCCCGAGGGGTAGGCGTGGCCTCATGATATACACCGGGCGACCAGCCCGGAGGAGTTCAGTGTTACAGTGTAGTCTTACAATAAAGACGTTTATATGTTACCGCTTGTCCGCTTCCTCCTTGCTCACAAGCAGCGCGCGTAACGCCGCGCTTTAACATCATTATACATACATACCTGTACCAAGTTTGAATTAGATCACTTCAGCCGTTCTCAAGTTATAGACATATTACAGACTTTGACCTTTGACCTCTTGACCCCAAAATTTAATCATTTAATCTTTACATCATTATACATATGTTTACCAAGTTTGAATTAGATCACTTCAGCGGTTCTCAAGTTATAGACATATTACAGATGTTGACCTTTGACTCGAGAATCTAATCAGTTAACCTTTACGCCATTATACATACCTGTGCCAAGTTTGAATTAGATCCCTTTAGCCATTCTCAAGTTGTAGACCTATTGCAGACTCTGACCTTTGATTTTTAACCCCAACATCTAATGAGTTAATGTTTACATCATTATACATACCTGTACCAAGTTTGAACGAGATCACTTCAGCTGTTCTCAAGTCATAGACATATTACAGACATTGACCTTTGACCTATTGACCCCAAAATCTAAGTTCATCTTTACATCATTCTACATAAGTGCACCAAATTTGGTCAGAATCCCATCACTGGTTCACAAGTTATCACGATAACAGGATTTTTGCTTAACATGACCTCGTGACCCCAAAATCTAATCAGTTCATCTTTATCTCATTATACATACCTGCACCAAGTTTGACTAAGATCTCTTCCGCCGTTCTCAAGTTATCGCGGTAACGAAAACCTATCACGGACGGACGGACGGACAACCAGAAAACATAACGCCTCCAGCAACTTCGTCAACGGAGGCATAAAAATCTTACAAAATCCTGGATTTAAATTCTTACATGATCTATGGATTCTACCATGATGATTACACTCCACCATGACCTTTATATTCTCATCCCAAACATCCCAAAATGATTAAAATAACTCCTTCAGTTAATTTTTTTTTTATTTGCCAAAGATAACGGCTCAGAATGTTCTATTTTTAAGCCACAGGAGCCATAATGTTTCAGCCACAGAGCCAGGGACTGACATAGGTCATGTGTGCTCAGATATGAAAAGCCCCCCTGAAGTGACACAGGCCTGCAATACACCAAGAGACTGGGAGATTGCCTGTAAATAGGCAGTGATGAAATTGGTTTCCTGGGTCTCGACCTTGAGCTTACCACTCCACAATTATCTTTCCAATCCAATGTGCAACTCTTCCATAATCTCACACTCCACTTGGAACTCCACCATAAACCTTTACACTTACATTACCTACATTGTATTTTCACTTATTTTAACCATGATGTTTCGACTCCTGTGTGATCTCAATGAGGTGAATTCTCAAGGGTGTTATGAGATACAATTCCAGTGAATTTTTCACAAACAGGTAACTGCTTTTGGTCTCATACTGCAGGTGAGCATCACCTTACGGGATTTGATGTCATATCCCATCTTCTTATATCAATTGATGTCCCAGCACGCTGATGGCTCCATTTTAGATTCTGCTCCTTCAGTGCATAAATATCGACGGAGTTTTTCAAATTGTAAAAGTCCCCATCAATCCTAAGCATGTTTTCTACCTTACCGTTAGTTAGTTATAATCGATTGGTCAAAGGTTGGGCCTTCTACATGACTTTGTATCCAGCCTAATCTGACTGTACGAGGCAGATCAGTCAATTACAGTAACCATTTTAGCCTTGAAATACGCCTTGGGTGTTGCTTATGGAATGGCATTCCCTCATATGAAAGATAGCGATATACAGTGGATTTCACTCGACTCGATCTTGGATTACTCAGAATTCTGGATAACTCAAGGTGTAAGCATCCACTAATTGGACTTTCGGATAAGTTGCATTTCTTGTAAGTCTCACCGTTTAAGGTGTTCCTGGACATTCGACATATGAGCGCCAGTTAGCCAGAAATGTGTCCATGGATGGATTCTCTTCTCAAGGCTGGCACTGCTATAAAAAATTTTTTAAAAAGGTTGGCTCACTGATACTGTGGGTAGCAATGTAACAGCTACCATTCTGCTTGTTTGCAGTGGATGGCTCCGTGTATGTCACAGACTCCAAATCAAAGCCCAGACTCGCTATTTCGACTAATATCTTATCTCCTGGCTGTAATAGTCTTGTAAACTGTGTAATTGATGCCCAAATAGGGTGGATATGTGGCAGGTACCCGCTATTAGTCAGAACCCTTGCAGGAAATGCTGGTGTAGCACGTGTTCATGGTCGCCATTCAAGTGACGAGGTACTATTTGGCCAATATGTACTTTCTCATCACTCACTGACTCACTGAAATAAAATTAATGTTTAGTACTTCCTTGGTGCGCTTGAAAGCTGAGATTTTGCATACGGATGCACCTCGATGCCAGTATCCCTAGCAAAATGAATTCACAAAACCGTCTTAAAACTTCCACAAACGAAAATATCCATAAATTAAAGTTGGCTGGTGCAGCTTTGCTCTGCTCAAGGCGGATCACGAGACCCAATACAATGGGACATCATGTGATCTTGCATGGGCACAATCGCTCCATGAGGGAGCTGGTGTTACATGGTTTGTGGCGGTTTGATTCGAAAAGTGACTTTGACTCTGCCGCTGGACCAGATGGAATCAGCTCCCGTGTCCTAAACACCTGCTCTGCTGCTCTTGAACTTCCTCTCTCTACCCTTTTCACCATATCATTTGTGCATCATCCATCTGTTTTAAATACGCCAATAATCACAGAATTTCATAAAAAGGTGCAAAAATGTTTCCCCTTAACCAAAGACCAATTAGTTTACTTCCAATCATCAACGAAGTTATGGAATCCATCATCACAGTTGATATAAAATCATACCTTTTCTCCAACATGCTCATCTCAGATCATCAATTTGGATTCAGACCTTTGGTCAATCTACGTTGAACATGCGGCTTCTACTCTCCCAACAATTGATGGAGGCCTTCATTATCAGACATGAGATCAAGCCCGTCTCTCTGGACATACGGACCCCGCAATTCGCGGAGGATAGGGCCCCACTATTCGCGGGGGATATGTTCCTGGGAAATGCCGCGAATTGCGAAACAGCAAATGGGAGAAGGGGGGGGGGGGACATTGTTTCAATGGAAAAAGGGGGAATTGGCTCCCGAAATCGTGAATATCCGCAAATAGCGAGGACCAAACCACGAATGGCAAGGCAAAATACACAAATCGCGAGGCAAATCCTGAGAATGTCACCGATAATCCGCGAATGTCACTGATAATCCACGAATGTCAACAATATAATCCGCGAATGTCAACGATATAATCCGCGAATGTCAATGATAATCCGCGAATGTCAATGATAATACGCGAATGTCAATGAAAATCCGCGAATGCATGCCATGCCATTGTTTCAATGGGGAAAAGGGGGACAGGTAATTATACGAATAGATACGATGAAGTGATTTCATTCTGCACAGTAACTCGTAGGGATAACGTTATGCAGCTGGTGGGATATCCCATGAAGCTCCGCGAAACAGTGTGAATTGTGGGATATTCCACGAAGCAATGTTTACCATCTGTTGGGATATCGCGCAAAACATTGTTTACCTGTGAACGGCATTGGGATGTCACGTGAAACTGTTCACAGTGTGAATGACGGGATATCCCGCGAAAGCAGTAAAAACACGAAGCACATAGCCGCGAATGTAGAAGCAGGTCATGCTCGCGACTCGTAGAAGATGTTTTTGCGTATGTCCAGCTGCTTTGTGCATGGCTGGTGAACGACGGGTTATATAAATGTGTCAAGCTGGCGGCTGGTGAAATTTTTTGTTTTTTTGCGCCCCCAAAAAACTGGGAATTCACAGGACATGGCCGCAAGTAGAAAAAAAAACGAATTTGTGGGACATTTTTCCACGAATAGAGAAACAGGTCGCATTTTATCAACCGCGAATGCGCGGAACCCACAAATAGCAAAACCGTGAATAGCGAGTCTGACTGCATGTCGAGCTTTTGATACAGTCTGGTATCTTGCCTTGCTCTCCAAACTCTCTGCCTATGGAATGAAAGGCCAACTCCACTGTTGGATTACTGACTTCCTTCACTTGCGTAGCCAAAGTGTGCTCTCAATGTAACCCTTTTTTCTCCCCTCCCTGTCAAGGCTGGAGCACCCCAAGGCAGTGTTCTAGGCCCCATAATATTCCTAATATTCATCAATGATCTCTCTGAAAAATCATCTTTATCTCTTTGCTGATGACTACTCTCTGCTGTGACATCCCTTATCTGTCTGACAGACAGGCAGCAGCCTCTTCCTCTCCTCATGAATGAATGATCGTTTTAAGGCCATTTTTCCCCGCTAGAGCAGGGGTTAGCCTTGCGGGCCCCATGACAATCATGGTTCCCTGTTTGAGGCAATTTTTTTTATGGCCGGATGCCCTTCGTGATGCCAACCCTTAGTCGCCTCTTACGATGCGCAGGGATACGGTGTACCTATTCTAAACCGGGGTACACACCGGGATCATTCATCCCAGCAAGCTGGTACTCAATTTGCCGACCTCGGAAGGATGACAGGCTGAGTCAACCCCCCTGGCGTTAATTCAGCAATCGACCGGGATTCGAACTCAAGATCCTAGGATCCCAAGCTTGAGCCCAAACCGGTAAGCCAACACCAGGCTCTACTAGCTGGACCCGAGCTCTACTAGCATATACTAGCATCACATCTAACAAGAGCTCTACTAGCATCACTATCTCCTCAGACCTTGACAAAAATCACAAACTGGTCAAACAGCTGGAACATGTCTTACAATCCTGATAAATCCACCACACTCACCCTCTCTCACTCTGTAAGGATAGTTCCGCGATCCCTCCCATCTACTTTCTCAGCAACCATCTCGAGTAGGTTCATTCATGCAAACTCTTGGTTCTCACTTTCAGCCATGATCTTTATTGGGCAAGCCACATTTCAAAGTTGCCCTCCAAAGCCAGATGCCGGCTGGGCATCCTTCAGCATGTCCTTCCTTGGCACACCTGAGCTTTTATCCACCTCCAAGGCTTCCTTCCACAGCTTGATGGAGTGGAACTGCTCTTCCCTCTGGGCTGGCTTCCCTGCCTCACACCTTGCTCAGCTTGATGCCATGGAAACCAAATCTTTCAAGATCAATGGAATCTCTCATGATGAAGCTGCATCTATGGACCTATCACTGCACCATAGCTAGCAGGTCGTTGGTCTCTCTGTCTTCTTCCACTTCATTCCTGCCCTTGCACCCTCTGCTTTTTCTGTATTTTGTGTCCCCCAGGATTCTCTCAGGGCTTGCATGATCCACCATCAACCCCCTTCTCGTGAAACTACCTAAATCCAGGATCACTGCTCACCTCCACTCATTTCTTCCTCTTTTCCCCATCCGTGGAACCAACTTCCACATATTCTTCAATCTTATTCTTCACTCCAGGTCTTCAAGACAGCTGTTCGCCATCATATGAGATCATCCCCCATCCAAAACCATATCTTTTCTACCCTCGTTGACCCCCTCCTCACCCCACTCCAATCCCTCCTCCTTCCAAACTTCCAGTTTTCCCTCCTTGGAGTTTCCTCCTGTATCCATCTTGTCCATTCCATGCCTGCTCCCCATTGCTCCCCACAACCATTGTTTGTCCAAGTCTCACAAAATCGTGGCCTTCAACTCTGCTGTTGGCGTTTCCTCCCTCTCTTTACTGTTCCTTTTTGTCCTGTTACATCCTGATCCATTCAGTGGACTAACTCTTCCACGAGCCTCGACTATGAATACAAAGAAATACCTGTGGGTTTGGGTGGTTTACCAGCGAAGTACAGTGAATGGTAGAAAGTCGTGTTTTGTTTACAGACAGTGTATACGTGTTAAAGTGTATATTTAAAAGCGTTACATGTTTACATATGCAGTCTGACGTCTGTATCAGGCACCTTGGTTATAACAGACTCAATACATATTTCCATCAATGCATAATTCGCTCTATTATTGATCCATGTCGCTGGAAATGAAGAATGGTCGCTTTGTCCCAGAAAATTCAATGCAGATATACAAGGCCGTACACGTTCAGAAATCCTCGAAATACTGATGGGATTGGCAAAACATCAAAATAACCAATGGTTTTATTATTCCCTGCATCTTTGCATTGCTACAGTGCTGAAATACACTACCCAGTAGAAATATAAGCATTGAAGAGGCTGAGTTTACACTCAAACTGGTTGTTAGGCGATGCTAACACTTGCCTCTCCAGCCTCTTATTTTACAACTTTTGCGACATTTACATTAAAAATTTCTATAGACGGAAACTTTGAAATAAAGAGCTCATTCGATTCACTAATTTTTTTATTTACCTGAGTTTATTACTGTTTGCAGAATGCAACCACAACCCACTTCATCAAATATATAAAGCTCTCTCACAATACACATCATCTTACTACAGTCAGGTGAAAAAGTAAGTACACCCCATGTAAAGTTTTGACTTTTTTCTACATATTTCAACATACAGCTATTTGATCTTCATCTCAACAATATTGATAGATAAAGGTGATATAACATAACAAATATCATGAAACATTTACATTTTGTAGTCCATTGTATAATTTAAATAAACATAAATGCAAATTTCGCATGCGGAAAAAGTAAGTACACCCCTACATTTATCACTACTTCAAACACCTAAAATTAGAATCAGGTGCACCAGCTCAGGTGCAAATGATTAGAACATCGTTAGAGAGGATCTTGGAGGAACCTGTCTTATTTAAACCTCAGACATTTAGTTTGGTTTGCTCTTTGTTGTTGAAGTGTGCGGCGTCACATACCTAGATCAAAAGAGCTCTCTGAGGCCTTCAGAAAGAAGGTTTTAGATGCCTACGAGTCTGGGAAGGGATTTAAAAAGATCTCCAAACAATTTGAAATCGATCATTCGACTGTCCGGAAGATCATCTACAAGTGGAGAAGATTCCAAAAAACTGCCAACTTGTTCAGGCCAGGCCGCCCCAGCAAGTTCAGCCCGAGAGCAGACCGCAAGATGCTGAAAGAAGTCTCTAAGAACCCCAGAATGTCATCACGGGACCGACAGGTAGCTCTTGCCTCTGTTGATGTCAAAGTGCACGAGTCTACCATTAGAAAGAGGCTGCACAAATTTGATCTATACACAAAGAATTAAGTTAAGCACCCCCCCCCCCGTTTTTTTACAACCTCGCACATTACAAGTTTGTTGTCGTCAAAACAGTGTAATATACCCATGATATTGCTATATTTTCTGGAGAAGTGATATTATGGTCACATAAAAACATAACAATCATGCCGTTTTCAATATTTTATTCTGAATAATTTAAGGTGAAATTTTTTGGGAATTTTAGGCATATTTTCACCTCAATTTAAGTATGGAGCTATAGGTCCATCACGGACAGTGTGGATGACGTTTATGTTTTCTAACGTACAGTCATTGTTCTGAGAAGACCTCTAGCGATCTTTGCGTCAATAACGTGTGTAGGACCCACGTGATCGGATCACTGACTCAACCAATCACTTTTTTTCACTTTGATCACTCAATTTCATCAATGGATAATTGCTAATGTCATACCAATCATTATTTGATCTCACATACCTTAGAATATATGCCAATGTATACATATACACAAAGAATATATATTAGGGGGTGCTTACCTTAATTCGTTGTGTAGGGGTGCTTAACTTAATTCTTTGTGTATACATGGGAGGTGTGCCAGGAGGAAACCTTTGCTGTCCAGAAAGAACATCAGGGCAAGACTAAAGTTTGCCAATGAAAACTGAGGCAAAGACCAGCACTTCTGGAACAATGTGCTCTGGACAGATGAGTCAAAGGTAGAGCTATTTGGCCACAGTACCAGAAGACATGTTTGGCGAAAACCAAAGAGAGCATTTGACCACAATAACCTGATACCAACTGCAAAGCATGGTGGTGGAAATATTATGGTTTGGGGCAGCTTTGCTGCATCAGGGCCTGGGCAGCTCACCATCATGGAATCCACGATGAATTCTTCATTGTACCAGAGGGTGCTTGAGGATAATGTGAGGCCATCTGTCGGAAAGTTGAAGCTCAACCGAAGGTGGACCTTGCAACATGACAATGACCCTAAACATACCAGTAAATCCACCAAGGAATGGCTGAAAAGAAAGAAATGGAGGGTTCTGGAATGGCCAAGTCAAAGCCTGGATCTAAATCCCATCGAGATGTTGTGGGGGGATTTGAAACGAGCTGTGCATGCAAGAATCCCCTCAAACATCGCACAGCTGAAATAATTCTGCATGGAGGAGTGGGCAAACATTTCTCCCAGTCGATGTCAGAGACTGGTAAACAGTTATAAGAAACGCCTACTTGAGGTTGTTTCTGCCAAAGGGGGCAATACCACCTATTAGAGCCAAGGGTGTACTTACTTTTTCCACATGCGGAATTTGCATTTATGTTTATTTAAATTATACAATGGACTACAAAATGTAAATGTTTCATGATATTGTTATATTATATCACCTTTATCTATCAATATTGTTGAAATGAAGATCAAATAGCTGTATGTTGAAATATGTTGAAAAAGTCAAAACTTTACATGGGATGTACTTACTTTTTCACGTGACTGTATAATTCACCAAATGTCTGTCCGTCTGTTCCAGGTACCGCAAAAACGGCTGAACCGATTGCAACGAAATTTTGGGTGGGTAATGCTGAGATGCCCTGGAGTAAAATAGGCTGTATTGTTTTTCCATTTTTTCCCCCAATTTTTCCAATTTCAAATTTTTCCAATTTTCCCAAACACGATGGAATAATATTTACCGATATTAACAGTGATGTGGCTTTTATTGAAATTCTACAAATTTTGTTGAGATTTTGATGATTTGCGTGTGATATGATTTTACAGATGTTTATATAAATCGTTTAAAATAAAAAAAAGCCTTCAATTTGTGTGATATTTTGCCTTTTCATTTGCCTGTAGGGCAGGTAGCGTTGCTAGTATTTATAATAATGCCCTCGTCGAGAAGGGTCCATCCATATGGATATGGAGAGAATTTTTTTTTTCCGGCGCCCCCTGCCCTTCCTCCCCCCGCCCCCCCCCCCTCCCGACTGCCCCCTCACCACCATCCCCCAGTTAGACGCGGGATGTCATCCCATGGTGCAAACCACTCTTCAATTTTCCCTGTCGCTATTGTCATCGCTCTATGGACAGGTGATAAGAAAGAAGCCATTAATGAAAAAAGACTCGTCTAAAATCTCGTATGGTGTTTGTGAAAAGGCATCTTAATGATATTACAGGCTTTTGGAAAAACGCTTTGTGGTCAGACAAGACAAAAATGAACTTTTTGGTCTAAAATCAAAACATTAAGCCTGGTGCAAACTTAACACTGCACATGACCAGCTCAAGTCAACACCATCCCTCCTGTCAGCCATGATGGTGGCAGCATCATGTTATCGGGCTGCTTTTCATCAGCATGGACTGGCAAACCTGTCAGGATAGAAGGGACAAAGGACAGTGTAAAGTACAGAAGAATCCTTGATGACAACCCGCTGAGTCGGCCATGAATCTAAAACTGGGTAGGAGATTCACATTTCAGCAGGACGATGATCCGAAACACAAAACTCAAGCCACACTGGAGTTGCTGAATAAGAAGAAAATATGAGTCAATGTTCTTGAGTGGCCCGGCCAAAGTCCTGACTTGAAACTAATTCAACATTTATGGTGAGACTTGAGGATTTCAGTCCATCGACGATTCACACATCAAACTTGGCAGAACTAGAGCAATTTTCACGTGAAGAATGGGCAAAGATTTCACCATCTCACTGCAAAGCTGATAGAGACTGACCCAAAATGATTCATAGCAGACATTTCTGTGAAAGCTGCTTCCACCAAGTACTGCCCTTGGGGGCTGAATACTTTATGAACCAGTGAATTTTGATTTGTACATGCTTTTGCAGGTATTCCTCACATGTACAGTAACCTCCTTAAACTATAACAGAGTTTAGTTTGATCTCTTCAGTAATGAATAAAAAAGTTCATTTGGAAAAATTGTTTCGACATAATTCGTAATTCATCTAAATGTGACATTTATTGGTAGGGAGTGAATACTTCTGCACGCCACAGTTCACTGCGACTCACAAAGGCTGTGGAAATGATGAGCAGCAATTATTTCACCCCTCAGTGGTATTTATAGACATTGAGAAAATGCTTCTTTTAATTAGTGTGCACTTGATGTAATTTTCTATAATTATGACACTGGATTTTTGTCAGGAAAATATAACGTTATGCCTCAGTTGGACTCTTTCTGGGCAGTTTGGTTTCTGTGCTAACATCAACAATCCAGTGGATCATTACGTGGCAATGAAGACTAATGCAAGATGTTATTAAGTATTACGAAACATGACGGTGTCTACATGGTAGAAGTGATTGATGGAGGGGATGAAGTGAAATAACTTTTGGGTTACAGAACCACTTGACATGAACGGTGAGCTTCTTGTGCTGAACGTCTCGGAGATTCCCTGGGGCTTGCTTCCATCTTTCTTGCACTTCACCCGCTTTCTCTGGTGTAACAACACTTGGCTGCCACAGGTGCTTTTTAACTTTCTCGCACCTGCTTCTCTGAACTGCTTCGCCAGTTTCCATATCACTGATTTCGAAGGATTCATCCGACCACCAAAGCGACTTTTACATGCAGTTTGGCATTCCTCATTTGGCATTGCATTCTTGATGTGATGTTCGTCGAGAAACACGCGTTCTTCCACAGAGTGAAAAACGTTAACTGTCACTGCCGAGTCACGTGATAAATCACGTGACACCCGATAACTCTTAGGATCACTTTTTGTCTTTCTGTAACATTAGGCTACATTTACACAAAATATTAGGTTCCTAAAAGATATCGTTTTTAGTGTATGGGAATTATTTGGTGTTCTCAAATATAAAAAATCATCCTGCACAATTTCAACCTCTTCGTTCATGCTCCACACATCAGGGTGTTTCAAAAAGAGCGATACAAATTCAAACGTATATTTACAAGGAAACAGAAACCTCAGGAGCATGAACCAAACATTTCCTGAAAGCTTATGACATGATATTTTCCATCACTGATTGCTGTTGCCGTAAGTCACTGCTGGAGTTAGTGAGAGCCCAAGGTCTGAAATTGGCATTTATGCAAAATCCTTGTAATTAACGTTCTCGATGTGTGCCTCTCATGTTCAGTTCAGACAGGCATTGATCCTGAATCCAAACTTCGGTCCAACTTTCCTGTAGGTCCCATGTGGCAATGCCTGGAGTTAGTCTGACACCTCCTGCTTCAGATCATCCAGTGTGGCAGGGCAGTTGATGTAGACAGAGCGGTACCCAGGGCAACGAGGCGGTTTCTGAAGAGCCGTTGCAGGAAAGTGATGGTGTCACCAGCTGTATGCGGGAGTGTACTATCCTGCATAAACCAGGTCATGCTGAGCTGGTTTGGGGAGACCCTTTGGGCTAGACCATTATGGAACTTCTGGAGCATGGCCCAGTAGCGCTCACCATTGATCGTCACCGTCCTGCTGTTGTCATTCTCAAACCAGTAAGGCCATAGCATTCCCCGTCTGGCATTGAAGGCGCATACGCATGTGACCTTGGGCCCTTCAGGTACCTCTCAGTGATCTCCTCAGGTGGTTCTGTCCCCCAGAAAATGTTGTTGTGGTTTTTTATTTAGTCTCATACCACAGAGCCACCACTTTTGACGTTTGCTCTGCTGTCAATGGCATAGTTGAGCTATGGAGCTAGAAATCTCAGGGAACAAATACCACGATAACACCACCAAACTCCGAAAAGGAAAACGGTATAGGTCAAAAAACAAAGAAATGGCAGGAAGTCAAAGTTGTATCAATCTTTTTGAAACACCTTGTACCAGTTTTACGGTTTCAAAGCTTGTCCACTAGAAAGGCCAGCGCACAAATCACATCAAAGTGAGAATCAAACTTGAACACCTTCTAATGAACATACTGATGAAAGGCTTATGCACAGCTTCTCCTTCATGGTATTCCAAGAAAATAAGGGCTCCACAAACTGTACCGGTGATTGAACTGTACAAACAAACAGTACAAACTACCTGAACTCTTCCGTCACATCATGCAGTTTTTTTTTTGTTTTTTTTTGTATACAAGATCGAGGCTCGTGTAAGAGCAAACATTAATCACAAAAAGACAAACTGACACATAAAACATGTGATAAAGGGAGCGGGAGACAAGATGGGGAGAGAGAGGGAAGCACACAAGTCAATTTCAGGAATTCCTTAAATTGACACAAGTCAATTTTGCCCATATATTCTGCCAATCAACCCATGCCAGGATTCTCTATCCCCATGAGATGGTCCTCAATGGTCTGCATGATGTATTGTCAGGGCTGGTGCCACCTGCAATCTCCCAATTAACGATGCCGGCTCCCAAGGTTGATGTGGGAATTATTAGAGCGGTTTAAATAAACCCGATGGAGGTTCTCACCGTCGAGGAGACAATAACCATCCCTCATTGTCACTCCACTGACTCCTTCCTCTGGCACACGATGCTTTGAAATAAAGCAATGAAACGGTTCCCTGACTAGTTACTGACGACATGTTTATATTCATCATGATGTGAATCGGCCTGACACGCAGCAATTACTCATTTGAAAGTGCTGTCCTGTGAATTTTCGGGAGACAGGATAAATTCAACCACCTGGAATGATATGAGGATGAACCTGGACTACCATAGTCGGTGCATGGCATAATGTGTCTGAATAATGTCTCGTATCGGGTAAACTGATATATCGTGTCTAAATAATGTGCAACAGCATTTAAATGAAGAAAGTCGTTATGAAGAAGATGACTACAGGTCATTATGGAGGAGACCTCCGCAGAGAATGAAATTCCAATTGATAAAATTGTGTGATTTTCACATCGGACCTTTAAAGATGTGTTTTTAAGGTAATTAGCTGTCATTTTAAAAATTGTAATTGAAATGGAGCGTATATGGTTATCTATGTATGTATATTTGTGACCAAAATGTCTTATTCTTCTTCAACTCTTTATACAATTGAGAAACGCGGTCCGTAAAGCCGTGATGTGGTGAAGCCGTGTGACTATATATCTATTAATTACGTAATGTTTGAATGTCGGTTGCATCCTGTCTATTCATTTTTTACGGTTATTAATTATGTACTGTTGGAATATCTTTTGACCCTTTAAACTGCTGAGACCCCTTAGATCTTTCAAGACCCTTTAAGTTCCCCCAAAACCCTTAAGACCACCAAGACACTTAAAAACTCCAAAAACCCAAGAAGACCCAAAATACCAAGAGGAACCAAAATAACCCAATGATCCAAAAGACCCTAAAGACCCAAAATACCCCAAACACCCAAAATACCCTAAGACACAAAATGACCCTAACGACCCAAAAAGACCCCGAACACCCAAAATACCCTAAGACACAAAATGACCCTAATGACCCAAAATGACCCCGATGATCCAACATACCCCAAAAAAACAAAAGACCCCAAAGACAATTAAAGACCACGAAAACCCTTAAGATGCCAAAAACCCATGACACTTTAGACCCATTAAACCAGCTTGAACCCTTGACCATTTAGAACTTTAGACCACTTGGACCATTTTTGATTATAAAAAAATTACAAATAAATAATATCACCAATATTACAAATAAATTTGTACAAAAGAAATGTTTGTATAATGATTGGTGTAAATTATGACATCACAGCAACTCAAGTTCAGTCAGGTCATTATCCTCAGTTAAAACAAGCCCGTGCCTCTGCAGCGATGCATGGTGATCGAGCGTAGAGAGCCTGACCACACTAGTATTTCTAATTATTTTACAATAAAGGCACTCGGCAGACAGCATACCTCCGCCGGGTTGAACTGTTTACGTTTCGTATCTCACTGATAGGCCAGATCTGGATTCGGGCCTGAACCCAAATCTAATTGGCTTGTTCTTGTTGCCTGACCAACTTATCCACCAAGTTTCGTACGAATCCGTCCACAACTTTTTGAGATATCATGCCATGTATTGGTTTCGCCGATCACTCAATGGTGAAGAATCACTTTAAAAAATTCTCTGATCCAGATCCGGATTTTCACCAAAATCTAATCATTTCGTTCTTGTCACATACCCAACCTCTCCACCAAATTTCGTCCCAATCCATTAACAACTTGAGATATCCTGTTCAAAAAACAGACAAAGACAAAGAAAACCACAAGGGGTAAAAACAAATTCCATCTACCTTTGGTGACAGAGGTAAATATGGTACTCATTTTATTCACCTTTTCTCACTGAAGAATTATCGATGGAAATTGTGCCGAAATTTCGTAGTTTAATCAAATTATATAATTTTATCACATTATTCTCAAATGATAGAATTCCACAAGTCAATTCCATTCCATCAGCAGTGTTGCAGTGACGGAGAGTGTCATGGCGGAAGTCGGTGTACATCAAGGCTCGACAATGAGCCCATTTCTGTTTGTTATTACGATTGATGTTCTGACAGCTGATGTAAGAATATGCACAAACAACATGGTGCATGCAGGTGGTGGATGACATAGTAGTGGGTGCTCAAAGTAAGGCAGAGATAGAATTGAAATTGTAAGAGTGGACGAAGGCATTGGGAGTTCTGGGTCTGAGGATTAGTCTGTCAAAGGCAGAGTACATGAGATGTATAGTGAGTAGTGAAGAGGTAGAGGAAAATTAAGTGGTTATGTAAGGGGAAAAGATCAAGGAGATGCATCAGTTCAAGAACCCGGGGTCAGTAGTGTAGCGGGACGGTGAGTTAGATGGGTAGATGAGCATATGGATACATGCAAGATGGAGTAACTGGGAGAAGGTTTCAGGCGTGCTTTGTGATGGAAAGATGCCGATGACACTGAAGAGAAAGGTGTACAGAACGGAAGGGAGGGAAGCGGTGTTGATGTTGTTGTTGTATAGTCCTGGACAGTTCTCTTGAAGAAGCACGCGGCACGAAGACAGCTGATTGATCTCCCAAGAGCGATCTAGAGATCTCCCACATCTTGGATGGTGAGAGAGTGAGAGTGAGAGTGAGAGTGAGAGTGAGAGTGAGAGTGAGAGAGAGAGAGAGAGAGAGAGAGAGAGAGAGAGAGAGAGAGAGAGAGAGAGAGAGAGAGAAAGAGAGAGAGAGAGAGAGAGAGAGAGAGAGAGAGAGAGAGAGAGAGAGAGAGAGACAGACGCAAGAGGGAAAGGGCCTGTCCATGGAACCAACCGGCTGCTTGACTTGATTTTTATTTTGTATTTTTACCTCTGCCACCAAAAATGGATGGAGGTTATGTTTTCACCTCTGTCTGTTTGTCCGTTTGTTTGTTTGAGAACAGAATATCTTGAAACGTTGCTGGACGGATTCGGACTAAATTTGGCAGAGACGTAGCGTATGCGACAAGTACGAAATTATTAGATTTTGTTGAAGATCCAGATTTGGATTCGCTACCAGATTTTAAGTGATGCTTTGCCATTGGGAGATAGGACCAAAAACGATGCATAGCAGGATATCTCAAAAAGTTGTGGACGGATTTAGACGACACTTGCTGGACCGGTTGGGTGTATGACAAGGAATAATCGAATCAATTTCGGTGAAGATCCGGATCTGGATCCGGCTCGTAGAATTTATATATAGCATATGTATATATATATATAAATAAGCAAAGATTTGCGGTTGGGAGTAAATCCAAATGACTCCATGGTAAGATCTCCAACCTTTAATTGAACAAACAATGACTCAACGTTTCGATTAACAACATGTGAAGCCACACGCCTCCGTTAATCTTCCTCAAGAGTGATAAAATCATCTCAACATCCCCTTATATGCAAAGTGGGCGGGGTATATGCAAAGTGGGGTGGGCAAAGCTGGACAGCCAATGAAACCGTATCACACCGCTCTCGTGAACTGAGAACGTTACTGACCAAATTCAAAAATCAACCGCACATTAACGGCTTAAAATAATCCTGTAAGCAATGCTGGATTATAAATCAAGTGTTTAGAGAATCCGGAACAATCATTACATTTAATTAGAAGTTAAACTTGTAAATAATTAAATGGTAAATTGTAAATTAGAATTGTAAATTTAGATGAACTAAATTTACCATTTAATTATTTACAAGTTTAACTTCTAATTAAATGTAATGATTGTTCCGGATTCTCTAAACACTTGATTTATAATCCAGCATTGCTTACAGGATTATTTTGAGCCGTTAATATGCGGTTGATTTTTGAATTTGGTCAGTAACGTTCTCAGTTCACGAGAGCGGTGTGATACGGTTTAATTGGCTGTCCAGCTTTGCCCACCCCACTTTGCATATACCCCGCCCACTTTGCATATAAGGGGATGTTGAGATGATTTTATCACTCTTGAGGAAGATTAACGGAGGCGTGTGGCTTTGTCACATGTTGTTAATCGAAACGTTGAGTCATTGTTTGTTCAATTAAAGGTTGGAGATCTTACCATGGAGTCATATATATATATTTATATTTATGTACATATATATATATATACAGGGTGAGTCAAAAGTAGCACCCGATTTCTGTTTTTTCAGCTGTCAGAGATCAGGACTATTATTTCCAGCAAGATGGAGCTCCACCTCATTATGGACGTCATGTTCGTCAGTGGCTTGATGAAAACTTTCCCGGAAAGTGGATCGGTCGCCGCGGTCCGATCGAGTGGCCGGCACGCCTCCCAGACCTTACACCTCCAGATTTCTTTCTTTGGGGGCTCATGAAAGACCTTGTTTATCGTGAAAAGCCTCGTACCATTCAGGGATTGAAGGCTCAAATCACTGCACAGTTTGAGGAAATTGATATCGAACTCTGCAAGCGTGTGTGCCACTCTGTGCCTGCTCAGCTGCAATTGTGCATCGATCACGAGGGAGGGCACTTTGAAAATTGCAAGTAAAACAGCTTGGTCCACTTCCGTAATAATTTTCCCCCGAATAAATGGTTAGATAAACATGTCATTCATTTATTTCTACCTTCTTGTACACTGTAATACAAATGGCAAACAAACAATCAACTGACAGAAATATATATATATATATATATAAACAGAAATCGGGCGCTATTTTTGACTCACCCTGTATATATATATATATATATATATATATATATATATGTATATATATATATATATATATATATATATATATATAATATATTTAGAAATATAGCAGGATATCTGAAAAGGTTGTGGACGAATGATTTTGATTAAATGTGATTCTGTATTGTGATTTTCTGGTCTATTCTGGGATAAAAAACGTAAACTGTTCACCTGGAGGAGGTATGCTCTCGACTGAGTGCCGCACTAGTTAAAAAACTGTTTTCATTATTTTGAACATATGGAAGAATAAGAAGACGTCTGAATACAAATGGACACGGACGGACTTTGCATTTTCAGATGCTGTCGAGTTTTCTTTCAGTTTATGGGATCAATAGTGACCGACTAGACTCTGCTGTAAAAAAAAAATGGAACCGATCTTGTGTTTTCTACCATTTTTATGACACTGCCAATTCCACGTTGGTGGAACTTGGATTTGGTGGCAACTTAATATTGTGGAGTCCATGCAGTTTGTGGCAGATCAGTTATGATGTGGGGCTTCTTGTTATGATTGTAAACTTAACCTTGTCATTGCAGAATAACCTGACAGGAGAAAAGTACCGCAGGGACACTTTGGATCATGTTGTCATTCCATATTTTGACAACCACCCACATCTCACACAACCTGTATTCGGAGATGACATCGTTCTCATGCAGTTACTGACTTCTTGTGAAACTTTGTCATCACAAGGTTGCCCTGGCCTGCAAGGAGTCCCGATTTAAATCCAGCACGGCTTGTTTGTGATCTTCTTGGGCGTAGTTAAGAAAATTGCCCCTGCTATGTAAACAATGGCACAGGTGGAGGCCGCTTGGCACCAATAATTACAATACCAGTGCAAGCAACTTCAATGCAGGAGGAGGCCATTAGGCCCATCAAAGCCTGCACTATGGTTGCCAACCCTTAATTCACCCCAGATTTTTTTTTTTTTACCTCGAACCCTCCCCCCCCCCCCCCCCTTCACATGCCGCCCCCCCCTTCCCATGCCTCCTCCCCCCAAGCCCTCCCCCCCCTCCATAAATCTCCCGATGTCCCTGCTCTCCATCTTGTACTCCCGCTCCCTTTATCATATGTTTTATGTTTTATGTGTCAGTTTGTCTTTTTTGCGATCACTGTTAGCTCTTACACGAGCCTCGACCTTGTATACAACAAAAAAAAATTCTTTAAAAAAAAAACCTATGGTTGTTTGTTCGTGGTTTCATCGAAATTGTGTGTAGCTTCTGAGAAGAAAGCAAATACCTATTTTGGTGGGTCAAACCTGGACGCACTTCGACCCCCATTAGACCCCCTTAGACTCCAATGTTTTTAATTTTAAGTTTGGTCACAATCCCATCAGCGATTTTGGAGATGAAGTTGCAGGTATTTACGGAGTGACAGACTGACAGACGGATGACGCTCCATCCCATAAGCTGTCCGGAGGCACATGGTGAACTACCGCAGATGTTCAAATTGACCATCGTCAGCTTCTAAGCACTGGTGACAGCGGCGAACAACTCAATGACAAACATTCACCAACGTATCTGGTGGGATAGACAACTGCACACAACTGTTTAGTTTCATTCCTTAGTTCTTTAAGTGTGGTTGGTTTTCTAATGTACACTAAATCCTTCAGGTAGCCCCAAAAGCAAAAGTCAGGTGCAGTTAAATCAGGTGAACGTGGGGGTACTTAACACTTTATCTTCGGCCTACCCGCCGGTCTGGGAAATGGTCATCAAGATGAGCCTTGACATGGTAATGTGGGGGTGCTGTGCCTTGTTGGTAGTAAACGTCCTAAAGTAAACAACTGCTGAATTGCGGGCACAAGGGATACCTCGAGCTTGTGGAGCTATGCAGCTCCAGGAACTGCTTCTTCAAAAAGGTGCACTCCCACAACACTCTAGTCCTGGTAAATACACTGCCTTCTCCACATGAATGTTAGGGTTAGGGTTAGGGTTAGCTGTTAGGGTTAGGGTTAGTTGTTAGGGTTAGCGTTAGGGTTAGCGTTAGGGTTAGGGTTAAGGGTTATGGTTAGGGTTAGGGTTAGGGTTACGGTTACGGTTAGGGTTAGGGTTAGGGTTAGGGTTAGGGTTAGGGTTCGCGTTAGGGTTAGGGTTAGGGTTAGGTCTAGTTGTTAGGGTTAGGGTTAGGGTTAGGGTTAGCGTTAGGGTTAGGGTTAGCGTTAGGGTTAGGGTTAGTTGTTAGGGTTAGGGTTGCACCAATAAACACACGTATGTCAGTTAGCTCTCCCAATGAGCTTGGATGTTAGTTCACCTGACCAATCATTCATGCCCACATGCAAACAGTGCATCCTCACCCACTTTCCCTTGAAACTTTCACAAAATTCAGCTCTGCGACAGTCTAGGCACATAAGATTTCCACTTGGCTGTTTTGTGAATCCGGGGTACACTCGCCCTGCTCATTCTAGTCTCACGAGCACGTCACCTTACAGATTTTTGTGCTGATCGTGTGAATTGCTGTAACACCATAGCAGAATTGTCCCCACCTGTTGATGGGTGGGCTCTCCCAGATCGTTGCTTGCACACATCTTGCACACATCTTGCACAGTACCGTATGTCTCAAATCACAAATTCGTGTAATTGTTATTCGTGATGGAGGTGGCAAATTGCAAATTCACATCTCCACTGTCTTTGTACTTCACACCCATTTTCGAATTTCCAACACCACTTCAAAATTAGCTGAAACTTCAAAAATAACGGACCTCTGCCATGTTGTTTATGCTTTGCATTATGGATATCGTTTCGCTTTTGTCTTTGCGATGAACACCATCTGTTAGGTGCATGCCACACTAATTAGGAGGCATTTTAAAATTGGGTTTCACCATGACTATGTGAATATTATATATATATATATATATATATATATATATATATATATATATATATATATATATATATGCCAACCATGGCGGCACAGTGTGCTTTTGGGAGCAGGAAATCTCAAAGTGGATTTTTTGGGGGGGCCGCCTTGTGGATGAAATGGCCCAGAAGAGAACTCCGTCCAGGTGGAGGAAGAAGAGAACTAAGACCAGGAGGAATAAGAGTCCTCGTATGGAAGTAGGACGAGCAAGCTGGATCACGGAGAAGTTTTGGAGGAAACATTGATTCTGGTTTTCTCTGTATGGAATTGGGATCCAAGCTGGGAGCTGGGATCACCCTGTGTCTTTGAGAGAGGGGACGGAGCCACCTTGCTTGGAGGAGAAAGAAGGGCTTGGAGAAGAAGAATCGCAGACCAGGAGATCTCATTTTGAAAAGGAAAAATGGGGCCACGAGGCCTGGTTGTGGAACTACTCGTCGCTGGCCTTCAACATGGCTGATTAATATCATCGTGCTCTGTTTGGCTTTCTACATATTGGGTGCTACTCGCCGCTTGCGCTGCTCATAGCAGTTTTACTTTGTCTTTGGACTGACTTCATCACTGGCTCTCGTCTCGCACCTGGTTTCAAAAGCGAGCTCCATTGAGTCGTGCGTCCACCCTGCACAACGTAGACAAAGGGAAGACCCACCTACATTCTCAACTTGTTGCATATGTGTGATGTGTGGCACCAAGTGGGTGAGGATTTGAGCTTTATTTCTCTTTATTTCTTTATTTGTATATATGTATCTATATATACTTTTTTTTTTTTCCCCCGTTAACCAAGGAAGCACACTGACCATCTGACATGATGCTAACGTCATGTGCATAAATTATACCAACACATCACCTCCAAACTACCTTCTTCCCCCAAGCCCTCAACCTCCCATAGATCTCCCGATGTCCCTGCTCTCAAATGTTGTACTTGCGTGCTTCCCCTTCTCTCCCCATCTTGTCTCCCGCTCCCTTTATTTCATCTTATGTGTCTGGTTTTTTTTTTGTCATTAATGTTAGCTACAAATAGACAAAGGCAGAGATGTCGATCTCGATTTCACCCTTGCTGTGGGCTCATCAGGACAACATACTGCTGATTTTTATTTGTGACTATAATAAGCCCCAAATAAACACAGATGAATAAATGAAATGAACCATAGAGCTTTTTATATTTTTTATAACTTATTTAGAATACTTTTTATGATAAAAAATAAAATAAACTCCAATTGTGAAGAATCATTAAAAAAAAAAAAATTATCCTTTACGGATCTGGACGGAGTGAGGAGAATGAGTGGGTCAGAGGAAGGCGCTAAAATGTTGTGAATGCACATGAATGACGACTACCATTCGAACAACTGATCGAAGAGTTGACCGAAATGTGGGAAAAGGTGGTGATGGTAGTTTTGGGGTGAATCTCTTGGACTTGGCAAGCTTTATTATAGGTGTAATTCAAGTGGGTGCAATCATGCAAATACAATGGGCTTCTGGCTTTCTTTACCTTTTGGCATTAATCAAACCATTGGACTACTTTGAAAAGCAATTCATTGGTGACTGCATGATGGCACAATCACCTGACATCATAAAAAATACCAGCATTGGCAGACAGAAATGCAATTACCGAGACTCCCAGAGTAATTACTGCCAATGGACTTGAGACCGTTACCCTTAGCAATATTCCATGTTCTCCATATTGCATAAAATATTTTTGCCCGAAAAAATAACGTTTAACAGTCGCATTCCCATGAGATTAAGTGCATGTGGCAGAGGCGTTGGGTTTAGTGGGGCAGAGGGGACCAAAGGGGTCCAAGTTGGTTGCATAAATTATTAAGACTATCTGCATTGCAGGGAGGTCGTCAGACAGCACAACATTTCTTACCCTGTTGTTGCAGCTGAGCTCCAAAATGAGACTTATTTGAAAACTTTGCCGAGGAAGTACAGACGTGGCTTACTTAACTTGCAGTTTCTTTCCACAACACTTGTCTCACAAATAGTGTTACAGTTTCCTTTATCATCCACTCTTTTTGTTGTCCTGTTCCTCTCACAAGTAACATGTGGACACCGGAGGGGGCTTTTTGGCCTATCATGCATGCCTGTGCTCTATCAGCAATACATTCATTCAATCTATTAGTTTATCAACTTATTTTCACTGGAAGGTGGAGGGTGGAGGAGGCAGAGTACATTTGTCAGCCACAGGAAAACCACCAGGGTAATATATATATATACACACACACAGAGTGGTCCAGAAACCCTGGGCACATTTTGAAGAACAATACCTGCAACAAACAACTAAGTTTATTATTCTTTGTGGCAAAACCAACAAACATGATTTTGGGTTACTTTGGTTATTTGGGGTATTTAAGGGTCTTTTAGGTCTTTAATGGTCTTTGGGGTCTTCAGGGTGTTTGGGTCTTTGGGGTATTTTGGGTCATCAGGGTCTTTTTGGTCTTCAGTGTGTTTTTGGCCTTCAGGGTGTTTTGGGTCTTCGGGGTGTCTTGGGTCTTCAGGGTCTTTTGGTTCTTCGGAGTCTTTAAGGGTCTTTTGGATATTCGGGGTGCTTTAATCTTCAGGATATGTTTGGTCTTTAAGGGTCCTTGGGGGTCTTCAGGGTATTTAAGGGTCTTCGGGGTCTTTTGGGTATTTAAGGGTTTTTCATTATTTGTTGTATTTTGGGTCTTCGGGGTCTTTAAGGGTCTTCAGGGTCTTTTCAGGCTTTTGGGTCTTTGGAGTCTTCAGTGTATTTAAGTGTCTTTTGGGTCTTCAGGTTGTTTTGGGTCTTCAGCGTCTTTAAGGGTCTTTGGGGTCTTCAGGGTATTTTGGGTCTTCGGAATCTTTTGAGTTTTCATGGTGTTTTGGGTCTTCAGGGTCTTTTGGTTGGAACCTCCCGGCCTTTAAGGGTATTTTGGGTGTTTTGAGTCTTCAGGGTCTTTGGGGTCTTCATTGTCTTTTGGGTATTTTGGTTCCTCTGAGTCTTTAAGTATCTTTGAGGTATTTTGGGTCTTCTGGGTCTTTCAGATATTTTGTGTGTTTTGGGTCTTCGGGGTATTTTGGGTCTTCGGGGTCATTAATGGTCTTTGGGGTCTTCAGGGTGTTTTGGGTCTTCGGGGTGTCTTGGGTCTTCAGGGTCTTTTGGTTCTTCGGAGTCTTTAAGGGTCTTTTGGATATTCGGGGTGCTTTAATCTTCAGGATATGTTTGGTCTTTAAGGGTCCTTGGGGGTCTTCAGGGTATTTAAGGGTCTTCGGGGTCTTTTGGGTATTTAAGGGTTTTTCATTATTTGTTGTATTTTGGGTCTTCGGGGTCTTTAAGGGTCTTTTCAGGCTTTTGGGTCTTTGGGGTCTTCAGTGTATTTAAGTGTCTTTTGGGTCTTCAGGTTGTTTTGGGTCTTCAGCGTCTTTAAGGGTCTTTGGGGTCTTCAGGGTATTTTGGGTCTTCGGAATCTTTGGAGTTTTCATGGTGTTTTGGGTCTTCAGGGTCTTTTGGTTTGAACCTCCCGGCCTTTAAGGGTATTTTGGGTGTTTTGAGCCTTCAGGGTCTTTGGGGTCTTCATTGTCTTTTGGGTATTTTGGTTCCTCTGAGTCTTTAAGTATCTTTGAGGTATTTTGGGTCTTCTGGGTCTTTCAGATATTTTGTGTGTTTTGGGTCTTCGGGGTATTTTGGGTCTTCGGGGTCATTAATGGTCTTTGGGGTCTTCAGGGTGTTTTGGGTCTTTGGGGTATTTTGGGTCATCAGGGTCTTTTTGGTCTTCAGTGTGTTTTGGGTCTTCAGGGTCTTTTGGTTCTTCAGGGTCTTTTGGTTCTTCGGAGTCTTTAAGGGTCTTTCAGATCTTCGGGGTGCTTTAATCTTCAGGATATTTTTGGTCTTTAAGGGTCCTTGGGGTTTTCAGGGTATTTAAGGGTCTTTTGGGTATTTAAGGGTTTTTCGTTATTTGTGGTATTTGGGGTCTTCAGGGTCTTTTCGGGCTTTTGGGTCTTCAGTGTCTTTAAGGGTCTTTTGGGTATTCAGGTTGTTTTGGGTCTTCAGGGTATTTAAGGGTCTTTGGGGTCTTCAGGGTGTTTTGGGTCTTCAGGGTGTTTTGGGTCTTCAGGGTATTTTGGGTCTTCGGAATCTTTTGGGTTTTCAGGGTCTTTGGGGTCTTCAGTGTCTTTTGGGTATTTGGGTTCCTCTGAGTCTTTAAGTATCTTTGGGGTATTTTGGGTCTTTCAGATCTTTTGTGTGTTTTGTGTGTTTTCAGTCTTTGGGGTATTTTGGGTCTTCAGGGTCTTTTGGGTCCTTTGGATCCTTAAGGGTGTTTTGTGTATTCAGGGTATTCGAGGTATTTTGGGACTTTGCAGTCTTTAAGGGTATTTTGGGTCTTCAGGGGTCTTGGTCTTGGTCTTTAAGGTAAGACCCTTAAGGGTCTTTTGGGACATAAACAGTCATCAAAGGTCTGAGGGGTCTCATCAGTCTAAAGGGTCAAAAAGTATATTCCAACATTACGTAATTAAGTTCACGGACTGTTTTGGGTGTGAATTTTATTTGAAGAAGACGTTTTGGTCACAAATAAACATACAAATAAACATCACCATATATGTTTGCTCGATTATATGTTATGTTATATGTTATATATATATATATTTCTTCAGCAGGTGTATGAATCAAATCGGCACCCCTTTACATTAACTTTTCTAGAGCATTACTTGGTTCCTCCTCAGAACACAAGGGTAGTCAAGCATGCACACGATATTTTTTGATGCCCCTTATTTTGTATTGTTTGGCATTTTCTACAAGCTATGGAATGTCCCTTCTTTTCTATACTTTGCCACATGGCACATCATACCCTTATATAAAGCGGCCTTTTCTATCCCCCTGGCATTTTACCTAAGAATTGCAATACCCTCTACCAGCATCAGCAGATGGCGCTACACGGTACACATTTACATAGAGAATATACGCCCCTCCCCCGGTCCCCAAATCCACGAATGAGGCCGTGGCCACATTGCCTATGTTACCCCCCAGCCAAAGTTGTATTTGTATTTGTACCCCGAGTAAAGTATAAAAGCGTTTATAGCTGGAGTACCCGGCGGCGTTGCTCAAGCCAGAAAGAAACATTAACATATTTGAAACTAGAACGGGCACTCGGTAGAGCGCATACCTTCGCCGCAGCTACTGTTCTGTACTGTACTAAAATACGATTTTGACCTTTTCGTGACCTTGACCTTGACCTTTGACCCGATTGCTCCCAAAATCTAATCAAATGTGTCCCGTATAATAACCAATCATCCCACCAAATTTCATGCAATTCGGTTGAATACTTTTTGAGTTATGCGAATAACATACACACACACACACACACAGACATACAAATAAATACACAGCGATTAAAACATAACCTTCCGCTTTTGCGAAGGTAATTACGTACTGTTTGAACATGAGTTGGACCTGAGTACGTCGATTAATCACAGACGATTGGACTTTGATTACATCTATTAACTAGAATCCGGGCACTCGGTAGAGCGCATACCTTCGCCGCAGCTACTGTTCTGTACTTGGCATGGGAGTGTATGCGATGTGAAACTTTATGTGAAATGCGATCGATTTTTAAAAATCAGAATTTGAGCAAATCTGTTTCATTCGTCTGTTAATATGCCTCCCCGATTGACAAATCTGCAATTTGAATTTCATTTGAGGTTGAAATGATTGCGGGAGATCGCGTTATAGTGATGACGTCTTGGATGGACATCCTCTTCTTCAGTCGCTCATAACTTTGAGTGAAATACGATCGAGTTAAAAATAGTCAGAATTTGAGCAAATCTGTTTCATTCGTTTGTTAATATGCCTCATCTCTTGACAAATCTGCAATTATAATTTTTTTTGAGGTTGAAATGATCGCGGGAGATCGCGTTATAGTGATGACGTCCTGGATGGACATCTTCTTCTTCAGTCGCTCATAACTTTGAGTGAAATACGATCGAGTTAAAAATAGTCAGAATTTGAGCAAATCTGTTTCCCAAAATCTAATCAAATGTGTCCCGTATAATAACCAATCATCCCACCAAATTTCATGCAATTCGGTTGAATACTTTTTGAGTTATGCGATTAACATACACAGACATACAAATAAATACACAGCGATCAAAACATAACCTTCCGCTTTTGCGAAGGTAATAAATACACAGCGATCAAAACATAACCTTCCGCTTTTGCGAAGGTAATAAATACACAGCGATCAAAACATAACCTTCCGCTTTTGCGAAGGTAATTAACCTGAAATTGCAGACAGAATTATTTATTTTATCTGAGAAGCTAAACGAATCTTCTTCTTCTTTAGTACCTCAAACTTTATGTGAAATGCGATCGATTTTTAAAAATCAGAATTTGAGCAAATCTGTTTCATTCGTCTGTTAATATGCCTCCCCGATTGACAAATCTGCAATTTGAATTTCATTTGAGGTTGAAATGATTGCGGGAGATCGCGTTATAGTGATGACGTCTTGGATGGACATCCTCTTCTTCAGTCGCTCATAACTTTGAGTGAAATACGATCGAGTTAAAAATAGTCAGAATTTGAGCAAATCTGTTTCATTCGTTTGTTAATATGCCTCATCTCTTGACAAATCTGCAATTATAATTTTTTTTGAGGTTGAAATGATCGCGGGAGATTGCGTTATAGTGATGACGTCCTGGATGGACATCTTCTTCTTCAGTCGCGCATAACTTTGAGTGAAATACGATCGAGTTAAAAATAGTCAGAATTTGAGCAAATCTGTTTCATTCGTTTGTTAATATGCCTCATCTATTGTCAAATCTGCAATTATAATTTTTTTTGAGGTTGAAATGATCGCGGGAGATCGCGTTATAGTGATGACGTCCTGGATGGACATCTTCTTCTTCAGTCGCTCATAACTTTGAGTGAAATACGATCGAGTTAAAAATAGTCAGAATTTGAGCAAATCTGTTTCCCAAAATCTAATCAAATGTGTCCCGTATAATAACCAATCATCCCACCAAATTTCATGCAATTCGGTTGAATACTTTTTGAGTTATGCGATTAACATACACACACACAGACATACAAATAAATACACAGCGATCAAAACATAACCTTCCGCTTTTGCGAAGGTAATGAGGGCAAATATAATGGAAAAGCAATTACATCCAAATCAGAATCCATCACAAATGTCAAATCATCATTTTACCTTTTCGTTGAATATATGCTGGTGAATGTGTCATTCATCACGTTTCTGAGTTAAGTATCAGACGGCATCAGCCCACGGGTCCTAAAATCCTGCTCTGCCGCTCTATCTCACCCTCTCTCTGTTCTTTTCACCCTATCTTTTGCTCAAGGTCATCTGCCAGCATCCTGGAAATCAGCTAACATTACCGCTTTACACAAAAAAGGTGCAAAAACAGATCCTTGCAACTACAGACCAATCAGCCTGCTCCCAATTATCAGCAAAGTCATGGAATCCATCATTGCTTCGGATATGAAATCTTTCCTCTTCTCCAATGGCTTGATCTCTGATCATCAATTTGGTTTCAGACCAGGTCACTCTACTCTGGACATGCTGCTTCTGCTGTCTCAACAATGGATGGAGGTCCTCAATGCCAAACAGGAAATCAGAGCTGTCTCCCTTGACATATCAAGGGCCTTTGATACGGTCTGGCACCCAGCTCTGCTCACCAAACTCTCCTCCTATGGTATCCATGGAAATCTCCATGCATGGCTTGCGGACTTCCTCTCTGGTCGTAGTCAACGTGTGGCCCTGAATGGATTTCTCTCATCTCCCCTTCCTGTTCAGGCTGGAGTTCCCCAAGGAAGTGTGCTGGGCCCTGTGCTTTTTCTGGTCTTTATCAATGATCTCTCTGACTCTCTGGAAAATCCTCTCTATCTCTTTGCTGATGACTCCACTCTCTGCCGCTCCATTCCTCTTCCCTCAGATCGGCAGTCTGCAGCCTCCTCACTCTCTGAAGACCTGGACAAAATCACAGACTGGTCAAACAAGTGGAACATGTCTTTCAATCCTGACAAATCTCACTCTCTTACTATGTCTCTCCGAAAAGATCGACTGGACAACCCTCCCATCTACTTTCTCAACAATCCTCTCCAAGAAGTTCTGTCACTCAAGCTTTTGGGTCTCACTATCTGCCATGATCTTTCTTGGGAAAACCACATTTCCAAGCTGGCCTCCAAAGCCAGTCGCCGACTGGGCATCCTCCGTCGTGCGAAGTCCTTCCTCGGCACACCTGAGCTCCTCACCACATACAAGGCTTTCATCCACAGCTCAATGGAATACTGTTCTCCCCTATGGGCTGGTGCTCCTGCCTCACACCTGGCTCGGCTTCACGCTGTTGAATCCAAAGCTTTCAAAATCATTGGAATCTCCCGCGATGAAGCTATCTCTGAGGGCCTTTCACTCACTCACCGCAGGCAGGTAGGTGGCCTTTCTGTCTTCTACCGACTCCTCTCCGGCCTTGCTCCCCCAGCTCTCTCTGTGCTCTGTCCCCCAAATATTCCTACAGGTCGCACAAGATCTGCCAGCAACCCTCTGATGGTTAAACTGCCGAAATCTCGGCTCTCTGCTCACCTTCACTCTTTCATTCCTCTTTTCTCCCGCCTGTGGAACAAACTCCCACACTCCCTTCAATCCCTCTCCTCCCTCCAGGTCTTTAAAACAGCTGTTCACCACCATCTCTTATCTTCCCCCATCCATAACCTTGATCTTTTCTACCCCCACTAATTCACCCCAGATCCACCTTGTTTGAAATTCCAACTTCTTTCCTGGAAATCCTGGCAGTGTCCATATGTTTATACCTCTCCCACCCCCCCCCCCCCCTTCACATGCCTCCCCCCCTTAACATGCCTCCCCCCCAAAGCCCTCTCCCTCCCACAGATCTCTCGATGTCTCCATGTCTCTCGGTCCCTGCTCTCAAATGTTGTGTTTGTGTCCTTCCCCCTCTCTCCCCATCTTGTCTACCGCTCCCGATGTTATTTGTTTTATGTGTCTGTTTGTCTTTCTGTGTGATTAATGTTCGCTCTTTCACGAGCCTCCATCTTGTATACAAAAAAAAAAAAAAAAAAAAAAAAAAGTATGATGACGTACAGGAAGAAGAAGAAGCCTTACCATCAACTTCAACCGCTTCCGGAATTGTTTTATTATTTGTGTTCAAATGTCTGGTGATTGTTTTGTGTTTATTTATGCGAATTTGTACTTGTATATAACTGTCATTAATCAAAAAGGCTTCAGCACTAAAGAGCGATTTTTTTAAATCCAAAAAAGTGAACTTTTTTTTTTCAGAAAAATGTTTTTTTTTTTGGGGCCTAAAACACTCCCAGTCAGTCACTGATGAACCTCTGAAACTTTGACGAAGATCCGTTCAGCCATCTCTGAGAAAAATGGCAACAAACACACACAGGCTCTCTTATATAGTAGATTTTGGGTCTTATTATTATATCTTACAAGCCGAATGCACCCGGCGTTGCCCGAGTTCTTTTTGAATGAATTGACTACTACAATTCAGCTCAACTTGTAATTGCGAAATGGGCCCAGCCCGGCCGAGACGGCCTCGACCGGCCTCACCACCTGGCCGATAACCTTCCTGGGGCCCTTCCCGACATTTTAAGTTATTTTTGAATGAATTTACTACGATAATTCAGCTTTTACTTGCGGCCGTAGAAGATTGACTACTATAATTCAGCTCAGCTTTTAATTGCGAAATGGGCCAAGCCCGGCCTCGACGGCCTCGACCGGCCTCGCAACCTAGCCTAAAACCTTCCCGGGGCCCGTCCCGACATTTTTTGTTTCAGCGGGTTTTTTTTGTTTTTTTTTGTTTTTTTTGTATACAGAATCGAGGCTCGTGAAAGAGCTAACATTCACTTCACAAACAAATCAAACAGACAAACAAAATATATAAAAAGAGGGAGCGGAAGACAAGATGGGGAGAGAAGGGGAAGCACTCAAACACAACATTTGAGAGCAGGGAGATGTGTGGGAGGGAGGGGGCTTGGGGGGAGGAGGCGTGGGAAGGGTGGGGAGGGGGGGTGGGGGGGGTGGGAGAAGTATAAAACACAAGGACACCAAGGACTTCCAGGACAGAAGTTGGTATTTCCAAAAAGTAGATTTGGGGTGAAATTAGCAGGGGTAGAAAAGATCAAGGTTTTGGATGGGGGAAGATAAGAGATGGTGGTGAACAGCTGTTTTAAAGACCTGGAGGGTGGATTGGGATTGAAGAGAGTGAAGGAGTTTGTTCCAGAGGCGGGAGAAAAGAGGAATGAAGGAGTGACGGTGAGCAGAGAGTCTTGATTTTGGCAGTTTAACCATAAGAGGGTTGCAGGCAGATCTTGTGCGACCTGTAGGAATATTTGGGGAACAGAGCCCAGAGAGAGCTGGGGGGGCAAGGCCAGAGAGGAGTCGGTAGAAGACGGAAAGACCACCAACCTGCCTGTGGTGAGTAAGTGACTGAAAGGCCCTTGGAGTTAGCTTCATCGCGGGAGATTCCAATGATTCTGAACGCTTTGGTTTCAACAGCATGAAGACGAGCTAGGTGTGAGGCAGGAGCACCAGCCCAGAGCGGAGAGCAGTATTCCATTGAGCTGCAGATGAAAGCCTTGTATGTGTTGAGGAGCTCAGGTGTGCCAAGGAAGGACTTCGCACGATGGAGGATGCCCAATCGGCGACTGGCTTTGAAGGCCAGATTTGAAATGTGGTTTTCCCAGGAAAGATCATGGCAGATAGTGAGACCCAAAAGCTTGAGTGAAAGAATTTCTTGGAGAGGATTATTCAGAAATTGGATGGGAGGGTTGTCCAGTCGGTCTTTTCAGAGAGACATCGTAAGAGTGTGAGATTTGTCAGGATTGAAAGACATGTTCCACTTGTTTGCCCAGTCTGTGATTTTGTGAAGGTCTGCCGAGAGTGAGGAGGCTGCAGACTGCCGATCTGAGGGATGAGGAATGGAGCGACAGAGAGTAGAGTCGTCAGCAAAGAGATAAGGAGGATTTTCAAGAGAGTCAGAGAGATCATTGATGAAGACCAGAAAAAGCACAGAGCCCAGAATACTGCCTTGGGGAACTCCAGCCTGAACAGGAAGAGGAGATGAGAGAAACCCATTCAGGGCCACACGTCGACTACGACTAGAGAGGAAGTCCGCAAGCCATGCGTGGAGATTTCCATGGATACCAAAGGAGGAGAGTTTGGTGAGCAGAGCGGGGTGCCAGACCGTATCGAAGGCACATGATATGTCAAGGGAGACAGCTCTAATTTCCTGTTTGGCATTGAGGACCTCCATCCATTGTTGTTAAAGCAGAAGCAGCATGTCCAGAGTAGAGTGACCAGATCTGAAACCAAATTGATGATCAGAAATCAAGCCATTGGAGAAGAGGAAAGATTTCATATCCGAAGCAATGATGGATTCCATGACTTTGCTGATAATTGGGAGAAGGCTGATTGGTCTGTAGTTGCTAGGATCTGTTTTTGCACCTTTTTTGTGCAAAGCGGTGATGTTGGCTGATTTCGAAGCAGATGGCAGATGACCTTGAGCAAAAGAGGGTGAAGAGAACAGAGAGAGGGAGTGAAAGAGCGGAAGAACAGGATTTATGACCCGTAGGCTGATGCCATCACGTCCAGTTGCAGAATCAGAGTCGAGGGTTGACAGAAACTTTTCCACCTTATCAGGAGGAAAGGACACAGAGTCCAGGAGCAGCTGGGTATGACTGGATATGGTGGGTACAGAGAGGGATGGGTTTGGGACACAAGATTTAGAGGCAAACACAGAGTTGAGGTATTCAGCTTTTTCACGTGCGGAGTCAGCCGTGTAGCCGTTTGAGGTGAGGGAGGGGATGGAGGGGGAACAAACACCAGAAACAGATTTGACCAGACGCCACCAGGATTTGGAAGAGGGAGACAAATAAGAGAGTTCGGTCCTGAGAACGGAGAGATATTGTTTCCTGGCTCTCATGAGGGTGGACACACACTTGTTTCGGGCTTTGTGAAAGGAAATGAGATTTCCTTCCGTTGGATTTGCTTTCCAGGAGACGAAAGCAAGTTGTTTCTGGGCAACAGCCTCACCACAAGATTCCATGTACCATGGACGGGAGGAAGGGTATGACAACTGAAGACGAGATGGGATAAATCTGTGCATGAGAGAGAGCAATTTACTTTGGAAGAATTCCCAGGATGAGTTGATGTCAGAGGCCGCAGAGATGGAAGACCAGTCCAGATGATTGATGGCTGCTTGAAGACCGTGCCAGTTGGCCTGAGTGAAATGCCAGCCTAGTCGACGCTGAGGAGGCTCTCTGAGAATGGACAGAGAGATGTCCACTTTAACAAGCACATGATCAGATGAGCCGATTGGAGCAGGAGAAGAGCAGCAGACATTTTCAGGGAAGTTAATCATAACCAAGTCCAGAAGAGAAGATGCTCCGTTGACTGAGATCCAGGTCGGGAAATTGACAGATTGTGTCAGTCCCAGTGAGTCGCAGAAGTCCTTTGCTGAAGAGCCATGGCTGGTGAGCGAGGTACCACACCCAGCCAACTGGCATGGTGACAATTGAAATCACCACATATGAGGAAGAGAGAGTTGGGATGGGTAGATAGAAGTTGGTCCATATTATCAGACAGCGAGATGTAGATGGAGTCATCACTGTTTGGTGGACGGTACAACACACATATGAACAAAACGTGGGAGCGAAGGGGAAGCCACAGCCAAAGGTATTCCTGGGGGTGAGGTGGAGAGAGGGCAGTGCAGGGCGAGTGAGGAAGAGTTTTTTTTATAAAGATAGCAACCCCACCTCCAGGACGAGGCTCAGGTCTATCATACCGGAGGAGGGAGTAACCTGGGAGAGATACCAAGGAATCAGAGACATCATGAAGGAGGAAAGTTTCTGTTAAGCAGATCACGTCTGGTTTGTCAGAAGCAACCTGTATGGAGAGATCAGTCAAGTTTGAGCGAAGGCCCCGGATGTTTGAGGTCCATACCGTTAATGAAGAGGAGGGGGAGCATCGGATACAGAACAGGGGGTGAGGGGGAGGGGTAGGGTAAGATGTGGAAGAGGAGGAAGTGGTAGGGAGAGCTGTTGAAGGTGTGTCAGAGATTTCAGAATAGCTTGGAGAAAGGGAAGAATGGGGCGGACAAAAGGTTTGATGGTGATTGTGTCAGGCACAGTGAGGTGTTATTTGAGGAGGCGGAAGTGCGAGGCAGAAGGTTGGGGAAGATGAAGGTGAAAGTTGGAAGTTGGAAGGGAGAAGAAGCGGGGAGGACGCTTTGAGGAGGAGGGGTGAGAGGGGCGTCTAGGAGGGGAGGAGCGAGGGAGAGTCTCGGAGGGGAGGGGTGTGGGGGGAGTTTAGGAGGGAAGGGGAAAGGGGGGAGAATTGAAAGGGATGGGTGATGGGGAAGTTTCGAGGGGAGGGGCAAGGGGGAAGATTTGAAAGAGATGGGTGATGGGGAAGATTTGGAGGGGAGGGGCAAGGGGGTAGATTTGGAGGGGAGGGGTGATGGGGAAGTTTAGGAGGGGAGGGGTGATGGGGAAGTTTTGGAGGGAAGGGGTGATGGGGAAGATTTGGAGGGGAGGGGCAAGGGGGAAGATTTGAAAGAGATGGGTGATGGGGAAGATTTGGAGGGGAGGGGCAATATTTGAAAGAGATGGGTGATGGGGAAGATTTGGAGGGGAGGGGCAAGGGGGTAGATTTGGAGGGGAGGGGTAATGGGGAAATTTTGGAGGGGAGGGGTGATGGGGAAGTTTTGGAGGGAAGGGGTGATGGGGAAGATTTGGAGGGAGGGGTGAGATTGGATTTTAGAAAGTGTACGATTAATGGGAAACTAACATTTATGGCAAAATGTGTTTCTTGTGACATTCGAGTCAAAAATACGTTTAAGGACGCTGAAGGAGGGGTGGAGTGCAGGAGAGTTTCGGGAAGTAGAAAAGAGGAACTGTAAGAGATGGATTTTTTTTTTGGAATGAATAGATTTGGTGAGCAAGTCGAAAGCATCCTTTTATAGAAGAAGAAGAAAAAGGTGTTATAATATACGACAGAATACAGTTCTTCAGGGGAAAGTTTAAGCATTTTAAAATTGAGCAGTGAAAACTATCTGGGGAAATGGAAAATGGAAATGGGGGTGAAACACGTGATTAAAGAACGAATGAACAAATAAGAACAACGAATAAACGAATAAGAACAGAAAAGGAAATATTTTTTTGGTTGTTTTTTTTTTAGTTGAAATTTTAAACAAGGACATATGGGGTGAAAGACTGGGACAAAAACAGAGAATGAAAGTAATTGCAGCGCAATCGACGGACCGCTGAGAGAAAAACAAAGCCTCAAGGTCGGACACGGTAGCCTACTAGTACTAGGCCTCAAAATACGCGACACAAATTAACCGACGATTTTGTATACAGGTCTGAAAAATTAACAACGACAATCTTACTAAAGACACACTATAGGTACACACACCGAAAGGTAGATACAGTTTCGACAAAAACACAATTGTGAAAAATTACTTAACTTCGAAAGCGTGAGCGCATGGACAGATTCTAAAAGACATGACCTCCAATCCTGCACATGCGTTTCCTCCTATCTTTCACCGTTCATGAGATTAGCACGTGCAGACAAACAAACAAACAAACAAAAACTTTCTTTTTTATATATATATATTATATACTACCCGAAAGCACCCAGCGTTGCCCGTGTTCTTTTTGAATGAATTTACTACTATAATTCAGCTTTTCATCGCGGCCGTAGAAGATTGACTACTTTAATTCAGCTCAGCTTTTAATTGTGAAATGGTCCCAGCCCGGCCGATGCGGCCGATGCGGCCTCGACTGGCCTCACCACCTAGCCTATAACCTTCCCGGGGCCCGTCCCGACATTTTTGGTTCTTTTTGAATGAACTTACTACTATAATTCAGCTTTTACTTGCGGCCGTAGAAGATTGACTACTATAATTGAGCTCAGCTTTTAATTGTGAAATGGGCCCAGCTCGGCCGAAGCGGCCTCGACCGACCTCGTCACCTAGCCTATAACCTTCCCGACATTTTTGGTTCTTTTTGAATGCATTTACTACTATAATTCAGCTTTTTCTCACGGCCGTAGAAGATTGACTACTATAATTTAGCTCAGCTTTTAATTGCGAAATGGGCCCAGCCCGGCCGAAGCGGCCTTGACCGGCCTCGCCACCTAGCCTATAACCTTCCCGGGGCCCGTCCCGACATTTTCGGTTCTTTTTGAATGAATTTACTACCATAATTAAGCTTTTACTCGTGGCCATAGAAGATTGACTACTATAATTCAGCTCAGCTTTTAATTGCGAAATGGGCCCGGCCCGGCCGAGGTGGGCCTCGACCGATCTCGCCACCTAGCCTATAACCTTCCCGGGGCCCGTCCCGACATTTTTTGTATTAGAGGTTTTCTCCTATCTTTTACCGTTCAGGAGATTAGCTTGCGCAGACAAACAAACAAACAAACAAACAAAAACTTTTTTATACATATGGAAGATTATAGATTATATATAATAGAGCAAACGCATATGGTGATCTTTGTTTGTTTTATACATATAAATGGAAGAGAAATGGCAAACCACCAAGCATGACCCTTGCAAATAAATTGCTTCGGCAATGCCAACACTCTGTGACAGAGTATGGTACTGTACATCATGTACATGTACGAAAATTGGTTCCAATACTCTCCAATACTCTGTGGTGGTGCAGAGGATAAAAGAGCCTGGAGGAAGTGCAGCAATTGAGCGACCCCAGCTGAGACAATCTGCAAGTGCTGCCAATGTGATAGACACTGCCATTTCCGAGTGGGTCTGCATAGTCAGTAGATGCTGCTCAACCTTTCCCCCAATGGGAGCGCGAATTCATGGTCTCTCAAGACGGAGAAATGCCTACAAAACAGCATAAATTCCTCTGCTGGCCACACATCCACCATGTTTAGGTAGGATTCCGAAAGAAAAGATAGACGGCCATGAATACAGGCAGAGAAGTAAATAAAAGCACAACTCTAAAGCACTTAAATGAAAAGTGAAAGAAATTAAAAGTACCTAATATAAGAGAATATAATGCAATGGCACCATGAGCATGCAATCATTCGCACACAATGGGGCGAGGGGTTGAGGATAGGCAAGGGCTTTGCAAAGGACACAGGTAATGGGTATCAGAATGAGGTCCACGGCAAACAAGTCTCCATGCCACGACACTGACCCGCGTACAGCATGGTCCAATGGGCAGCTGTGGCACCTAGGAAAGACGGCAAAGCAACCCGTGGATGAAGAGAGTGGAGAAAGAGAACGGTAAGAGATTGCAGGGTGGCCATGAAGATCAGATCAGGGCCGCATACACATGGAGAGCGGCAAAGCCGAACCAAGGAGTGATACGAAGCCCTAGAGAATACCACGTGTTCAGGACCCGGCTCCGATGGGATGACTTCCTCCAAAAAGGAACAGTTCAACTCTCTTGCTGACACCCTGAATTGATCAACCAAGCCCCTTTATCAACCCCCTCCCGCCTAATATTGTTGGAGCTCTGCCACCCCTCACAGCATATATAGGCGCAGCACAACTTCTTCTAATAGGTCAGTCCATATTGGCTTTTACAAAAAAAAGTTCAAAGCTAATCAAACAAACGGTCCATGCTAATTATCATCAACATAATATATAACCCCTTCAATCCAACAATATTTCCGAACAAGTTACACACTTGTATTATGACATATTTGAGAAACATCAATTTCAAAGCATGTTTTCATCTCCTCTGATCATTCTTCCAAATATAAGCAAACTAGAACAATGTGACTGTGTCGCCAATATGCCTCCGCATTGTCCCACAATGGGTAGATGCCATAACTCTGCATATGTATGGGTAGGGGATCACGTTTGTGAAGTTTTGTGTTGATCGGATAAGGTTCGTTTTTCTATCCAAGATGGCTGCCAAACCACGTGACCTATGACATCATCATTTTCAAACTATATGTAACAGTGCTGTTGGATGATATTTGTAAAATTTCGCATCAATAGGGTGAGCGGTTTCAGAGATATAATTATTTAATATTTTACTTTAATCCAATATGGCTGCCAAACCATGTGACCTATGATGTCAAAAATTTAATATTTCAATACAAATCGGTCATAGATCATGTGCATGCAATTTCAGATTTTTAGGATAAGGAATTCGATTGAAATATTTTTGGCTGGTATACCACTTCACCTATGATGTCATCATTATCATGCTTTTGTCCCCCATTGGGAGTACTTGACAATGTGCCAACTTTCAAATTTTTCCATTCAGCGGTTTGCCGAGAAATAATTTCTGAATTATTTATGTTTAATCCAAGATGGCTGCCATCCCACGTGACCTATGACATCACAATTATCATAAAAACATTGTGCATGGGTGTCACTCCTCACCTGAAAGTTTCGTCTCAATGGGACACATGGTTGCTGAGAAAAAACGAGGTTTAGCCCGTACGGATGGACGGACGGACAACCCGAAAACAATGCCTCGGCGACTTTGCCGGCGGAGGCATAAAAATCAATCACGGCCACAAAACACGAGTGACACACAGGCTTGTAAATAGGAGAAAACGTGAAACCACAGCGCATGCTGCTACCACATTTAGTACAAAACTAACTCGTAGTCCGAGGCTTCAAAGATACTAACCTTGATACCTGGAAGCCCTCGAGGTCCTCCGGGTCCTTCGGGTCCGCTCACTCCGGAAGTGTCCCTCATTCCAGCTCCAACAGTATTAGAAATTGACTGTTCTGATGAAAAAAAACAAAAAAAAGTTGTCTGTTTCATCCCATTTTTGTCTTGATTCAAATAATGTCAAAAGTTACAATTGCTTGTGAAGCATCAATGGTGAGTGATTGGGAGCAAAGGCTGTTGAAAAGAACCTTTTCCCAATAAAAAGTCAAGATTAATGTCCTGTTGAGATATCCATTCCATACAATTTCCTGCTTGCACAAATCACATTTTCACTTTTCCTGCAGAAAGCTTTGCCGCAGGTAGGAAAAGTCAGTTCCATAAGGCATCCGCTTTTGCTGACGCTCTATCACCGGTGCAATAGCTGGTCATAGAACAGGCCACAAAGTTTGCAGACAATCAAGGGAAAGGCACAGAAAATATTTAAACTCTTGTGCACAACGGTGATCGCAAAACAGACCTTGAATATATAAGCTTTAACTTTGATGAAAGAGGTGGTCAATTACAATTCGCCGTGGGTTAATATTCTCAGCGCTCGGCTGGGTAGTAGATTTAGCGGTGCACCGGACACGGGTAGGGCAAGCTGTTTTTCACACGGGCTGGACCGGGTGCTCTTGTGACCCCAATCGGGCGCTTGTTCGCAGAACCCGCCCAGCCTGACAAACAGCCGAAAGTTGTAGCGTAACCTCCATAACTGCACCGACGGAAGGCCAGAAATCCAGTACGTCTCCTTCACCCGGTAATTTACAAATCCGTCGGTGTCCTGCATTATCACGGGTAAAGCGCTTGGACAAACCTAAGGTGTAGACATGCATTCCTTGGGACGTTGTTTCCGTTTCAAATATCGACCCACGCGGGTGACCAGTTGCGTTTGATCCGATGCACGAGGACTTGGTCGCCGATGTGGTCTTACCAGAAAGACAAAGCCATCTGCACCGTATAATTTGAGGTACCGCTTCAGCAAGCTTGGAGTTACCACTGTCTGCCACCCACCCAACCAACCAACCACCCACCCACCCACCCACCCAACCAACCAACCAACCACCCACCCACCCAACCAATCAACCACCCACCCACCCACCCAACCAACCAACCAATCAACCACCCACCCAACCAACCAACCAACCAATCAACCATCCACCCACCCATCCACCCAACCAACCAAGCAACCAACCACCCACCCACCCACCCAACCAACCAACCAATCAACCACCCACCCACCCAACCAACCAACCACCCACCCACCCACCCACACAACCAACCAATCAACCACCCACCCACCCACCCACGCAACCAACCAACCAATCAACCACCCACCCACCATGCCATTGGAGACGTGGGAGCTGAAACGCGTCGCAATCAAACCATGAAGTCCATTCTTTCCTCCTCTTAACTTCACCTAGTTGAATGATACATGCTTTGTCAACAACAACAACAACAACAACAACAACAACAACAGGCATTTTAAGGCCATTTTTCCTGCTAGAGTGGGGGTTAGCCTTGCGGGCCCCATGACAATCTTCTCCATTTTGCCCTATTTTCTGCATCTCCATCTAAACATGCTTTGTCAGATGCAAAGAAAATCACAAATCAGACTGCTAGTTGTGAACTTTTTTTACATTTTTCATTGGCACATTCGGCCAGGCAGAAATTAAGGATTCAGACATCTGCCATCAAAACTTTCTCCTGACTTTGGATCGTCCTTGTAGTGTTGTCAGCACAACTGGTGCTGAATGTTTGACGATTTTCCAAGGTGAAACAATTACGTTAAACGTTCCAGTGATGTGAACTACAGCCCAGCTCTCTTTGCAAAAAAAGGAGCTAAAGCGAGGAATACATTTTGAAATGTCCTCCGCAGGAAGTCATTTCGAGAGTCCTTCCATTTTCACCTCCGTAACCGCATTTGCATAATTTGTGTTGCCGTTGTCTTTTTCTTTCACTTCATTACCATAGTCACACATTAATGACTTCCTGACCTCACTTTAACCGTGTCACTGCTTGCATCGGATAACCTGGATGTGTGTACCGTAGCTCTCAGTTAATATGACAGCAGTGCTCATCTTTTCTCTAGTTTTGAGTAAATATTAGCCAAAGAATTCTTTCTGTTTCTCTTTCTCTCTCCCCCTTTCTTTCTCTTTCTCTTTCACACACACACACACACACACACACACACACACACACACACACACACTCTCTCTCTCTCTCTCTCTCTCTCTCTCTGCAGTATTTTGTTAGCCTTTAAAGGCCTTGTGTCGGCCCGCCTTAAAATTTAATTTAATTTTTACCGAGAGACTTCTCGGGTTGATCACTTTGTTCAAAAATGGTGCAAAGCTGAAATCCTGTGTAAGGTGGAGGGAGATGAACTTTTTTTGCTGCTCTAATTGTAATTAACTAGGGCATGCCCGTACTATATATATATCTAAAATTATATCCCCCCCCTCTATTTACATGAAATGGTTTGGTCCATGAAATGTTTTGGTTCATTCGCAACGCCAAAGCGAACGGCGAACGCTTTACATGAAATGGTTTGGTTCATGAAATGTTTTGGTCCATTCGCAACGCCAAAGCGAACGGCGAACGCTTTACATGAAATGGTTTGGTTCATGAAATGTTTTGGTCCATTCGCAACGCCAAAGCGAACGGCGAACGGCTTGCGAGTACAGTGACAATCCCCCCCCCCCCCCTCTATTTACATGAAATGGTTTTAATTAGTTTTAAAACATAGTTTAACGCCAACATAGCGGCAACATAGTTTGCCAACGTGAAATAAATGAATACGCTCTCAAATGTGCCGTCCGAGGCAGAGTGTGTTCGCCACGTTCGGCACACGCGATAGCTCGCTGCTCTCTGATTGGTTGAATCGTTTTTTGGACATAGCTCGGTAAGTAATTGTCCGATTAATATGAAACCTTGAAAAGGCACATCCTCGGGTCCCCAGCAATATACCTGGCAAGTTTCAAGTATATCGGACCGGTAGTTGTCGAGAAACAGCGGTCGCATACACACACACAGACAGAGATTAGTGGAATTATAGATAGATGTCATGTTTTTCAATTCCTTGATTTAATTATTTTGTTGCCTGCTATTGAATCACTTGGTTTGTTGTGCTTTTTTTATACTTTTGTATTAAAAGTCAGTCAGTCTGTCTGTCTGTCTGTCTGTCTGTCTGTCTGTCTCTCTCTCTCTCTCTCTCTCTCTCTCTCTCTCTCTCTCTCTCTCTCTCTCTCTCTCTCTCTCTCTCTCTCTCTCTCTGTCTCTCTCTCTCTCTCTCTCTCATCCCCAATGATTGGAGGATCCAGGTGGCCATTCAATGAGGCAATCGGAAAGCTGAAATGATTATTCAGATCACTTGAGAGTTGATGGCTTATTTTGTCTTAAAGTCTTTTCCGTTCGTGGTACAGTGCATTAACATAAGTATTCAGACCCTTTGCTACAACACTTGAAATTTAGCTCAGGTGCCTCCCATTTCTCTTGATCATCTTTGAGACGTTTCGACACCTTGATTGGAGTCCACCTGTGGTAAATTCAATCGATTGGACATGATTTGGAAAGGCACACACCTGTCTATATAAGTTCTCACAGCTGACAATGCATATCAGAGCAAAAACCAAGCCATGAGGTCGAAGGAACTGCCTGCATAGCCCAGAGACAGGATTGTGTCGAGGCACAGATCTGGGGAAACCTACAAAAAAATCTCTACTACATTGAAAGTTCCCAAGAGCACAGTGGCCCCCATAATTCTTAAATGGAAGAAGTTTGGAACAACCAGGACTCTTCCGAGAGCTGGCCACCCGACAAAACTGAGCAATCGGGGGAGAAGGGCCTTGGTAATAGAGGTGACCAAGAACCCGATGGTCACTCTGGCTGAGCTCCAGAGATCCTGTGTGGAGATGGGAGAAACTCCAGAAGGACAACCATCAATGCAACACTCCACCGATCTGGGCTTTATGGCAGAGTGGCCAGAGGGAAGCCTCTCCTCAGTGAAAGACACAGGAAAGCCCACAGAATCTTGATTCTCACAGTCTGAGAGTCCTTTAGGTGCTTTTTTGCAAACTCCAAACGGGCTTTCATGCGTGTATCATTGTACCGTGTTCATGCGTGTACTCACGGTGAAAGCATGTATCATTCAACTTTCTAAAATCCAGTTTTCTCTTTGTCATTATGGGGTATTGAGTGTAGATTGATGAGGGAAAAAATGAATTTAAACAATTTCAGCATAAGGCTGCAACAAAAAATGTGAAAAAAGTGAAGGGGTCTGAATACTTTCTGAATGAAATTGTACATACATACATACATACATATATATATATATATATCCCAGAGACCTCATCAGAGGTCAGGAATATGTATTCTTTGTAAAGAAAATATTTTCTTGAAACAAGAACACAATGAGAATTTTTTCTAACCTCGTGAAGAATTCTCATGGTGGTTTTCTTGTTTGAAGAAAATATTTGCTTACTACGAAAAAACATTTAGGCAGCGTATCGCCAAAACTTTAAGCAAAACTAATTCTGTCATTCCCATTGACTGATTGTCTTTATGGCACCACAAGAATAGCAATGCAGTTTTAACCATGAGCACCGATAAAACTGGGTCAGCACTTGGTTCACAGTCTTGAGCAACTAATTAACTCAAAGTTTGAAAAGCAGATTTAATTATAAGTGATGTCAATGAATGGATCATTTACTATTCCTTAATTAGGACAAACTTTTATATATCCTATTTGATGAGATTTGCTTAACGAACTGTAACATAAGACCTTTAATCGTGCACCTATTGTGGATATATTATAGGCACTAGTGGGCACTCCCACCCTTTGGGCAGGAGCACCCTTCACAGCCCTCTGGACAGCAGTACCATTCACAGCCCTCCGGGCAGGAGTACCCTTCACAGCCCTCTGGGCTGGAGTACCATTCACAGCCCTCCGGGCAGGAGTACCATTCACAGCCCTCCGGGCAGGAGTACCATTCACAGCCCTCCGGGCAGGAGTACCATTCACAGCCCTCCGGGCAGGAGTACCCTTCACAGCCCTCCGGGCAGGAGTACCATTCACAGCCCTCTGAGCAGGAGTACCCTTCACAGCCCTCCGGGCAGGAGTACCATTCACAGCCCTCCGGGCAGGAGTACCATTCACAGCCCTCCGGGCAGGAATACCCTTCACAGCCCTCCGGGCAGGAGTACCCTTCACAGCCCTCCGGGCAGGAGTATAGTCCACAGCCCTCCGGGCAGGAGTACCCTTCACAGCCCTGCGGGCAGGAGTACCCTTCATAGCCATCCGGGCAGGAGTACCCTTCTCGGTCTGTCACGCTCTCTGTCACGCTCTCTGTCCTGCTCACTGTCACGCTCACGCTTTATGTCATGCTGTCTGTCTGTCTCTCTGTCACACTCTGTCACGCTGTCTATCTGTCTCTCTGTCACACTCTCTGCCACGCTGTCTATCTGTCTCTCTGTCACACTCTCTGCCACGCTGTCTCTCTGTCACACTCTCTGCCACGCTGTCTCTCTGTCACACTCTCTGCCACGCTGTCTATTTGTCTCTCTGTTACACTCTCTGCCACGCTGTCTATCTGTCTCTCTGTTACACTCTCTGCCACGCTGTCTATTTGTCTCTCTGTTACACTCTCTGCCACGCTGTCTATTTGTCTCTCTGTTACACTCTCTGCCACGCTGTCTATCTGTCTCTCTGTTACACTCTCTGCCACGCTGTCTATTTGTCTCTCTGTTACACTCTCTGCCACGCTGTCTAGCTGTCTCTCTGTTACACTCTCTGCCACGCTGTCTATCTGTCTCTCTGTTACACTCTCTGCCACGCTGTCTATCTGTCTCTCTGTTACACTCTCTGCCACGCTGTCTATCTGACTCTCTGTTACACTCTCTGCCACGCTGTCTATCTGTCTCTCTGTCATGCTGGCTCCTACTAAATGGTTATGCAGAAATTCACCAAACCTGGTAGTTATGATCAACATGTCGCAAGAAGGTACAAGAGTGGTATTATTTTTGGCGTCGCCCCCTGGGGCTGCTGGATCAAACGGTCAAATACTGAAAAATGCAATTACAGGCACATTTTTAAATTACAGTTTGTATATATTCAACGAACATTGACGATTTTTTTTGATTTGACTACCGGGATCATTCCCCAGGGGGTGGGGACTTGGAGTCACAAGTGTCAAAACAGAATTTTTTTTAACTCTAAATTTGATATTAGATCAATCCTGGTGGAACTCTTTGCCATCTTTCAACTCTGCTTTTGGTGGAAAGAGTGGGGATTTGTGATGGCGCGCCATCGACTTTAAGTTCACATACAATTATTTCCATTCCAAATGGTTTGTGTCCATCTAGGATTCTAGGCCCACCTTAGAAGAAACGGAGAATGATGCTGGGAAAAATGGACACACCTAATTGGTCATTGCAGCGACCAATCGACGAGTGAAGCAAAAAACGGGCACACCCAATTGATCAGTGCCATGTCCAATCGATGAGTGAATATTGGCGACTTTGCTACAGCCACACAACCTCTTTGTATTATAGTGTACTAGCAGAAGTACCCCGGTGTTCCCGAGCGGGGGAGGGGCAGGGAACGGGGGGGGGAGGGGCGTGGAACGGGGAATGGGGAGGAGGAGGGGAGAGGGGGGAAGGGGGAGGTGGAAGGGGAGAGAGGCGAGGGGGGGGGGGGAAGGGGAGGGCAGGGGGGGGGAGGGGAGCAGTCAGAAGTGGCAGGCTCTTTTACGGAGAATTTATATCTTAAAGGGGAGGGGACGGGGGAAGGGGAGGGGGGGAAGGGGAGGAGGGAAGGGTGGGGAGAGGGGGAAGGGGAGCAGTCAGAAGTGGAGGCTCTTTTACAGAGAATTTATATCTTAAAAGGGGACAGGAGGGGTGAAGGGGAGAGGAGGGGGGAAGGGGAGGGGGGGTGAGGGGAGGGGGAGGGGAGGGGAGGAGGGAGGCATGAGAGGAAGGGGAGTGGCTCACGTTTCTGAGTTAAGTGTGATGCCGATCATGAAGAAGAAGAAGAAGCCATACTACCAAATTCGTACACTTCCGGAATTGTTTGATTTATTTGTATTCAAATGTCTGGTAATTGTTTTGTATTTATTTGTGCGAATGTGTACTTGTATATAACTGTCATTCATTTTAAAAGGCTTTGGCATGATCGAGCGATTTTTTTTTTTTAACACTAAAAAAACGAACCTTTTTTCCAAATTTTTTTTTTGCCTAAAACACTCCCAAGCACTCACTGATGAACCTCTGAAAGTTTGACGAAGATCTGTTCAGCCATTTCTGAATAAAATGCGGACACACACAGACAACTCGCGTTTATATATATATATACTAGCTGAGGTACCCGGCTTCGCCCGGGTTGAATAAGAATAAGACAAATATATGATGAAAAGAACATGTATATTTTAGAGCAATATCACAGTACATTTCCTACATGACGTTTTGTCAATTGTCAATTTCTCAAAACCTCTTGGTATACAACATTTCTGGTTTTCTTACTTGGTGCCAAGACATAAAGATTGTGGTTTTCCAACCCTCGAGCAGCCCACGTACAGCTGGCCATGGGAAGTACCCGGCATTGCCGGGCGGGGGAAGGGAGGGGAGGGGAAGGGGAGGGGAGAGGAACGGGGGGGGGGGGGGAGGGGAGAAGAGGGGGGGAGGGGAGAATAGGGGGGAGGGGAGAACAGGGGGAGGGGGAGGAGGAGAGGGGAGAAGAGGGGGGGGGATTGGGAGGGGGAGGGGGAGGGGGGAGGGGAGGGGAGGGGGGCAGAGGGGAGTGGAGGGGGAGGGGGAGGGGAGGGAGAGGGGGAGGGGGAGGGTGGAGGGGAGGGTAATGGGGGGGAAGGGTAGGGGGAGGGGGAGGGGTAGGGGGGAAGGGGAAGGGGGAGGGAGAAGTGGAGGGGGGAGGGGGAGGGGGGAGTCAAGTCGGAAGTCATTGTCGTCAATTGAATGTCGCATTTATTTTTTATTCCCTGTCAAATGGCATTGGTCCCGCATTCCGAACCCGGAAGTCATTGTCGTCAAAGTTGAAACATTAACGTTACGAAATATGCTGATGACGTTGTGGAAGTACTGTACTGCATTAATGTACTGTATGGCATTAATCAAAACCAATATGGAAGTAGAGATCTTGACATCATATTGATCGTTGGAATTGGAAAACGAAGCAGATAGACGATTTCGTAAATGAATGTCAGGAATTTGCACGAACGTGGTAATCTCTTGTTCACCTGGTCACAGCCCCGGGCTAGAGCACCCTCCTATTGTGAGGCAAATGCAACTCCCAGCAGGGGGGGAGCGAACCGGCTCCAATGAGGCGAGCGTGGATGACCTCGGGGCATTTGCGGAGAAGGGATTAGCGCGACGATGCCCATAAAGACAGAAACATACTTTGAGTCAGGAGCACTTGCCACGAGAAGCCCTGCCCGACGGAATGAACGCGTACCACGGGTTCGGCGCTGCAGCCACGAAAGAGGGACTATGCGAATAGAGTTAACCTGGTCCATTGAGTTAAACGGTATTATTTGGTAATGGAATGAAGTGAATAACCAGTTAATAAAGTTGTGACCTTTCGTAAAACCTGTTTCCGACCATTGGCGTCTTGAGTCTCACCACTTTCCCGACAATTTGGAGGCACCGCTGGAATTTCGAGTGGACGTCGCCAAGGTAAGCATGGCGTCCATTATGAAATATGAATTCTGATCATGGTGGAGGATGTGTGTGTGGGACTTGCATTCCATAGGTAATCCAAGGAGTGTAAACATATTTTTGTCACGACCGTCCGAGGTAAAAGTCACGGATGGAACGTTTTAAATGATTCTATTATTCGTGAGCTTGCGAGGATATGTACATTATACGCTGGGTATTAAAAGCCTTACTCTGTTCTGGAGGCGAATCGGCCCATGAGTGCACCATGAGGCGATTTGTTTGCCGGTTCGGTAAGGTTCGGTAAGGTCCGTACACGTGTACAATCGTGTACACCCGTTTTAAATAAATAAATAAATAATTTTTTTCTTTTTTTTCAGTTTTCCCGCCATGTCTAAAACTCGTTTGATTACAATATAAATTAATGACAGACAACGCCATCTCATGCCGGTCCAGAATTATTGTGAAAGATGGCGATTGGATGAAAATTGCATACCGACACGCCCTCACTGTCCCTCATGTTCATTCCGGCTACCTGTCTCTTGCTCCCGCTCCTTCCCCTCCCTCTAGTTCCCATTGGTGGACGTTTTGCGAGAAGCAAAGCGTTTTGCAGGAAGCTTCCAGGAAGCAAAACCAGTGCTGTTGTGTTTTTTTTGACGAAATTTGTCAGACAGATAGCATGGGTAAATCGGATGGAAATTGAGGATTTGGAACTTGTTGGAACTTGTTGTTGGAACTTGTTGGAACTTGTTGTTGGAACTTGCTGTTGGAACTTGTTGTTGGAACTTGTTGTTGGAACTTGTTGTTGGAACTTGTTGTTGGAACTTGTTGTTGGAACTTGTTGGAACTTGTTGTTGGAACTTGCTGTTGGAACTTGTTGTTGGAACTTGTTGTTGGAACTTGTTGTTGGAACTTGTTGTTGAACTTGTTGTTGGAACTTGTTGGAACTTGCTGTTGGAACTTGTTGTTGGAACTTGTTGTTGGAACTTGCTGTTGGAACTTGTTGTTGGAACTTGTTGTTGGAACTTGTTGTTGGAACTTGTTGTTGGAACTTGTTGTTGGAACTTGTTGTTGGAACTTGTTGTTGGAACTTGTTGTTGGAACTTGTTGTTGGAACTTGTTGGAACTTGTTGTTGGAACTTGTTGTTGGAACTTGCTGTTGGAACTTGTTGTTGGAACTTGTTGGAACTTGTTGTTGGAACTTGTTGTTGGAACGTTTTGGGAACCAGAGAGAGAGACAGACAGAGAGAGATAGACAGAGAGAGACAGAGAGAGAGAGACAGAAAGAAAGAGAGAGAGAGAGAGACATAGAGACAGACAGAGATAAAGATGATATTCAGACACATAGAGAGAGACAGACAGACAGACAGAGAGAGATAGACAGAGAGAGACAGAAAGTGAGAAAGAGAGACAGACAGAGAGAGATAGACAGAGAGAGACAGAAAGTGAGAAAGAGAGACAGACAGAGAGAGATAGACAGAGAGAGACAGAGAGAGAGAGACAGAAAGAAAGAGAGAGAGACATAGAGACAGACAGAGATAAAGATGATATTCAGACACATAGAGAGAGACAGACAGACAGACAGAGAGAGATAGACAGAGAGAGACAGAAAGTGAGAGAGAGACAGACAGAGAGAGATAGACAGAGAGAGACAGAGAGAGAGAGAGACAGAAAGAAAGAGAGAGAGACATAGAGACAGACAGAGATAAAGATGATATTCAGACACATAGAGAGAGACAGACAGACAGACAGAGATAGACAGAGAGAGACAGAAAGTGAGAAAGAGAGACAGACAGAGAGAGATAGACAGAGAGAGACAGAAAGTGAGAAAGAGAGACAGACAGAGAGAGATAGACAGAGAGAGACAGAGAGAGAGAGACAGAAAGAAAGAGAGAGAGACATAGAGACAGACAGAGATAAAGATGATATTCAGACACATAGAGAGAGACAGACAGACAGACAGAGAGAGATAGACAGAGAGAGACAGAAAGTGAGAGAGAGACAGACAGAGAGAGATAGACAGAGAGAGACAGAGAGAGAGAGAGACAGAAAGAAAGAGAGAGAGACATAGAGACAGACAGAGATAAAGATGATATTCAGACACATAGAGAGAGACAGACAGACAGACAGACAGAGAGAGATAGACAGAGAGAGACAGAAAGTGAGAGAGAGACAGACAGAGAGAGATAGACAGAGAGAGACAGAGAGAGAGAGACAGAAAGAAAGAGAGAGAGAGAGACATAGAGACAGACAGAGATAAAGATGATATTCAGACACATAGAGAGAGACAGACAGACAGACAGAGAGAGATAGACAGAGAGAGACAGAAAGTGAGAGAGAGACAGACAGAGAGAGATAGACAGAGAGAGACAGAGAGAGAGACAGAAAGAAAGAGAGAGAGACATAGAGACAGACAGAGATAAAGATGATATTCAGACACATAGAGAGAGACAGACAGACAGACAGAGAGAGATAGACAGAGAGAGACAGAAAGTGAGAGAGAGACAGACAGAGAGAGATAGACAGAGAGAGAGAGACAGAAAGAAAGAGAGAGAGACATAGAGACAGACAGAGATAAAGATGATATTCAGACACATAGAGAGAGACAGACAGACAGACAGAGAGAGATAGACAGAGAGAGACAGAAAGTGAGAAAGAGAGACAGACAGAGAGAGATAGACAGAGAGAGACAGAAAGTGAGAAAGAGAGACAGACAGAGAGAGATAGACAGAGAGAGACAGAGAGAGAGAGACAGAAAGAAAGAGAGAGAGACATAGAGACAGACAGAGATAAAGATGATATTCAGACACATAGAGAGAGACAGACAGACAGACAGAGAGAGATAGATGGAGAGAGACAGAAAGTGAGAGAGAGACAGACAGAGAGAGATAGACAGAGAGAGACAGAGAGAGAGACAGAAAGAAAGGAGAGAGACATAGAGACAGACAGAGATAAAGATGATATTCAGACACATAGAGAGAGACAGACAGACAGACAGAGAGAGATAGACAGAGAGAGACAGAAAGTGAGAAAGAGAGACAGACAGAGAGAGATAGACAGAGAGAGACAGAAAGTGAGAAAGAGAGACAGACAGAGAGAGATAGACAGAGAGAGACAGAGAGAGAGAGACAGAAAGAAAGAGAGAGAGACATAGAGACAGACAGAGATAAAGATGATATTCAGACACATAGAGAGAGACAGACAGACAGACAGAGAGAGATAGACAGAGAGAGACAGAAAGTGAGAGAGAGACAGACAGAGAGAGATAGACAGAGAGAGACAGAGAGAGAGAGAGAGACAGAAAGAAAGAGAGAGAGACATAGAGACAGACAGAGATAAAGATGATATTCAGACACATAGAGAGAGACAGACAGACAGACAGAGAGAGATAGACAGAGAGAGACAGAAAGTGAGAGAGAGACAGACAGAGAGAGATAGACAGAGAGACACAGAGAGAGAGAGACAGAAAGAAAGAGAGAGAGACATAGAGACAGACAGAGATAAAGATGATATTCAGACACATAGAGAGAGACAGACAGACAGACAGAGAGAGATAGACAGAGAGAGACAGAAAGTGAGAGAGAGACAGACAGAGAGAGATAGACAGAGAGAGACAGAGAGAGAGAGACAGAAAGAAAGAGAGAGAGACATAGAGACAGACAGAGATAAAGATGATATTCAGACACATAGAGAGAGACAGACAGACAGACAGAGAGAGATAGACAGAGAGAGACAGAAAGTGAGAGAGAGACAGACAGAGAGAGATAGACAGAAAGAGACAGAGAGAGAGAGACAGAAAGAAAGAGAGAGAGACATAGAGACAGACAGAGATAAAGATGATATTCAGACACATAGAGAGAGACAGACAGACAGACAGAGAGAGATAGACAGAGAGAGACAGAAAGTGAGAAAGAGAGACAGACAGAGAGAGATAGACAGAGAGAGACAGAAAGTGAGAAAGAGAGACAGACAGAGAGAGATAGACAGAGAGAGACAGAGAGAGAGAGAGACAGAAAGAAAGAGAGAGAGACATAGAGACAGACAGAGATAAAGATGATATTCAGACACATAGAGAGAGACAGACAGACAGACAGAGAGAGATAGACAGAGAGAGACAGAAAGTGAGAGAGAGACAGACAGAGAGAGATAGACAGAGAGAGACAGAGAGAGAGAGACAGAAAGAAAGAGAGAGAGACATAGAGACAGACAGAGATAAAGATGATATTCAGACACATAGAGAGAGACAGACAGACAGACAGAGAGAGATAGACAGAGAGAGACAGAAAGTGAGAAAGAGAGACAGACAGAGAGAGATAGACAGAGAGAGACAGAAAGTGAGAAAGAGAGACAGACAGAGAGAGATAGACAGAGAGAGACAGAGAGAGAGAGACAGAAAGAAAGAGAGAGAGACATAGAGACAGACAGAGATAAAGATGATATTCAGACACATAGAGAGAGACAGACAGACAGACAGAGAGAGATAGACAGAGAGAGACAGAAAGTGAGAGAGAGACAGACAGAGAGAGATAGACAGAGAGAGACAGAGAGAGAGAGACAGAAAGAAAGAGAGAGAGAGACATAGAGACAGACAGAGATAAAGATGATATTCAGACACATAGAGAGAGACAGACAGACAGACAGAGAGAGATAGACAGAGAGAGACAGAAAGTGAGAGAGAGACAGACAGAGAGAGATAGACAGAGAGAGACAGAGAGAGAGAGACAGAAAGAAAGAGAGAGAGACATAGAGACAGACAGAGATAAAGATGATATTCAGACACATAGAGAGAGACAGACAGACAGACAGAGAGAGATAGACAGAGAGAGACAGAAAGTGAGAGAGAGACAGACAGAGAGAGATAGACAGAGAGAGACAGAGAGAGAGAGAGACAGAAAGAAAGAGAGAGAGACATAGAGACAGACAGAGATAAAGATGATATTCAGACACATAGAGAGAGACAGACAGACAGACAGAGAGAGATAGACAGAGAGAGACAGAAAGTGAGAGAGAGACAGACAGAGAGAGACAGAGAGAGAGAGACAGAAAGAAAGAGAGAGAGACATAGAGACAGACAGAGATAAAGATGATATTCAGACACATAGAGAGAGACAGACAGACAGACAGACAGACAGAGAGAGATAGACAGAGAGAGACAGAAAGTGAGAAAGAGAGACAGACAGAGAGAGATAGACAGAGAGAGACAGAAAGAAAGAGAGAGAGAGACATAGAGACAGACAGAGATAAAGATGATATTCAGACACATAGAGAGAGACAGACAGACAGACAGAGAGAGATAGACAGAGAGAGACAGAAAGTGAGAGAGAGACAGACAGAGAGAGATAGACAGAGAGAGACAGAGAGAGAGACAGAAAGAAAGAGAGAGAGACATAGAGACAGACAGAGATAAAGATGATATTCAGACACATAGAGAGAGACAGACAGACAGACAGAGAGAGATAGACAGAGAGAGACAGAAAGTGAGAGAGAGACAGACAGAGAGAGATAGACAGAGAGAGACAGAGAGAGAGAGACAGAAAGAAAGAGAGAGAGACATAGAGACAGACAGAGATAAAGATGATATTCAGACACATAGAGAGAGACAGACAGACAGACAGAGAGAGATAGACAGAGAGAGACAGAAAGTGAGAAAGAGAGACAGACAGAGAGAGATAGACAGAGAGAGACAGAAAGTGAGAAAGAGAGACAGACAGAGAGAGATAGACAGAGAGAGACAGAGAGAGAGAGACAGAAAGAAAGAGAGAGAGACATAGAGACAGACAGAGATAAAGATGATATTCAGACACATAGAGAGAGACAGACAGACAGACAGAGAGAGATAGACGGAGAGAGACAGAAAGTGAGAGAGAGACAGACAGAGAGAGATAGACAGAGAGAGACAGAGAGAGAGAGACAGAAAGAAAGAGAGAGAGACATAGAGACAGACAGAGATAAAGATGATATTCAGACACATAGAGAGAGACAGACAGACAGACAGAGAGAGATAGACAGAGAGAGACAGAAAGTGAGAAAGAGAGACAGACAGAGAGAGATAGACAGAGAGAGACAGAAAGTGAGAAAGAGAGACAGACAGAGAGAGATAGACAGAGAGAGACAGAGAGAGAGAGACAGAAAGAAAGAGAGAGAGACATAGAGACAGACAGAGATAAAGATGATATTCAGACACATAGAGAGAGACAGACAGACAGACAGAGAGAGATAGACAGAGAGAGACAGAAAGTGAGAGAGAGACAGACAGAGAGAGATAGACAGAGAGAGACAGAGAGAGAGAGAGACAGAAAGAAAGAGAGAGAGACATAGAGACAGACAGAGATAAAGATGATATTCAGACACATAGAGAGAGACAGACAGACAGACAGAGAGAGATAGACAGAGAGAGACAGAAAGTGAGAGAGAGACAGACAGAGAGAGATAGACAGAGAGAGACAGAGAGAGAGAGACAGAAAGAAAGAGAGAGAGACATAGAGACAGACAGAGATAAAGATGATATTCAGACACATAGAGAGAGACAGACAGACAGACAGAGAGAGATAGACAGAGAGAGACAGAAAGTGAGAGAGAGACAGACAGAGAGAGATAGACAGAGAGAGACAGAGAGAGAGAGACAGAAAGAAAGAGAGAGACATAGAGACAGACAGAGATAAAGATGATATTCAGACACATAGAGAGAGACAGACAGACAGACAGAGAGAGATAGACAGAGAGAGACAGAAAGTGAGAGAGAGACAGACAGAGAGAGATAGACAGAGAGAGACAGAGAGAGAGAGACAGAAAGAAAGAGAGAGAGAGACATAGAGACAGACAGAGATAAAGATGATATTCAGACACATAGAGAGAGACAGACAGACAGACAGAGAGAGATAGACAGAGAGAGACAGAAAGTGAGAGAGAGACAGACAGAGAGAGATAGACAGAGAGAGACAGAGAGAGAGAGAGACAGAAAGAAAGAGAGAGAGACATAGAGACAGACAGAGATAAAGATGATATTCAGACACATAGAGAGAGACAGACAGACAGACAGAGAGAGATAGACAGAGAGAGACAGAAAGTGAGAGAGAGACAGACAGAGAGAGATAGACAGAGAGAGACAGAGAGAGAGAGACAGAAAGAAAGAGAGAGAGACATAGAGACAGACAGAGATAAAGATGATATTCAGACACATAGAGAGAGACAGACAGACAGACAGAGAGAGATAGACAGAGAGAGACAGAAAGTGAGAGAGAGACAGACAGAGAGAGACAGAGAGAGAGAGACAGAAAGAAAGAGAGAGAGACATAGAGACAGACAGAGATAAAGATGATATTCAGACACATAGAGAGAGACAGACAGACAGACAGAGAGAGATAGACAGAGAGAGACAGAAAGTGAGAAAGAGAGACAGACAGAGAGAGATAGACAGAGAGAGACAGAAAGTGAGAAAGAGAGACAGACAGAGAGAGATAGACAGAGAGAGACAGAGAGAGAGAGACAGAAAGAAAGAGAGAGAGACATAGAGACAGACAGAGATAAAGATGATATTCAGACACATAGAGAGAGACAGACAGACAGACAGAGAGAGATAGACAGAGAGAGACAGAAAGTGAGAGAGAGACAGACAGATAGAGATAGACAGAGAGAGACAGAGAGAGAGAGACAGAAAGAAAGAGAGAGAGACATAGAGACAGACAGAGATAAAGATGATATTCAGACACATAGAGAGAGACAGACAGACAGACAGAGAGAGATAGACAGAGAGAGACAGAAAGTGAGAGAGAGACACAGACAGAGAGAGATAGACAGAGAGAGACAGAAAGTGAGAAAGAGAGACAGACAGAAAGATAGACAGAGAGAGACAGAGAGAGAGAGACAGAAAGAAAGAGAGAGAGACATAGAGACAGACAGAGATAAAGATGATATTCAGACACATAGAGAGAGACAGACAGACAGACAGAGAGAGATAGACAGAGAGAGACAGAAAGTGAGAGAGAGACAGACAGAGAGAGACAGAGAGAGAGAGAGACAGAAAGAAAGAGAGAGAGACATAGAGACAGACAGAGATAAAGATGATATTCAGACACATAGAGAGAGACAGACAGACAGACAGAGAGAGATAGACAGAGAGAGACAGAAAGTGAGAGAGAGACACAGACAGACAGAAAGAGAGACAGACAGAGAGAGAACATTTTTGGGAACGTTTTTCACATTACTTTCCTGCAACATTGAAATAATGTTGTTGTAAAACGTCTCCACAATGTCGCTACAACGTTTCACTTTCGTTGTTGCAACGTTTTGCTCCAACGTTTTGGGAACATTCAAATGTTGGGGTTTGCTGACGTTTCCACAATGTCGCTACAACGTTTCACTTTCGTTGTTGCAACATTTTGCTCCAACGTTTTGGGGACACTCAAATGTTAAGTAAATCGGATAAGAATTCACGAGTTATTTAATTATTAGCGATTAATGAAGTACTTATTTAATTAATTACATTTCTTATTACATTACAGTAATTACATTACAGTAATTACCTGAGGTAATTACAGTAATTACAGTTCCGGTAATTACAGTAATTACAGTAATCATTACAGTAATTGCAGTAATCTTATTACAGTAATTACATTACATTAACTCAGGCACCTTTTGAGTAAGGAAGCTGATATTTGGACATGACACTGACCGAGTGATGTGGCTGTCAAGGAAAATTTTGATTTATTGATTAATCATTTAATAAATTAACTCGTTGATTTATAAATGACTTATTTAATTAAAATTCCTCAGAGATACATCTTCGGATGAGATACTTGCAGATTGGTTATGCTATGAGCCAATTGATTAAGGAAAATATTTTGTGATGGCCATATTGGCAATTTCGTGGCCATATTCGTGGCAACTCAGTTAGTGCCACTGCACCTTTAAAATGCATCCCTGCGTTCATTTTTCGATCGATTGAGTTGAAATTTTGAACAATCGGATCTGGACTGTCGTTATTAACGACTCTAGCACGCACCCGTCCAATCAGGATGGAGCGGTATGGTCCCCGGATTATCACTGCCCGCAGTTTTAATTAGTTTTACTTTTTCTCTTGGTCATATAATTTTGAAGACATGCATGTCATGATATAGGAAATGTTTGTTCTGTTGAATGGAATAAATGTTGTTTATTTGTGTGGGTGTGTATTTTTTGTGTATTTTGGATATATTTTCACGACTAATTCCAGTTAACATCCTGCAAAATTTGCTCGTTTTCTGGCCGAGTCGAAATTGCGTTGAGTTCCTATGGCATGCGCCATTAAAAGCGCTGTGTAATGGTTGAGCTCCCTTTATTTCGTTTTGGTCATGCGGATGAGCAGACAAAGTGACGAATGCTGCGGCTGGAGCAGTAGAAGCGATGTTTTTTAATTGAAATGATGTAATTTAATTAAACGTGGTAGGTGGGCAACACCGCAAAGCATACCTCTTTTAAGGTGTGTTCAAACCCATGAACATTTCAGCAATCAATACGATGCTGAAATGATGTAATTTAATTAAACGTGGTAGGTGGGCAACACCGCAAAGCATACCTCTTTTAAGGTGTGTTCAAACCCATGAACATTTCAGCAATCAATACGATGCTGAAATGATGTAATTTAATTAAACGTGGTAGGTGGGCAACACCGCAAAGCATACCTCTTTTAAGGTGTGTTCAAACCCATGAACATTTCAGCAATCAATACGATGCTGAAATGATGTAATTTAATTCAACGTGGTAGGTGGGCAACACCGCAAAGCATACCTCTTTTAAGGTGTGTTCAAACCCATGAACATTTCAGCAATCAATACGATGCTGAAATGATGTAATTTAATGAGTAATTTAATGAGTAATTTAATGAGTAATTTAATGAGTAATTTAATGAGTAATTTAATGAGTAATTTAATGAGTAATTTAATGAGTAATTTAATGAATAATTTAAGGTGTAATTTAATTGTGTAATATGGTCGACCTTGGGTTTGTTTGGGTTTTGTTGTTTATTTTTGTGGGTGTGTATTTTGTGTATTTTGGATATATTTTCACAACTAATTCCAGTTAACATCCTGCAAAATTTGCTCGTTTTTCTGGCCGAGTCGAAATTGCGTTGAGTTCCTATGGCATGCGCCATTAAAAGCGCTGTGTAATGGTTGAGCTCCCTTTATTTCGTTTTGGTCACGCGGATGAGCAGACAAAATGACGAATGCTGCGGCTGGAGCAGTGGAAGCGATTTTTTGAATTGTTCAATGATTATTCGATATTGTTATGACTTATTGTCAATAGGTATACTAAGTGGCCATGAGGTAGCCTGTTGCTATGTACAGTTTTATTCTATTGTTGATTATACCACATAGCTGTGGTGATAAAGGAAATGTTCGTTTTAAATAGATGATTATGATAGGACCATGACTATAAAATCATGATGATTATTATGAATGATATCATAGGGTTCAAATGCAGAATGATTGCATGAACTTGGGAAAGAACTTTCAAGCCCTATGGGATAAATTGGGTGTTACAAGCGATGGAGTTTCAAAATTTAGCATGATTGAAGGAATTTTACAGTCTTATTTCAGGAGTTTTACGAAATTTATATTGCCAAGAGATTTTGGGTACTATTAAAAGAAAAAAAAATGATGAGATATTTTTCCCAATGAACTTTAATATCTGCCATCCATTTTGGCTGTCTCACGAATGAAGGATGAGTTGCCTTTAGTGGTTGCAAAGAAAATTTGTGGAGACCAGGCAAAATGGGGAAATATGTCAGATATGACCCAAGGACAGGACGGTGATTCATCAATTGACATGAGGTATGAACCAGAGGTGACGACCGATGAGATTCGATCTCAGTCAATGGATGGACCTGTCCTGACATCATTGGGGAAAGGGCTTATGCAAGGAGTCATCCAAAATGATTAATTTGATTTATTGATGAATATTGATGAATTAATTGAAATTGAATAATTGATTGAATTGTTGATTGATTGAATCTAATTGATTGAATTTAATTGAATAAATTTAACTGGATAAATTGAATTGAATAAATTAAATTGAATATATTGATCGTTTGATTGATGAAAATGCGGTCTCAAGAAAGAAGCTTTAATATCTTTGTGAGATATTATCAATGTGAAGACAACCTTGGAAAATTGAGCAAGGTGGTGAGTTTATATATAGATATATATGTGCGGTTACCATTGTATGATTTCCCCTTCAACAGAGCGGACACCTGAGGATTCACCCATTTCATACTGACCCTCTGGCTCATCTGCAAATACTGATCTGTGAGATTGGATTGTGCAAAAGCCACAGGTGAGGGAGATTCTCTGGAAATCACCGTTTGAACAGGTGGAGAGATCCTTCCTGGAGGTACGAGTGAAGCTTTAGAGGAACAAACTACAACACATCCAACGCTACTTTGATAAAAGGCAGAATGGGAAATGGAGCCTGCAAGAATACACAAGGACAACCAGAGATTCCACAAAAAGGTACTTGTACACATCATATGTACGACCGTTATGGTGCCGAAGCTATAAGGCAGGTCGAGAATTGGTATTTGTGGACAAAGGGACATGATGAGGAGTTTCCAAGAGATGGTACATTTGAGCGAAGTCGATTGGAAAGATTGGAACAAAGATTAAAAGCCAGGAAGAGACAGAATCTAACGATAGACTGGCTTGCATTCCATCTTTGGGATGGTGAATCCAGACAACGGGAACAGCAAGAACGGATAACGGATCTAGAACTTAAAATAAAAAGGATACAGGATACAGTGGAGGAGACAAATGCACAACTGCCCTCGAAATTAGGAATGAAAGTGACAGTTGTCCCATCTGATTTCCAGTTGTCTCCCCAAAAAGGACGGTACAGAGAATTTTTTCGTGTTTCAGGAGATAACGAGAGATTGCAGTGGCAACTCAGGGATGTAGAGATGCAGCCCAGCAATACAAGTGCACAGGTGCACAGACCAGGCAATGACAGAAACCGGTGTTTCAAGTGTGGACGGATGGGACATTGGAAAAGAGGATGTCCGTATACCAAAAGGAAGACAAGTTCATGGGGTAAACCAAGATCAAGGGTACCAGTGCTGACCGATACCTCAGACAATGATTAGGCCTTCATTGCGACAAATCCCAAATGACGATTGGCCTCAACAAATTAGATTACTGGACAAACATGAATAACTGTCGATGATTCTTGGGTCTGAAAAGTTTTCGGAGCAAGAATTATTCATTTTTTCTTTTGCTTGTAAGCAAATTGATAATTAATTGATCAAATGCCGAAATTGGATCTTTTATGTTGGGCACAAAATTTTAAATTTACAAAGTTTGGAACAATTGCTTTGCAATTTTTTTGGCAAACCAAGTGACAAGAGTCACATCATGATCAGGTGGAAATTTCGGACTATTGTTCCACACGATTGATAGGTCAGTGGTCGACTGACATACAAATGGGTGGGTAGTCAAATTTGGATAAATTATTGTGGGAACTGAAAGGGTAATGTCAATGTGACGTCATAGGGGTTTTCTAAGAATAAACTGTTTGGTCCATTTGTGTATTAGCGCTTATAAAATTGAAGGACAAATTTTGAGAAATTGAAATAAAGTTGACACCCATCCGGATCTGTAAATAAGGGTTCCAACGCAAACAAATACGCATAATGCATGTGTGTGTGGGTATTTTGTGTGTCAGTGTTTTTGTGTATCAATCCTACAAGATTGTTGACACCGACAGTATGCCTTGTCTGAAAAATAGATAGTTCCATGGGGATGGGATCGCATATCGAGAGAATTCATAAAATAAAAAAAAATAAAAAAAATAGAAATATAATTTGATTATGAAAATTATCACTTTTGTCAAGGGAGATGGAGAATAAAGATTTGATTTGCTGAGTTATGAGCAGCTATTCATTAATAGTAAAAAAATTGGAAGTAATCTTGGGATTCCATTGTGATCGAATTTATATGAGAATCAAAGCTATTTATGGATATGAGCTTCATAAAAATGTGGGAGTACAAAATTAGCCAAATTTTGGAGAGGTCTTACACTGACTTCCCAGAGTACTCTGCTCATGGATTTTTATATATATAAACTTGAATTTTATCAGCATATAAATTGTGCTGTATGTATGGATGTGGTTTAGGCATAGATGATATGGGAAAATAGTAAAGAAAATTTTGCTGGTTTGAACTATTGTGGGTTTTCAGTTCTGGAGTTCAAACAAAGTCACTGGTTAACAGATGAGAAAGGATAGTAAATAAATTATTCGATGCTGGGCAAATTAAGTACGATATTACTAAGACTTATGAGAGCTATTGTTCTTCCTTACAGCAGTGGAAAATTATTGGAAAAAATTAGATCCAACATAATGAATCTATAAAAGAATGTGATAGGGATAATATCCTCAATTTGTACTAATTATTTGATTGTGGGTAAAGGAATTAATTTATCGTAGTGGATTGTTAACAGCAGCCTGAAAATGTCCTGAGAGTGTGCATCCATGTAATCAGAAATCCCAGATTTGTTTTTACAAACAACATTTTGGTAGAGGTCTTGTGTGGACGAGCACTTCCTTGGTAGATAAAGAACGGTACTGCATGCTGGCAGCCACTTTTGCGGCCAGCTAGGCCAAACAAATTGAGAGGAAATTGTAGGTAAATACGTAAGTTACACATGGCTATTTGTAAAAAGGAAATTTGTTGAGATGGGAAACATTTTTCGAAGGTTTATTAAAGTGTTATAATATGACATGTGGCAAGGCAAACTATTGGATGGGAAAATTTGATCTGGCTATAGAATAAATTTATTGACCCCTTGAAGTTAATTCTTCGAATCATTGTTTCACTGGCATTTTTTTTTGTTCAAATTGGAAATAGTTTGGTAGAGCTTTGGTAAAAAACCTTTGGTTGCGGTATCTTGGAACGAATTGATAAACCATAGGAGATTGATAAGAATAGAAACAAATATGGACCCAAAATAGAAAGTTGGATTCATGCCTCTCATTGCAAGCAAGCACATGGGGCTAAGGTGGACGATCCCACAGAAAATGAGGCTGCACCTAGCAGCCCAGCAGAACATTCAGTGGCAGATAAATGATAGTCGTGATTTACAGTCATTTGAATTACATTTTAACACCCCTTGCATTGATAAACATTACATTTTCAACATGTGATATTCCTACTTGGGATAGTGACATTTATTTGCCTACATGACATACAATTACCTGCTGATATTAATACAACATGAGTGAAAAATGTATCACAACTACACTCATGATCAGGGGATTGAGTTCAACCCCGGGAGATAGGGGGATCAGGGTAAGACAAATAATCTGATTTATGTTACATATTAAGGGATTTTCTTTATTTACCTTTTAGGAAGCTTGTTAGTTTGGTATATAATGTTGAATGTCATCGACATATAATTATGTCATAGGTATGAATATATACAAGGAGTAGCAGACTTGTTTGTTGGTTTAGTAGTTATATTGGCAATTGTTTTAGTGGTGGCTTGCTTGAAAGCCTTAGTGACGGTGTGTTTGAATAAGGTAACCAACAACACGATGATAACGCATGAAGTGACAAATGAGGAAAGAAATGTGGAACCAGAAAAGGAAGACTTTTATGGCGACATAAATACTGAGATTAAAAGATTAAATCAAGTGATGTTGCAAATGAATACAGTAGAATTAAGATAATGGCATAACGACAATGTTATGAGTTGTGTCAATTACAATATCAGTGAACTCATATCACCACGAGTGACACACTGTTAGGAAAAAATAAAAAAATAAAATAAAATAAAAGGGGAAAAGAAAAAGTGGAGAGGAATTATGGTAATAATACATTATGCTTAATTTGTTGGTTTGGGAAAATTTTTGTTGGGAATTAGATATTCCTGTTTGTGATTGTAATCATATACAATTTATTTTCTTAGAGTAGTGCTAAAATACCTGCACAAGTTAATTTTTGAACTATATTAACCTGAAAGCAATTGTGGATGCTATTCTTAGTTTAGTAGCAAAATACATACCTGATTGAATATTATTTGTGTGACGCATATAAATGAATATAACTTTTTGTGTTAAGGAAAAACAACAAATTGTTGAATGTGAAACTGTCGGAAGATATACATGATTATGCTGATTTCATGGTAAGATGTACCCTATCTGATTCAGTGTGTGTGGAAAGCAGATTCAGATGTGACTGAGCATAAGGGTAAGACGAGATCACATTTTGAAGGGGGTGCTAACGGAATTGGGAAGAAGTTCGAGAAAGAAAATTTGTGGCTAAAAAAAAAAATGAAGTTAATCGTGGCATACACCCTCTTTCTCAAAGAATGATGAAGACATTCTCCCGTGTAACTTGGAGATGAATGCTTAACTTCACCAAGGAAATTTATGTGACCATTTGCCTGGATCACACTGCAACATATGAAAGAAAGGCGATCACTTACTCTTGTTCGAAGGCTTCGAACATTCATCACATCAGAAGTTGCAGGACAACGACATTTTACCTGCAACCTCTGTGAAATGCGGGGACATATGTTATTACTTCACCAACTTCCGGGGAGCCAGCATGGAGCTGCAAACCAATGGCTGTGCCTTTTCACAACAGCTGTGCACGATTCTGCGGGCCACTCCTGGTATGGACCATGGATGACCTGAACACCATGGTCCCAACATCATTGTGGATGCATCCGGCATCCCTGTTCCACATCTTGCTGGCCAATCAACGTCACACCAATACTTGCTGCCCACTCATAATGAGGGAGGAGGCAAGTCGACTACAACTGGGCGAAGGCCTTGTTCAAGGAATCATTATGATTCACAGCAAAAAGTGGCAAGAATGCTACATGGAGAGCAGGGTCAGTCTATGACTCCGCAATGTTACCACAACAGCGAAATCCTACACGAAGTAGTGCAGGAGCCATAAAGACTGAAGAAAATGTTTCATACCTGAATTCAAACACAAGTGATCAGCCCTTCCTTTCAAACAAAGTCAACATTTGTGTGGAGGCAAACGTTTTTGCCAGATGGTGCAGATGCTTTACAAAACTTGAAAATGAAGTGAAATTGTTGTATCTTGGTGATGGTGAAGTGTTGTTTTGAAAAGATATTTGTGATGCAAATGCAATAGATTGAACAATATGGAAGGAGTCAATGACCAACGAAATGTTTTGTGATTCTTGCAGGATGACGGTGTATGCCTAAGGGAATTTGATTACCAAAGTTATGATTATTTACTTATACTTGTAATGATGTTTACTTGCAGTGATTGATTATTTACTTATACTTGTAATGATGTTTACTTGCAGTGATTGATTATTTACTTATACTTGTATTGATGTTTACTTGTAGTGATTGATTGTTTACTTATATTGATGTTTAGATTAATGGTTAATATAAACAAAAACAAAAAAATGAGGGAATTGTGGAAGTACTGTACTGCATTAATGTACTGTATGGCATGGTATTAAATGTACTGTATGGCATTAATCAAAACCAATATGGAAGTAGAGATCTTGACATCATATTGATCGTTGGAATTGGAAAACGAAGCAGATAGACGATTTCGTAAATGAATGTCAGGAATTTGCACGAACGTGGTAATCTCTTGTTCACCTGGTCACAGCCCCGGGCTAGAGCACCCTCCTATTGTGAGGCAAATGCAACTCCCAGCAGGGGGGGAGTGAACCGGCTCCAATGAGGCGAGCGTGGATGACCTCGGGGCATTTGCGGAGAAGGGATTAGCGCGACGATGCCCATAAAGACAGAAACATACTTTGAGTCAGGAGCACTTGCCACGAGAAGCCCTGCCCGACGGAATGAACGCGTACCATGGGTTCGGCGCTGCAGCCACGAAAGAGGGACTATGCGAATAGAGTTAACCTGGTCCATTGAGTTAAACGGTATTATTTGGTAATGGAATGAAGTGAATAACCAGTTAATAAAGTTGTGACCTTTCGTAAAACCTGTTTCCGACCATTGGCGTCTTGAGTCTCACCACTTCCCCGACAACGTCATAATTTTAAAACCCGAAGGTTTTTTAAACATTTAAGGTGTGCTGTAGTTTCTCTGGGACGTACTGATTCCGAATATGAAGTTGAAAAATTAATGTTCCGAAATACGCTGATGACGTCATAATTTTAAAACGCGACGTTTTTTTTTTTAGTTGAGATTTTATTCGAATTCGAATCCCATTAAATTTCAACTGTTGGAAACAATAATTATTTCAATCTCCAACAGTTGAAATAATTATTGTTTCCAACAGTTGAAATTTAATGGAATTCGAATTCGAATAAAATCTCAACTAAAAAAAAAAACTGTTTATTCGTTCTTGGCGCGAAAAAATGGCGTGCATTTTGTCATTATGTGCGACTTTACGTCACTCCTACGGACGTGAAAACATTCGTTTTCCTTAAAATATATATTTAAAATAAATACAATAGTACATAAATTAACAATAAAATAAGCTAAAAAACAATTTAAAATACAATAAAAAGCACATTAAAAATATATAAATATGTACGTACAGTATACTGTACGTGCGTGCAACCGCGGGATCGGAAAGGGGCAATAGCGCCGCCACAAACTACACCATGGAATTGCAGCTGGCCCGGTTTTTTAAACCATTGATATTAAAATACAAAGTAGCCTATAACCACCAGGATTTTATGCTGATTCCGAATCTGTGTCTAAAACTTTTCTCTGATGTGTAGTTCTTGAGTTATAAGCGGACATCCAGACAGACACACACACAGACACTCCTCCTTTATATATAGAGATATATATATATAATATAAATCGGGATTTAAATTTAATTAAAAAATTAATCCAGACGTCTATTTTCTTTCAAACATTTAAACCGACAGAGGTAGTTATTTATCACAGCATATGTAGAATTTTCACCCTTTTACTAAACTCCGTTTCGCTGTTATTTGGTGGAGCAAAAAGTCAACTGAGCTTTATAGATATTTAGATATGTTCATATGCTTTTCTTTTTTCCCCCCTAAATAAAGTGAACAGCATTTCAAACAAGAAGAAAAAGGCGTAAAATCTCATAGCCCCCATGGTTTTCGTAATTTTGCTGTATGGGGTTAAAGGCCACTATTCGGCCATCTTTGGTGGGATTACAAAACAAATTTTCTGCATATGTATACTCGTGTATTGTCTTTGTGCCAAGTTTGAACAAAATCGGTCCATGAATGTCGAGAAATAGTTGGGGAAACGTTTAAATAAAAAAAATGGCCGCCAGTCGGCCATCTTTGATTTGATTTCGATGAAAAAGGACATGGTATGTAACCCATCATTTATTATCTGTGTGCCAAGTTTGAACAAGATCGGTAAATGCATGTCCAATAAATGTTTGAGAATGTGGTCAATATCGGGGTTTTACAACTAAAATGGCCGCCAGTCTACCAGTCGGCCATCTTTGACCATATCGCAATATAAAGTGAGGCACACGTGTATGCCATCATGTATTGTGTTTGTGCCAAGTTTGAACAAAATCGAACCGTGCATGTTCAATAAATGGTTGGGGACACGTTTAAGTAACAAAATGACCACTTAGACTAGGCTAAATTTCTGATTTTTTTTTGGCAGAGGCATTTCTGAGTAAAAGTTGGTATCCGGGCGTTTTAGGTGGATATGAGGGTGCTGATCACGAAAAAAACGGATACCAAGCTGAAATGTGCATATTTAGGGCCTAAATCAGCAAAAAACAAAATGGCCGCCAAAAAAGTTTATGCGATATTTGTTTTTTTTCTTCAGAAAAGTGGAATGTCGTAGTAATACTTGGTATCCATGCTTATTAGCTGTATATGAGGGTGCTGATCACGATAAAAAATAATACCAAGCTGAATATTACATATTTAGGGCTTAAATCAGCCAAAAAACAAAATGGCCGTCAAAAAAAGTATACGCGATATTGACATTTCTAATTTTCTTTTAAAAATAGGAATGTCATAGTAGCACTTGGTATCTATGCTTATTAGCTGTATGTGAGCGTGCTGACCACGAAAAGATAGGATACCAAGCTGAATTGCAGGCTTTCAATGGAAGATGTTTCATACACCATATTGGCTTTTATTGCCGTTTTACCTTGATTGGCATTACATTGCTTTCAGATCACTGTCAACTGTATTTTCTAGTTAAGGTTGTTATCATGTCTAGTTAAGGACGGTTTATTTACCGGGACGGTGACATGCAACCTCTCTTTCTTTTATTTTCAGACTAAATCAAGATGGATCCTGTTGCTACTCTGAAACGACCATCATCGATTGACTTCGCCTTATGCATTTTATGCCAAACAGATGGGGATTTGCGATCTGCCAGCAATCAAGGTCTAGCCACACTCGCTAAGGCTTACGAAACCAGAAAGAAATTACGCGACCCAAAAAACCGCAATATAATTGAGCGTCTGGATCTGGCGTTGGGTTCGAATACCACCTCAATCGTATGGCACAAAAACTGTTATGTCCAATTCACCGATAAAAATAAACTTCTTCGCCTAGAAAGACTGGAAGATCATCATCAGGACCGAGAAAATGTACCAACATGCAGCTCAGTTGTTGGGTCTACCCAAGGTCGTGTCATACGTCGGAGCTCTGTCAAGCCAGTTGACTGGACGCTGTGCATGTTTTGTCAGGATCGTACGTCAAAACAACGATTAAGTTCAGTTATGACATTCAATGTCAGCAAAGATATTTTAGAGGCATCTAAATTACATCACAAGCTATGCTTCAGTTTGGCAGGCGTTAGTGACCTCATCGCAGCGGAAGGTAAATATCACCTTCCTTGCTTAAGTTCGTTCAAAAGAAGTACATCCAAAGTCAAAGAAGATTTTCACACCAGTCAAGACTTACCTTTGATATGGCTTTCTTCAGAACTTATGTATGCAGCCCAAAAGGGTCATGTGCTGAGGCTAAGTGACGTCTGGGATCGGTATGTAAATCTTTCAGAGGAAGCTAACACAGTTATTCCGAAGTCCTTTGTAAGTCGTCGGACAACATTCAGGGAAAAACTGCAATCTCGAGTAGGTGATACCATCCTCTTTGTTCGACCTGATGGTGGGACATCTCAGAGAGAAACGTTGTTGGTACCATCTAAGTATACCGGCAATGCTGTATCTGGACTGACGGATGAAGCAGACGAACAACTAACAATGCCTAGGTTCAGGCCTGAAGAGGACATCTTCCTGTCGCTGGTGCATGTTGCCCTAAAACTTCTAGGAGATTTGCTTGATAAGCCTGGCCACGTGGGATTTGAAGTGAGCATCGGAAATGCACTAAGTTGCGTACCAGAGACTGTCTACATGTTCCTCAAGCTCTTATATGGTGGTCCGTGTCAGCTTGAAATAGAACCATGCGTTGCCAAAGAAGATGATACGAAACTAGAACAACAAGTCCTCAGCAGTGCTCAGGACATGGTATATGGAGTGAGCGGAGGCAGTAAACTGACGCCGAAACATATAGGGCTCGGCAGCACCCTGCACCAAACTACACGATCTAAGGAGTTGGTGGAAATGTTCCATAAGGCAGGACACACCCTCAGTTACCATCAAGTGTTGCAGTTGGACACAACCTTAGCCAAGTCCACAATTAAGTCTATGAATCCAAACACCGGTGCCGTCATACCACCTAATCTAGTTCCTGACCGCTTTCTGTTCTACACTGCTGACAATATCGACATACTGGATGAGACATTGGACGGAAAAGAAACCTTCCATGCCACTCAGCTGGCAGGGTGGCAGAGAGGACCATCCGCAGACGTGAAGTGGGACAGCATGGTTCTTTCTAAAGACCGAATGCTGCATGTCCCAGAGGTCATGGACACCTTAAATGCTGCAACTATGCCTGCCGTCAGGGCCGAACCATCTTTCAGTGGCCAAGTGGAAAAAACTTGGTATCATCAACCGTCCAAGGACACTGATTGTGCAGCAAGGGCCCAATCGGTGGATTTAGCGTTCAATTTCATGCGACTCAACTCAACAACGGAAACCAGTTGGACAGTATTCAATGAGTCCCTGACACAAAATGATCCTCCACAAACTACAGTTGGCTATATGCCCATAATCCTGGCACCAGCGCACGAGTTTGATACACTCAAAACAGTCGTGGAGCGATGTTTGGAAGTTTCATCTCGCTTCGGACAAGAATACACGGTACTGAGTGTGGATCAAGCACTTTATTGCAAGCTCATGGAGTTGAAGTGGTGCAATCCGGAGTACAAGAAGAGACTCATTCCACGTCTAGGAGGGCTACACATTTCAATGAACTTTTTAAAAGTTATTGGAGAACACATGCACGGATCTGGATTGGCAGAGGCCTGGGTTGAAGCTGGTCTAATGGGACAGAACACCATTGAAGCAGCATTGGCTGGCAAAAAGTTCAACAAAGCCATGCGAGCACACAAAATTACATGCCAGGCCCTATGGCGACTATTAGGACCCAATCTACTAGACTATGTGAAAGAAGCCGACGAGCAACTGCATATTCAAATATCCAAGGCTGCATCCGACCTGGCAGCTGTTGAGATCCTTGTCACCTTGCTGACAAACCCAACGTTTTCATCATTGATGTCAGATTTCCTGGAACGCAGAAAGGAGGACAATGTCAACTTCTCTTTCTGGTGGGGATACCTGGAAATGGTAGCAATTCTACTTATGTTCACAAGAGCCCAACGAGATGGACTTTGGGACCTTCACATCCATTCATTCACCTGCATGCTACCTTTCTTTCTCAGGTATGACCATGTAAACTATGGACGCTGGGGTCCTGTCTACTTGGCTGAAATGAGAAACCTACCAGAGTCAGTTCTCGAAGAATTCAAAAAAGGAAATTTTGTGGTCAAACGGTCGGCGCGTAAGTTCAATCAGGTTGATCCCGACCAGGCACAAGAGTGGTTGAATGGAACTGGTAAAAGGGCCGGAGGAATCGTTGGTATCACCAAAACCAATACAGCCTTGAACAGATGGGCATTGTCTTACAACCTGAGAGCACATATTGCAGCAGATACGCGTGAAATGTTGCAGATATATCCAAAAGACTTGCTCAGCCATAACGAATCGAAACCAGCAAGACAACAACGTGACAATGCAGACGAGAACATTCTGCTCAGCATATTGGAACGCTTCCATGTGTTTGCACCTGATACGCATCACGCTGCGCTGCAAAACATTGCAACAAAAGACGTTGCTAGCGAAGAAATCCAAACATCGCTACTGAACGCACGAGTCATGGGTCAGAAACAACTGGATGAATTTGTGGAGGATAGACTTGTTGGAGACGCAGAAACCTCAGTGCCTCAGCACTCATTGTATGACACCATCAAGAAGAACAATGCTCCAACATTCGACGATCTTTATAAGGTAGTACAACACAGTGCCGAAAAGAACAAACGCACTGTTCTGAAAGCTGATCAAAACTTCCTCCAACGTTTGGTAACGGCATATGCATCTGGCCGCACGATCAACTTGGACAACGTGTTGAACCACGAACTTCTTCGAGTACCAGTCTCGCTGGCAGAGCTCAATGGCAATTTAAGGACAGGAAACAAATCGTTGCTGGCTGATATGTTGACAGCAGATGTTCCATGTCCTGCTACGCTCGATCTGCACGGGAAATCAGCTTGTCTTGTTATAGATGGACAGGCTCGAGTCGTGGCCATTGGGAAACCGGTTGCTGCCAAGACATTTGGAGACTTGGCAGACGTTTTCACAAGATCAATCTTCCAGTCAGGAATGCAATATCTTCGCATAGACGTTGTATTTGACAGATACCGAGATGAGTCGATCAAAGCAGGAACAAGAACCAAACGAACAAAGACAAGTCGTCCAATACGTCGTATTGTAGAAGGACGGGAGGTGCCACTGCCTAACTCCTGGATAAACTTCATTGCCCTTCCAGAAAACAAGGCAGCCCTTGCTCGCTTCCTCTCGGAAGAACTTCTGGCACATGCTCCTGGTGATAGAGATTGTGGTTGCAGGGGGGTTTGACGATGAGCGTGAAATCAGGTCATCACGTGGCAATACTGACCTCACTCCACTAAAAGCAACACACGAAGAAGCGGACACACGCATAATTCTACATGTCATAGATAGTCGGTTGGACACTGTAGTTGTATGTGCGAGAGACACTGATGTCATGCTGTTGTTGGTGGCACATTTTCCGCGTGTCAGTTGCAGAAATCTATGGATGATGGCTGGTACTGCCCAGAAGAGAAAGTACATACCCATAGGTCCATTATATCACAACTTGCCATCAAATTCAGTCCAATCACTTCTGCCATTTCACGCTCTTACGGCATCGGACACGACATCGCACATCTGTGGACACACGAAACGTTCAGCATGGAAAGTCTTCCTTGAGTATCACCACCTTCTTGTGGGTTTGGGAGTAGGGAATTTGACCCCTGAAGTGTCAAAATCGACAGAAATATTTGTCTGCAAAATCTACGGGATGAACAATCTGGAGACAACAGATAGCGTTCGTCGGGTCATGTTTGAGAAGGCCTGCAAACCAGAAGCGATGCCACCCACGAGCGATGCTCTCAAATTCCACATCCAGCGTGTGCATTACCAATCTCTGATATGGAAGGAGGCACACTGCCCACTTCCGAACCTGCCGAATGTCACGGAGTTGGGATGGAAAAGGGTCGCTACCAATTTGCAACCAGTGCTGATGACACTCCATCCAATTCCTGAGTCGTGTCTTGAACTTGTTTCTTGCAGTTGCCGGTCACGGTGTCGTACCATGCGCTGTAGCTGCCGTAAAGCAAAACTTGGCTGCACAGCTGCATGTGTATGTCGGCAAGAAACTGACCAGGACGGTTGCTTTAATGACAATGTGTAATGTGTTAACGACATTATTCAACTTACCGTCGAGCCTGCATATCGTAAAAGACGTCATGACTGTGCTACCTGTATATAGTTAAACGTTCATATGTGATTGTTCACTGCATGTAATCGTATTAATCAATGAAGATCAAAAGTAAAGTTGTATTGCCTTGTAATCGTGTTGTTTATTATATGAGCTGTGTGGCACAAGGGTCCATGTGTAAGTGTCTGTAGATATCATTTTAGCTGCAGTTAGCCGATATTTAGAGCTATTTTGTGAGCAACCACCTTGAATGTGTCCTGTTTCAGTATATAGCTTTGGTCCAACACTAATAATAGTGCGCTCATATGCTTCCTTGACCTCGATAACCTGGGGCTAGACATCAAAATAATGATTTCTATGTTCACTAGAACTGGAGATATCGTCAATATAAGATTTGATGGCGGCCATCTTGGAAAATGGCCGAAACATCGATTTCTGCTAAAATAGTATATACAAATTTGATTGCCCGGAAATATTCATCTTGTTTCACGTAAAGTGTACTTGTTGAAATGTCTTCCTGTGTGATTCTGAGTTCAGCGGCTAAAAGTTAAATATTTTGGCGGCCATTTAGTTTTTTCCAGATTTGAGCATCAAATACCAAAAATTCAGCTTGGTATCCTATTTTTTCATGATCAGCACCCCCAAAATAGGTTAAAAACACTTGTTACCAACTTTTACTCAGAAATGCCCCTATAACTTGTATTAGATGCATTTCTGGAAATTTAGCCTAGTCTAACTGGTCGGTCATCTTGGATCTGATATAGAAAGAAAATGACGTGCATATGTAAGCGATCATTCATTTTCTGTGTACCAAGTTTGAATAGCATCAGTAAACGAATGTCCGAGAAACGGTTGAGGACGTGATCAACATCGGGTTTTTATAACTAAAATGGCCGCGAGTCGGCCATCTTTGATCTGACCTTGAAACGAACTGATGTGCATATGCATACCGTCATGCGTTGTCTGTGCCAAGCAAGTACAAAATCATTCCATACATCTCCGAGATATGGTTGCGGATGTGCGCAAGCACGCACGCACGGACAAACGGACGGGCGTTCGGACAGACGAGACACAATCCATAATCCCCCGTTTTGGACAAAGTCCAACGGGGGCTAATATCGAGGAAATTGTGTAATTTCCGAATGGAAACACTATCTCGTTCTTTTCAGAACAGAGTAATATAATGTGTGTGCAACATAATGCGTGTCTAGCTTCATACTGTTATGCCATGAGTGGATTTGGCTATCAACATAGTCGAGGCCATAGGGTATGCACACTCGTGTCTGAACTTGTCCGAATATATTTTTGAAACACCGACTTCTTTCCTGGAAGTCCTAGCAGTGTCCATGTGTTTTTTTTCACCTCTCCCACCCCCCGCCCCAACCCTTCCCAAGCCTCCTCCCCCCAAGCCCTCTCCCTCCCACAGATCTCCCGATGTCCCTGCTCTCCATCTTGTCTCCCGCTCCCTTTATCATATGTTTTATGTGTCAGTTTGTCTTTTTATGATCAATGTTAGCTCTTATACGAGCCTCGATCTCGTATACAAATAAAAAAGACGGTCTAACCTCGGTTTGAGTTCCGAACGCTCTGTAAACTTAGATGGATGTGCGTTAAGGGCCGATGTACCCTTGGATGTATTTTAAGCCGGGTGTCCCATCTGCTCGCATTAGTTGGTGGACGTCAAACATCGCATGGTGTCTTTCGCAAAGAGGAGCGGAGACTTTGCCGGAGCCCTGAACAAATTACAAATCCAATCCCTGTCCGAATGTGCGGGGTTTCTGCATCAGCAACACAGATGACAGTCGAATGATGCAACGATGCAACCAGCGTGCTCAGTTCAGAATTGAATCCCAGTCCAATATATGTATTTACCAACAGCACGAGTGGTATAATAGCTCCATTTGTGCTTACGTACTGTCGTTAATTGTGTGTCCACGGTCTGTAAAGATAATGGCTCTTGCAAGAGTTCTATTTGGTCGTCGAGTTTGTTGAGTAGCCCACAAAATGATGCTGTTGTATTTCAAACAAATTTAATGATTCGTTTAACTTTTGTTGAGATGAGAGTTGAAAATTTTTTTTTAAAGTTTGAAGATTGACATAATTCGTTTGACTTGTATGTAAGGGAAGTCGAGCTAATGTCCAAAACAAATATAGATGGCAGCTAATGGTGTACTGGACCAGGTATGGCCCAATACTACCATGGAATCAATTCAACAAGATGGTAAATGGCATCCCAGTGATATTTGGTGCCATCTTCCAGGTACGTTGTGTGTAGGTGCTTCAAACTGGATGGTGGGTATGAACGAATCATGATGGGACAGCTTAATACATCTTAAAGAAGCAAAAACAAACCAGAAAGCATGTGAAAATGCAAAGCTCATTCGCGTCCGTTCCTATTCAGTCGTCTACTTCTTCTTCCGTATGCTCAAAATAACGAAAACAGTTCAAAACAAGAAAGAGCAATCAGAGATTGCAAACCCTCGCCAGGATGTATTTTCAGTGGTTGTCAAGGCTTTTGTGTTAAAACAAATATGGCGGCCGAACCACGTGACCAATGACATCATTTTTATTTTTTTTTCTAAACTAATTTATTCCTAGATTATGCTCAAGAAATGTCATCTTGATAGGATGTTTTGTATTAGTCGAATTATAACGTCATAATGGAGGCATCTATGACATCATGGTTTCTCATCCTCCTCGACCTCAGCGCCGCCTTTGACACCATCGATCACACCATCCTCCTCACGCGACTTGAAACCACCTTTAACATTACCGGCACTGCCCTCTCTTGGATTAAATCATACCTCTCTGACAGACGTCAGTTCATCTCCATCAATAACTGCAAATCCCCCACTGCTCCCCTCCCCCAAGGTGTCCCCCAAGGTTCAGTTCTTGGCCCCCTCCTCTTCATCCTTTACCTGTCCCCCCTCGGTCACTTAATCCGCCGTCATGGTCTCCAATTCCACTGCTTCGCCGATGACATCCAGCTTTTCATCTCCACCAAGTCCATCTCCACCGCCACCCACTCTATCCTGACAAACTGCATCACTGAAATAAAATCCTGGCTTCAAATCAACTTCCTCAAACTTAACTGTGATAAATCTGAAATAATCATCATTGGCCCAAAAACGCTCACCAAGTCCACCCATAACTTTGCCCTCAACATCGACGGTTTCCCAGTATCCACCTCCCCTCACATCCGGAATCTTGGCATCATCTTTGACCAAACCCTCTCCTTCGACAAATACACTAAACAGATCACAAAGACAGCCTTCTTTCACCTGAAAAACATCGCCCGTCTCCGTCCATCCCTCTCCTCCGTGGCTGCAGAAACCCTCATCCACGCCTTCATCACCTCCCGTCTGGACTACTGCAATAGCCTCCTCTATGGTTCACCCTCAACAATCACCAATAAACTCCAATACATTCAGAACTCCGCTGCCCGTCTACTCACCCATTCCCGGACCCGTGACCACATCACCCCCATCCTTTACAAGCTTCACTGGCTCCCCATCTCCCAGAGAATCCAGTACAAAATCCTCCTCTTCACCTACAAAGCCCTCCATAACCTGGCCCCATCCTACCTAGCTGACCTCCTCTCCAGACACACTCCCACCCGCAACCTCCGCTCTGCTGGTACCAACCTCCTGACCCCCCCCCCCCCATCCGGACCAGATTTAGATCCTGGGGGGACAGGGCCTTCTCCATCGCTGCTCCCACCCTCTGGAACTCGCTACCTCACACCATCAGAGACTCCTCCTCACTCACCACATTCAAAACATCACTCAAGACCCACCTGTTCAACACTGCATTCAACATTTAACCCACAGCATCTAACCCCTGACTATCTCCTCTCCTTCTCCCTCCTTTGTGCTTTGAATATTTCCCTATTGATTCTTCTTTTTTTGCAATTGTCTTTATGTTTTGCTATGCATTATGTTTTGCACTCTGTCAAAGCGTCTTTGGGCTTCCTGAAAAGCGCTATATAAAATAAATGCATTATTATTATTATTATTATAATCATTAACATATTTTATTCCCCATGGAGAGTTCTTTACAATGAGCCATGTCTCAATTTTTTCTATTCAGCGCTTTCGGAGATAGATGTGCAAAGCTTTTCGGTTTTTCCAAGATGGCGGGCGAACCACGTGAACGATGACGTCATTATTTTTTTCCTCCACCAGTTTATGCCACATGGTGCTCAATAAATTTCATCTTGATAAGATGAAGTTTTGCACTTGTCGAATCATGACGTCATAATGGAGGCACCTATGACATCATCATTAACATATTTTATTCCCCATGGAGAGTTCTTTACAATGAGCCATATCTCAATTTTTTCTATTCAGCGCTTTTGGAGATATAGAGGTGCAAAGTTTTTAGATTTTTCCAAGATGGCGACCGGCTCACGAGACCTATGACGTCATAATTATCATTAAAAAAATTATACAGATGGAGTTGCACCAATGGTGAAAATTTCCTGTCAATCGGACCAACGGTTGCAGAGAAAATCATATTTATTCTGTGCGGACAAACAGACAAATAAACCGACAAACAGAGAAACGGACTCCAATGGAATATCCTCTCCTCAGGCGAAAAGACAACTAGAACGGCACTCAGTCGAGAGCAAACCTCCACCTGGTAGACCATATCACTCAATGGTGAAGAACCACTTAAAATATTATACGAGCTGGATCTGGATCCGGATCTTCACCAAAATCGAATCGACTCTTCCTTGTCAGACACCGAACCTGTCCACCAAGTTTCGTCCAAATCCATCCACAACTTTTTGACATATCCTGCTATGCATAGTTTTTGGCCTTTTCTCCCAATGGTGAAGAATCACTTAAGAAATTATCCTAGCTGGATCCAAAAATTTTTTTTAACAAGTATGCTGAACACTCGTGTGTGTGTGTGTGTGTGTGTGTGTGTGTGTGTGTGTGTGTGTGTGTGTGTGCGTGCGTGTGTGTGTGTGCGTGCGTGTGTGTGTGTGTGTGTGTGTCCTCGCACTTATACTTGCCCACAGGTTACAATTTAAAACCGATCTTCATGAAACTTCACCAAATGGTAGAGTTGGTGGTCCGACAGAATCCTATTTACATATCAGCTAACTGAATTCAACCACCAACTATTTGGTAGATCAACATAGGCCAAAAGGTCAACATAGGCCAATAGGTCAACATAGGCCAAAAGGTCAACAACCTTTTCAAATTATCTAAAATCCTCAAATTTTCATCTGATTGACTTGAAAACTGAATAGGATTTTCATATCAGCTAACTGAAACCAACCACCAACTATTTTTGAGGTAAACATAGGCCAAAAGGTCAACATAGGCCAAAAGGTCAACATAGGCCAAATTTCTAAAATTGTCAATTTTCATCCGATTAACTTAAACTTTGAAGACGATTTGCATATCAGGTCATTGAATTCAACCACCAATTATTTGTGAGGTCAAAAGGATGCCCTACTGAGTGCCATTCTACTTTGTTCTCTTTTGCCAAGTGTCGCGGAACGAGTGGTTTTTCATTTGTGTGTTTGTTTGTTTTTGAACGAGATGTCTCAAAAAGTTATGGTCAGATTCGGCCGAAACTTGGTGACAGGTTGGGTGTGTGACAATGAATAACTGATTGGATTCTGTTAAAGATTTGAATGCGGATCCGGATCAGAGACTTTTAAATGATTCTTCACCATTGGGAGATCGGGCTAAAAACTATATATAGCACGATATCTGAAAAAGTTATGGTCAGATTCGGACGAAACTTGGTGGACAGGTCGTGTGTGACAAGGAATAAGTGATTGGATTTTGGTGAAGATTCGATTCCGGATCCGGATCACATAATTTTTGAAGTGATGCTTCACCATTGAGTGATTGGGTAAAAAACCGATAAATAGCATGATATCTCAAAAAGTTGTGGACGGATTAGGACGACATTTGGTGGAGAGGTTGGGTGTGTGACAAGGAATACTTAATTCGATTTTGCTGTAGATCCGAATCCGGATCCGGATCACAGATTTTTTTAAATTTTCAAGTGATTCTTCACCATTGAGAGATTGGGCCAAAAACGATATATAGCATATTTCAAAAAGTTGTCGACGACTTATTACAAAACTTGGTGCGTGAGTTGGGTAAGTGACAAGAACAAGCAGATTCGATTTTGGTTCAGATCCGGACCCAGATCCGACCCGTCAGTGAGATGCAAAACGTTAACTGTTCAGTCAGGCGGAGGCATGTGTTCCACATATCGTCATTGTAGTTGTTATTGTAACCACCCTCTCAAACCCCTGCTCCATCTCCACCGAGTTGCACAGCCTGGTTCACACAGCACCGGAGAGGCAGGGGTACCGGTGCTCCGAGCGGGGTGAATTGCACAGTTTTAGGCAGCGCGATACTCTACCCTGCATGGGCGATATAGAGAATGAAAGGCACGCATGGGAGTGAGAAAGAGACACAGATTGGATTGAGACTCCAGAGATGATGGACCATTGAGAAGCGTCAAGCAATGAGAGAAATGCACCAGGACAAGCCAATCAGGGCCGTTTTTGATCACCTTTGCTTGAATATTTGTGCACGGGAACAGTGAGGTTACATACCCGCATATCTCACCGATACGAATGATCTCAGTTGTAATCAACGACCCACCATCGGCCACCCTCCATTATCTCAGTTATTTTACATCATGCTCCCATACCCCCGCAAAGTGGCTTTATTTTTCACTTCCCATCATCCCACCCAACATCCTCTGTTATAACCTGGCTTGCGGCAATGGTCAGATAAAAATAGAAACTTGCTTGACCTCTGTGTGTCATCTCAGGATTCCATTTGGGAATTTGCCCTGTCGGGTAGGATAGGGGGATCCATATATTTACGTCCCCCCCCCCCCCCCCCGCCCCACCCCACATGTTTTGGTAACACATTATAATTAAATATCTTGTGTTTATATATTATGCCTGGAGAGCCCGTCTTCCCGCCATTAAGACAGTTTGAACAAAGAGCTAAAAATGTGCCATATATTTACCACGCACAGAGAAAATCCAGCCAATCACCGTTTGATTGTCTGCAGCTCCGCCCTGTATATCATTCACTGTTAATATAATTCAGCGGCGGCAAGGGATATATAAATAACACACACACACACACACACACACACACACACACACACACACACACACACACACCAACAAAGCCAGAGCTTGGACCACAGCTTAGCACCAGAGGTCCAGAGATGGAAATACGTACAACAGGAAGAAACTATAATGAGCAATCAAAGATTGTAGTCCTTTACCAGGACTTGTTTTGCATGGTTTTATAGAATGTATTTTATAGATGTACTAATTGTACCATACATCCTTTATAAAAGTACTTTGTTGAAAAAACTACTGGTTACCACTAGGTGGTGTTTATGGCCAACGTTGGCACATGCTGTGCAGACAAACAAACAGAATAAACAACCAAACAAACAATCTGACCCAAATGCAACACTCTCTCCTCTGGCAAGGGTAAAAAAATATGCAGACCTACCCCTGGAGAGAGAACAAGCAAACGCACTGACCCAAACCAATTAATACCTACACAGACAGAAGGAACAAGCATTCTGAGTATTGCGCTGCAATACATGTCCCCTTCCGGCAGTCTGTCGTCCGGAAAACTGTGTGAATTATATAATTACCAACTCACGGTCTGAGGTAACTCCACTTAAAAATATCCGATTTGCACCAAATAAAGTTCATGAATGGTTGCACAGACCCCTACTTCTCACTAAAAGGGGAAAAAAGAATGTAAATCGGAGTTAAAATAAGCCCGCAAGATCGCTCCGTGGAGTAGCCTGCACGTATTGCACTATGTGTGAATTATATAATTACCAACTCACAGTCTGAGGTAACTCGGCTAAAAAATAATCCGATTTGCACCAAATAAAGTTCATGAATGGTTGCACAGACCCCTACTTCTCACTAAAAGGGGAAAAATAATGTAAATTGGAGTTAAAACAAGGAATATTAACAGCTTTGACTTGCCGCACTCCAAATTATAGTCCGGAAAATTGTTGGGGAAATTACCAAAGTTCAAAGTGCCATAACTTTGTCAAAAATAATCGAAACGTCGTGAAGTTCGAACTTGATCTGTAACTTATCATGAGGAAACCACGTACCAAGTTTGAAATCATTAGCCTTAAGAGTTTAGGAAAAAAGTCCGGAAAGCTGTTCTTTGTGTGACAGACTGACAGACTGACAGACGGACAGACGGAGGGACGGCATGCAAACCTATAGTCTCCTCCGGTGTACACCGGTAGGGGACTAATAAGAGCAACAATGATATATGATAATGAGCAGGAGGACAAGGGAGTACAACTGAGCAGAGAAGAGGAGGAAGATCATGAGCAGCATAGACGAAGTAGAGCTGGCCAACATAATAGAGGAGATGAGATTGATACCACTCAGAGAAAGACCACACCTCTATGGAAAAGAAAACACCAAACGGACAAAAATACCAGTAATAAGAAACAACAGAGCACTCAGAAGAATGTTACCAAAATAAGTGTACCTGGCAAAAATAAACAGTGAATTTTGCAGCAGCACTGCTCAATCAAGAAAAAATTATCAACAAAACACTGCAAGAACAGAACAGGCCCCACAAATAGGAATCAACCACCACCGTGGGAGCAAAGACTTGAAAGACAGAGAACGGCTCAGAAAGGAGACAGGACAAATATGGCAATTCCAAAGAGGAAACCAAAGCCCAAAGCCAAAGAGGAGAATCCAAAAAATACAGAATAAACATAAAATCCAAGCCAAAAACCTCGAGTCTAGTTAATGGGTGCTGAAAACAAACTCAAAATGGAAATGGCAGCAAGGAAGACAAAAAAAACTACAACGAGGCTAACAGCAGGACAAAACAAGGCTATAGAGTGCGTTTGAAAACAACCCAAAACTATTCAACCAAAAACTAGGGGGACGGAAGCATAATGTAACATCCCCTTCTGAAAAAGATGAATTATAACGATTCTGGAAAGAAATCTATGAAGATCTAAAACAACAAGAAGGCGGAATGGATCTGAAATTTGGAAGAGAAGCAACACCGAGGAAATTTTTCCCAGTAATATTTAATGAAGGAAAGAACGAGGACAACAACTCATAAAAAAGCCAAATTTCAAAACACCTGGCCCAGATGAGATTCTGCACTTCTGGCAAAAGCAATTGGATGCTCTCCACATTCACTACGCTTGACCATTCAATGAACTTATCCAAGGGAACCAGGAAATGGATGAATGGCTCACATAAGGTAACAACTTCATCATCCCAAAATATGAAGAAACCCAACTACCTCACCAATATTGGCCAATAACCTGTCTACCAATAACATACAAACTTATAACAGGAATCCTCACAGAAACAATGTACCACCACCTAACACAACAAGGAGGTCTAGAGGCAGAACAGAAGGGATGCAAGAGAATGTTACGGAACAATGGACGACCGATTACGAAACAAGGCCATACTCGAAAACTGTAAAACCAGAAGAACCAAATTATCCACAGCATAGATAGATTTCAAAAAAGTTTTTGACAATGTTCCACATTCATGGATGATAAAAGGCATGTAAATGTGCAATATCAAGCCCGAAATAATCAAACTCATTGAGAAGGAAATGTACATGGAACACCACATTGATACTGCAACTCTTGGAAGGAAAGATTGAAATACCAGGAGTGAAGATATGTTGCGGGATCTGCCAGGATGATAGCCTTCCGCCCCTCCTGTTTTGCCTTGCTCTGGATCCATTGAGCAACCTTGTTTATGGGCAAGGACAACGATACACCCCAACATCCAATAATATAACATCCAAAGAGACAAGAAAGGTGACAGACACATCTACTGTACATGGATTATCTAAAACTCTTTTCACCAAATGATGAAAAATTGCCAGAGCAACAGAAATTAGTGAAACAGTACTCGAACAATATTAAAATGGATAAGTATGCCATGTACACATTCGTACAAGGTCGATCAACAAAAACAGACAACATAACAAATCAATACAAATACAACAATACAGGAGCTAGACAACGAAGCATTATAATAATACCTCAGAGTAGAAGAGGGCCAACAAATAAGTCATACAAAATTCTCAAAATAATTACTAAGGATTGCCTGCATAGAACAATACTGATCCTGAAAACATATCAACCCAAGAAACAAGATCAAAGCCATAAACCAACTCACAGTACCAGTGTTCCAATTCAGCTGTGGAATAATTAATTGGCCACAAGTGGAAATTAACATCGAGATATCAAATCAAGAAAACTCCTCACTATCTACAAAATGTTATACCAAAAGCAATGCAGCCTGATATGGTACCTGCCATGATGAGGGGTTAGTGCCCTGAGGAAGCATATGACGAGCATATGACTTCACTGATGATGCCATTGTTATCACCCTGTATACCCCATGGGGTGATGATGACATATGTCAAGTTTATTTTTTTTTTGTTGAGCGGTTTCTGAGAAAATGATGTCCAATTTTTTCCCTTTAATCCATTATGGCTGCCATATCACGTGACCGAAGACACAGAGTTAGCTAAAAATATATTCTCCATGGGGAGGTCCTTACTATGTTTATAGTTTCACATCGATCGGACAAGCAGTTCCAGATGTTACAGATTCGTCACTTCCACCTTTGTTGTTATTATATACTTGTAGGATTTTTAGTTTCAGGTAATATTGTTGTTAAGATTTCTGTGTGAAATGGAGATGACTTTAGTAAAAAGGTAAAAATAAATGTTTGTGGAGGAAAAATAAAAACGCGGCAAAGAAACCGGAAGAGGAGGAAGGAGAAAGATCGGCGGGGAAAAGAGACGGCTGTGAGTCGCATCGAGGTGGCGAGCGGACTTTGTCGATATTGGTCGTGAATGAATTGAGGCTTCCCGTGAAAGGGATTGCCTGCGATGTCGTTCCTTATTGCGATTGCAATTAAACCTGCGTCTCAGGTTTTGGGTACTGAGCATTAACTATTGTTGGCAGGAAAGCAAGCGCTTCCATGACAGGGCAGTCCGCCATTTTTCCTTGAGGAGGCTGTCCGCCTGGTGAATCGTGTTTTGTCGTTGGGATTCCCATATCAAAGTGTGGATCGCCGTTGGTTCCCATATCAGCTTAATTCCCATATCGACCTATTCGTGTTGATCGCCGTTGGTTTCCATATCGGCTAAATCGTTGGTGGACGTGGGGCGTGGATTGCACTCACGTTTTGGGGGATCGTTACCCCGCACCACCATCGGCCTGACCTCTCACCTAGTAACTCCACATCCGCAGCCGCACCGATACCTGCCTATTGTTCTTGCCGTTCTTCAACCTTTGTCCAGTGTGGGGATTCGTGCACGGACTTTGGGATTGCTACATTCCACTCACGTTTGGCATATCGTGAGTTTATTGCTTTAAGAGCATTGGGGAATGATGGTACCGTCATATGTATTGCTCATGAGATGCAAATTATATTTTCATGGTACTTTCTTTAAGAGTGGCATTATTGCGTGTGAGAGTTCTTAATACAATTACTGTTTTGTTCTACACAATTGCATTGGTGTGGTTTTACCAAGGTTTATTAGAACACTCAAAATAACAAATCTTTCTGCCATGTTCCCTCTCGAGACTCTGAGGGGCACCGTAACTGGAGTACTGGGAGGTAACATGTAACACAGAGAAAACCATTTTTAAAGCAAAAATATACATAAACAAGGACAGACACAGACAGAGAGGGACATCGCAATAGTCTCCCATCCACTTTTGGGCAGGGCAAGGCTAATAACTGCACTCTTCCCCTCTTTTACGTATATCTCTGAAATATACGAATTTTTTTTTAGATTACAATAATGCTGCAATAAATAAAAAAAATGGATCAGGTAGGTGTAAGTACAGGAAGACTAAAAATGGAAGTTGGTGTTTTGAAAAGATTTACGCTGGACCCAAGGAGGGTCCAGTTAATTCAAACACCAACAAGACAGTTCATGTTAGTAATCTGTGAAGTCCACAAGGTGATCGATGATCATTTGTTGTCATTGGTGAGATATTCGATGGCCACCTTAACCCGATGAATCATCTGAAGCCTTTGGTTATATTCCACGAATATCGTGACAATATTTTTTATTATGGCCTGCCAGGGTGGGACAGTGGACACATACTTACCACCTTTGAGCCATCTAATCTGGGTTTGATTCACGACAAGAACATGAAATGTCGGGTTAGTGTTTTGCAGGCTGAGTGAATCATCAGTGTGTGGCGTCCTTCGGATGGGCATTCAACTCGGCGTCTTGTCTGCCAAAATTAGCCGGTGGATGTTGAGGAGCCCACGGTGTATTTAGGTAAAGAGTGGTGAGTTAATGCCAGTTCGGCACCCTGGACAAATTGCAAATTATTGTCCTCACTACCTCTGGCAAAGCAAAAGCAAATCACCTGGCAATGAGACTACTTTGGCAGCACCGAACGTGTGCCTTCAAGTAGGGCACCAGAAAAAAAAACAAGTAAACGATTTGCAAACAATTGTTTTAGCTATAATGAAACAGGATAAACTATCAGGATTTCCATTTATTGTACAGCAGCATGGAGAGATGTTGACTCGTGGACTAATCAATGCAAAAGAAAAGTGCGTTACCTGATTGGTCGTCAGCGTGTCTACATGTGGCCAACAAATTCTACCACCTGGATCACACAAAACAGAAGTCCTAACGGATTTCAATGTGTGATGTAATCTTGACCGAAATAATCTAATCTGAGCTTTCCATAAGACCTTCAAGAAGAACATGCAAAGGCATCCAATAAGACTTGAACTTTGCATTAGGCGTACTTTGAGCTCGGATTGAATTTTTCCTTCAAGTGCTGCAGGACCCTTGGTTGCGTGTGTTACGGTGCCGTCTGCTTTGAGTCATAGTTTGCCTTTGAGGTGCTTGAACGAGGGTTATTCGAAAAGTTACTTCAAACAACGCTTAACCGTCTTCGCCAACCCAGGTGCCCCTTCTACGCCTCTTAGTAACACCCAAAAGAATCCTGAAAACTCCATTTTCTATAATTATACATATTGCGAGTCTATTTATCTGACACACTTTCCAGGGTAGCAAGATTCCAAGAGAGCAAGTGGTGTAACCCAGTGTCAAGCAATATCCCAAAAAAAAACTGAGAACACTTGCTACCCGGAGTGGTGCAGAGGCAGAAATTTGTAATTTGTTCAGGGCGCTGGCAATACATAACTCAGCTGTTCTAGGATCTTTATAGTCCACCAACTAATGCTCAGAGATGGAGCACCCAGCTTAACGTCCATCCAAGGGAAGACACACTTTTGTGATGGAGCACCTTGCCTGCGAAACACCAAATTCGACAGTTTATCGTCCCCTGCGCCATTTTGTCAGACTTCTTCCTAATGACAATGTACAGCGGACGTTGCACTGAATAACTAATTAGAAAAGTGCCCTTCGCTGCTGATGAAATATCTACAGCTATAATTTTATTCCATGAACTGACATCGTGGTCATCTGAGTTATAATTATGTACGTTTTGTAGGAATGGTGAGGTGACCAAAACTCTGATAGGATAACTATCATAAGTGTGATAAATCCAAGCATTTTGCTGAGCAAAGTAATACAAGAGAAGTCAATAGTGGCTGTGGCAATTGTGGCATGGCCTGCCTCACCCATGGAGGAGGGTTACTACCTCATGGTAATCAACAGCAATAATATTTAACATGTCCATGTTTAGCGACCACCCAATCCCAGCCCCCAAAAATATATATACAATGTCAATCAAAGCAATTTTTCTAACTTGATTGAATGGAAGAGGATGGAAAATTGCTTGGCAATACATGTCCACTCCCAAGTTTCAGTTGAATTTGTCAGAGGGTAATGGGGAGAACTGTAGAAAACTGACCCAAGTATAATATGTGATATTTTTCCCAGTCCAAAAATGATAATCAGGTAGTGCTATTAAGAAAGTAATCAGGTAGTGCTATTAAGAAAGTAATCAGGTAGTGCTATTAAGAAAGCAATCAGGTAGTGCTATTAAGAAAGCAATCAGGTAGTGCTATTAAGAAAGCAATCAGGTAGTGCTATTAAGAAAGTAATCAGATAGTGCTATTAAGAAAGTAATCAGGTAGTGCTATTAAGAAAGTAATCAGGTAGTGCTATTAAGAAAGTAATCAGGTAGTGCTATTAAGAAAGTAAACAGGTAGTGCTATTAAGAAAGTAATCAGGTAGTGCTATTAAGAAAGTAATCAGATAGTGCTATTAAGAAAGTAAACAGGTAGTGCTATTAAGAAAGTAATCAGGTAGTGCTATTAAGAAAGTAATCAGGTAGTGCTATTAAGAAAGTAATCAGGTAGTGCTATTAAGAAAGTAATCAGGTAGGGCTATTAAGAAAGTAATCAGGTAGGGCTATTAAGAAAGTAATCAGGTAGGGCTATTAAGAAAGTAATCAGGTAGTGCTATTAAGAAAGTAATCAGGTAGTGCTATTAAGAAAGTAATCAGGTAGTGCTATTAAGAAAGTAATCAGGTAGGGCTATTAAGAAAGTAATCAGGTAGTGCTATTAAGAAAGTAATCAGGTCATGCTATTAAGAAAGTAATCAGATAGTGCTATTAAGAAAGTAATCAGGTAGTGCTATTAAGAAAGTAATCAGGTAGTGCTATTAAGAAAGTAATCAGGTAGTGCTATTAAGAAAGTAATCAGGTAGTGCTATTAAGAAAGTAATCAGGTAGGGCTATTAAGAAAGTAATCAGGTAGTGCTATTAAGAAAGTAATCAGGCAGTGCTATTAAGAAAGTAATCAGGTAGTGCTATTAAGAAAGTAATCAGGTAGGGCTATTAAGAAAGTAATCAGGTAGTGCTATTAAGAAAGTAATCAGGTCATGCTATGAAGAAAGTAATCAGGTAGTGCTATTAAGAAAGTAATCAGGCAGTGCTATTAAGAAAGTAATCAGGTAGTGCTATTAAGAAAGTAATCAGGTAGTGCTATTAAGAAAGTAATCAGGCAGTGCTATTAAGAAAGTAATCAGGTAGTGCTATTAAGAAAGTAATCAGGTAGTGCTATTAAGAAAGTAATCAGGTAGTGCTATTAAGAAAGTAATCAGGTAGTGCTATTAAGAAAGTAATCAGGTAGTGCTATTAAGAAAGTAATCAGGTAGTGCTATTAAGAAAGTAATCAGGTAGTGCTATTAAGAAAGTAATCAGGTAGTGCTATTAAGAAAGTAATCAGGTAGTGCTAATAAGAAAGTAATCAGGTAGTGCTATTCAGAAAGTAATCTGATAGTGCTATTAAGAAAGTAATCAGGTAGTGCTATTAAGAAAGTAATCAGGTAGTGCTATTAAGAAAGTAATCAGATAGTGATATTAAGAAAGTAATCAGGTAGTGCTATTAAGAAAGTAATCAGGTAGTGCTATTAAGAAAGTAAACAGGTAGTGCTATTACGAAAGTAATCAGATAGTGCTATTAAGAAAGTAATCAGATAGTGCTATTAAGAAAGTAAACAGGTAGTGCAATTAAGAAAGTAAACAGGTAGTGCAATTAAGAAAGTAATCAGGTAGTGCTATTAAGAAAGTAATCAGATAGTGCTATTAAGAAAGTAATCAGGTAGTGCTATTAAGAAAGTAATCAGATAGTGCTATTAAGAAAGTAATCAGATAGTGCTATTAAGAAAGTATACAGGTAGTGCTATTACGAAAGTAATCAGATAGTGCTATTAAGAAAGTAATCAGGTAGTGCTATTAAGAAAGTAAACAGGTAGTGCTTTTACGAAAGTAATCAGATAGTGCTATTAAGAAAGTAATCAGATAGTGCTATTAAGAAAGTAAACAGGTAGTGCTATTAAGAAAGTAATCAGGTAGTGCTATTAAGAAAGTAAACAGGCAGTGCTTTTACGAAAGTAATCAGATAGTGCTATAAAGAAAGTAAACAGGTAGTGCTATTAAGAAAGTAATCAGATAGTGCAATTAAGAAAGTAATCAGATAGTGATATTAAGAAAGTAATCAGATAGTGATATTAAGAAAGTAATCAGATTGTGCTATTAAGAAAGTAATCAGATAGTGCTATTAAGAAAGTAATCAGGTAGTGCTATTAAGAAAGTAATCAGGTAGTGCTATTAAGAAAGTAATCAGGTAGTGCTATTAAGAAAGTAATCAGGTCGTGCTATTAAGAAAGTAATCAGGTAGTGCTATTAAGAAAGTAATCAGGTAGTGCTATTAAGAAAGTAATCATGTAGTGCTATTAAGAAAGTAATCAGGTAGTGCTATTAAGAAAGTAATCAGGTAGTGCTATTAAGAAAGTAATCAGGTAGTGCTATTAAGAAAGTAATCAGGTAGTGCTATTAAGAAAGTAATCAGGTAGTGCTATTAAGAAAGTAATCAGGTAGTGCTATTAAGAAAGTAATCAGGCAGTGCTATTAAGAAAGTAATCAGGTAGTGCTATTAAGAAAGTAATCAGGTAGTGCTATTAAGAAAGTAATCAGATAGTGCAATTAAGAAAGTAATCAGATAGTGATATTAAGAAAGTAATCAGATAGTGATATTAAGAAAGTAATCAGATTGTGCTATTAAGAAAGTAATCAGATAGTGCTATTAAGAAAGTAATCAGGTAGTGCTATTAAGAAAGTAATCAGGTAGTGCTATTAAGAAAGTAATCAGGTAGTGCTATTAAGAAAGTAATCAGGTCGTGCTATTAAGAAAGTAATCAGGTAGTGCTATTAAGAAAGTAATCAGGTAGTGCTATTAAGAAAGTAATCATGTAGTGCTATTAAGAAAGTAATCAGGTAGTGCTATTAAGAAAGTAATCAGGTAGTGCTATTAAGAAAGTAATCAGGTAGTGCTATTAAGAAAGTAATCAGGTAGTGCTATTAAGAAAGTAATCAGGTAGTGCTATTAAGAAAGTAATCAGGCAGTGCTATTAAGAAAGTAATCAGGTAGTGCTATTAAGAAAGTAATCAGGTAGTGCTATTAAGAAAGTAATCAGGTAGTGCTATTAAGAAAGTAATCAGGTAGTGCTATTAAGAAAGTAATCATGTAGTGCTATTAAGAAAGTAATCAGGTCGTGCTATTAAGAAAGTAATCAGGTAGTGCTATTAAGAAAGTAATCATGTAGTGCTATTAAGAAAGTAATCAGGTAGTGCTATTAAGAAAGTAATCAGGTAGTGCTATTAAGAAAGTAATCATGTAGTGCTCTTAAGAAAGTAATCAGGTCGTGCTATTAAGAAAGTAATCAGGTAGTGCTTTTAAGAAAGTAATCAGGTAGTGCTATTAAGAAAGTAATCAGGTAGTGCTATTAAGAAAGTAATCATGTAGTGCTATAAAGAAAGTAATCAGGTCGTGCTATTAAGAAAGTAATCAGGTAGTGCTATTAAGAAAGTAATCATGTAGTGCTATTAAGAAAGTAATCAGGTAGTGCTATTAAGAAAGTAATCAGGTCGTGCTATTAAGAAAGTAATCAGGTAGTGCTATTAAGAAAGTAATCAGGTCGTGCTATTAAGAATGTAATCAGGTAGTGCTATTAAGAAAGTAATCAGGTAGTGCTATTAAGAAAGTAATCAGGTCGTGCTATTAAGAAAGTAATCAGGTAGTGCTATTAAGAAAGTAATCAGGTAGTGCTATTAAGAAAGTAATCAGATAGTGCTATTAAGAAAGTAATCAGGTCGTGCTATTAAGAAATATATATATATATCTGTGCAGTGTCTGTGCTGTGTTGTGCTGTGTTGTGCTGTGTTGTGCTGTACTGTGTTGTGTTGTGTCTTGTGTTGTCTTGTGTTGTCTTGTCACTGAGCTACTTTCTCAAACTTTTGTGAAATCGTACCAAACTTCTGGTATGCACATATCTCTCCCGTCTGTATGTCCTAAGGGTATGTTTTTTGAAAAAATTTCGATTTTGTATTTATTTTTTGGGGATTTCTTTCAGGAATTTTTTTTTTTCAACTTCAATTGTTTATAAAATGTGATATCACGGATATTACAAATACATTTGTGCAAAATAATTGTTTGAATTATGATTGGTTTAAACCATGACAAAACGGCAACTCGGGTACAGTCATTTATCTATACTAGTGCGTGCCCGTACGTGTGGGGAGGTAATTACGTGGACATACGTACATTGACGTACGTACCAAAAATAAGGCCTCACTGTCCGGAAGTTCGCATATCGCAGTTACGATTAATCGCAAATTAGTTTTAATGGCCAATTATTCAATTTTTCAAACCGCGAGGCAGAAACAACAAACACACGCAGTTCCTTCGCTGCAGCTTGACCGTACGTGCAAAGAAAAATTAAAACTTTCATCGTTCCTTCGGTCTTCACTCTCGTCCTTGCCGTTCCTTCACTCTCGTCCTTCGCTGTTCCTTCGTTCACGTACAAAACGTATGTGTTTGCTAAATAAATGGCCATAACTTGGTAACCACTTGTCCGATTAATAGCAGACCTTGAAAAGGCACATCCTCAGGTCCCCAGCAATATACCTGGCAAGTTTCACTTAGATCGGACCAGTGGTTGTCGAGAAACAGCGGTCACAGACATACACACAGAGACTGCTTGCATTATAGAGAGATATCTACACATCTGGGCAGTGTCTGTGTTGTCACTTAGACTCCCTCAAACTTTTGTTTCCGTGGTTGTGAAGTGTTTTTAATAACGTTGTGGTGGTTTTGAATGATGTGGTGGTGAGGTGTTTTGAATTACTTGGTGGTGAGGTGTTTTAAATGATGTAGTGGTGAGGTGTTTTAAATGACGTGGTGGTGAGGTGTTTTAAATGACATGGTGGTGAGGTGTTTTAAATTACGTGGTGGTGAGGTGTTTTTATTACGTGTTTTATGGCTGTGACGTGTTTTCAATTTCGTGGCTGTGAGGTGTTTTTATTACGTGTTTTATGGCTGTGAGGTGTTTTCAATTTTGTGGTGGTGAGGTGTTTTTAATTTCGTGGTGGTGAGGTGTTTTTAAATGACGTGGTGGTGAGGTGTTTTTAATTTCATGGATGTGAGGTGTTTTTATTACGAATTTTATGGCTGTGAGGTGTTTTTAATTTTGTGGTGGTGGGGTGTTTTTATTACGTGTTTCATGGCTGTGAGGTGTTTTCAATTTCGTGGTGGTGAGGTGTTTTTAATTTTGTGGTGGTGAGGTGTTTTTAATTTTGTGGTGGTGAGGTGTTTTTTAAATGACGTGGTGGTAAGGTGTTTTTAAATGACGTGGTGGTGAGGTGTTTTTAATTTCGTGGTGGTGATGTGTTTTTATTACGTGTTTTATGGCTGTGAGGTGTTTTGAATTACTCGGTGGTGACGTGTTTTCAATTTCGTGGTGGTGAAGTGTTTTGAATTACTTGGTGGTGAGGTGTTTTGAATTACGTGGTTGTGAGGTGTTTTGAATTTCGTGGTGGTGAGGTGTTTTGAATTTCGTGGTGGTGAGGTGTTTTTAATTTCGTGGCTGTGAGGTGTTTTTATTACGTGTTTTATGGCTGTGGGGTGTTTTTAATTTCGTGGCTGTGAGGTGTTTTTATTACGTGTTTTATGGCTGTGAGGTGTTTTTAATTTCGTGGTGGTGGGGTGTTTTTATTACGTGTTTTATCGCTGTGAGGTGTTTTTAATTACTTGGTGGTGAGGAGTTTTGAATTACTTTGTGGTGAGGTGTTTTGAATTACGTGTTTTATGGCTGTGAGGTGTTTTAAATTACTTGGTGGTGAGGTGTTTTTAATTACTTGGTGGTGAGGTGTTTTTAATTACTTGGTGGTGAGGTGTTTTGAATTACTTGGTGGTGATGTGTTTTGAATTACTTGGTGGTGAGGTGTTTTGAATTATGTGGTGGTGAGGTGTTTTGAATTACTTGGTGGTGAGGTGTTTTGAAATACGTGTTTTATGGCTGTGAGGTGTTTTAGATTACTTGGTGGTGAGGTGTTTTAAATTACTTGGTGGTGAGGTGTTTTTAATTACTTGGTGGTGAGGTGTTTTTAATTACTTGGTGGTGAGGTGTTTTGAATTACGTGGTGGTGAGGTGTTTTGAATTACGTGGTGGTGAGGTGTTTTGAATTTCGTGGTGGTGAGGTGTTTTGAATTACTTGGTGGTGAGGTGTTTTGAATTTCGTGGTGGTGAGGTGTTTTGAATTACTTGGTGGTGAGGTGTTTTGAATTACTTGGTGGTGAGGTGTTTTGAATTACTTGGTGGTGAGGTGTTTTGAATTACGTGGTGGTGAGGTGTTTTGAATTACGTGGTGGTGAGGTGTTTTGAATTACGTGGTGGTGAGGTGTTTTGAATTACTTGGTGGTGAGGTGTTTTGAATTTTGTGGTGGTGAGGTGTTTTGAATTACATGGTGGTGAGGTGTTTTGAATTACGTGGTGGTGAGGTGTTTTGAATTACTTGGTGGTGAGGTGTTTTGAATTTCGTGGTGGTGAGGTGTTTTGAATTACTTGGTGGTGAGGTGTTTTGAATTATGTGGTGGTGAGGTGTTTTGAATTACTTGGTGGTGAGGTGTTTTGAATTTCGTGGTGGTGAGGTGTTTTAAATTACTTGGTGGTGAGGTGTTATAAATTACTTGGTGGTGAGGTGTTTTGAATTACTTGGTGGTGAGGTGTTTTGAATTACTTGGTGGTGAGGTGTTTTGAATTACTTGGTGGTGAGGTGTTTTGAATTACTTGGTGGTGAGCTGTTTTGAATTACTTGGTGGTGAGGTGTTTTGAATTACGTGGTGGTGAGGTGTTTTGAATTACTTGGTGGTGAGGTGTTTTGAATTACTTGGTGATGAGGTGTTTTGAATTACGTGGTGAGGTGTTTTGAATTACTTGGTGGTGAGGTGTTTTGAATTACTTGGTGATGAGGTGTTTTGAATTACTTGGTGGTGAGGTGTTTTGAATTACTTGGTGGTGAGGTGTTTTAAATTACTTGGTGGTGAGGTGTTTTGAATTACGTGGTGGTGAGGTGTTTTGAATTACGTGGTGGTGAGGTGTTTTGAATTACGTGGTGGTGAGGTGTTTTGAATTACGTGGTGGGGAGGTGTTTTGAATTACGTGGTGGTGAGGTGTTTTGAATTACTTGGTGGTGAGGTGTTTTGAATTACGTGGTGGTGAGGTGTTTTGAATTACTTGGTGGTGAGGTGTTTTGAATTACTTGGTGGTGAGGTGTTTTGAATTACGTGGTGGTGAGGTGTTTTGAATTACGTGGTGGTGAGGTGTTTTGAATTACGTGGTGGTGAGGTGTTTTGAATTACTTGGTGGTGAGGTGTTTTGAATTACGTGGTGGTGAGGTGTTTTGAATTACGTGGTGGTGAGGTGTTTTGAATTACTTGGTGGTGAGGTGTTTTGAATTACGTGGTGGTGAGGTGTTTTGAATTACGTGGTGGTGAGGTGTTTTGAATTACTTGGTGGTGAGGTGTTTTGAATTACGTGGTGGTGAGGTGTTTTGAATTACGTGGTGGTGAGGTGTTTTGAATTACTTGGTGGTGAGGTGTTTTGAATTACGTGGTGGTGAGGTGTTTTGAATTACTTGGTGGTGAGGTGTTTTGAATTACTTGGTGGTGAGGTGTTTTGAATTACGTGGTGGTGAGGTGTTTTGAATTACGTGGTGGTGAGGTGTTTTGAATTACGTGGTGGTGAGGTGTTTTGAATTACTTGGTGGTGAGGTGTTTTGAATTACGTGGTGGTGAGGTGTTTTGAATTACGTGGTGGTGAGGTGTTTTGAATTACTTGGTGGTGAGGTGTTTTGAATTACTTGGTGGTGAGGTGTTTTGAATTACTTGGTGGTGAGGTGTTTTGAATTACGTGGTGGTGAGGTGTTTTGAATTACTTGGTGGTGAGGTGTTTTGAATTACTTGGTGGTGAGGTGTTTTGAATTACGTGGTGGTGAGGTGTTTTGAATTACGTGGTGGTGAGGTGTTTTGAATTACTTGGTGGTGAGGTGTTTTTAATTACGTGGTGGTGAGGTGTTTTGAATTACGTGGTGGTGAGGTGTTTTGAATTACTTGGTGGTGAGGTGTTTTGAATTACGTGGTGGTGAGGTGTTTTGAATTACTTGGTGGTGAGGTGTTTTGAATTACTTGGTGGTGAGGTGTTTTGAATTACGTGGTGGTGAGGTGTTTTGAATTACGTGGTGGTGAGGTGTTTTGAATTACGTGGTGGTGAGGTGTTTTGAATTACTTGGTGGTGAGGTGTTTTGAATTACTTGGTGGTGAGGTGTTTTGAATTACGTGGTGGTGAGGTGTTTTGAATTACGTGGTGGTGAGGTGTTTTGAATTACGTGGTGGTGAGGTGTTTTGAATTACTTGGTGGTGAGGTGTTTTGAATTACGTGGTGGTGAGGTGTTTTGAATTACGTGGTGGTGAGGTGTTTTGAATTACTTGGTGGTGAGGTGTTTTGAATTACTTGGTGGTGAGGTGTTTTGAATTACTTGGTGGTGAGGTGTTTTGAATTACGTGGTGGTGAGGTGTTTTGAATTACTTGGTGGTGAGATGTTTTGAATTACTTGGTGGTGAGGTGTTTTGAATTACTTGGTGGTGAGGTGTTTTGAATTACTTGGTGGTGAGGTGTTTTGAATTACTTGGTGGTGAGGTGTTTTGAATTACTTGGGGGTGAGGTGTTTTGAATTACTTGGTGGTGAGGTGTTTTGAATTACTTGGTGGTGAGGTGTTTTGAATTACTTGGGGGTGAGGTGTTTTGAATTACTTGGTGGTGAGGTGTTTTGAATTACTTGGTGGTGAGGTGTTTTGAATTACTTGGTGGTGAGGTGTTTTGAATTACGTGGTGGTGAGGTGTTTTGAATTACTTGGTGGTGAGGTGTTTTGAATTACTTGGTGGTGAGGTGTTTTGAATTACGTGGTGGTGAGGTGTTTTGAATTACGTGGTGGTGAGGTGTTTTGAATTACTTGGTGGTGAGGTGTTTTGAATTACGTGGTGGTGAGGTGTTTTGAATTATGTGGTGGTGAGGTGTTTTGAATTACTTGGTGGTGAGGTGTTTTGAATTACGTGGTGGTGAGGTGTTTTGAATTACTTGGTGGTGAGGTGTTTTGAATTACTTGGTGGTGAGGTGTTTTGAATTACGTGGTGGTGAGGTGTTTTGAATTACGTGGTGGTGAGGTGTTTTGAATTACGTGGTGGTGAGGTGTTTTGAATTACGTGGTGGTGAGGTGTTTTGAATTACGTGGTGGTGAGGTGTTTTGAATTACGTGGTGGTGAGGTGTTTTGAATTACTTGGTGGTGAGGTGTTTTGAATTACGTGGTGGTGAGGTGTTTTGAATTACGTGGTGGTGAGGTGTTTTGAATTACTTGGTGGTGAGGTGTTTTGAATTACTTGGTGGTGAGGTGTTTTGAATTACTTGGTGGTGAGGTGTTTTGAATTACGTGGTGGTGAGGTGTTTTGAATTACTTGGTGGTGAGGTGTTTTGAATTACTTGGTGGTGAGGTGTTTTGAATTACTTGGTGGTGAGGTGTTTTGAATTACGTGGTGGTGAGGTGTTTTGAATTACTTGGTGGTGAGGTGTTTTGAATTACTTGGTGGTGAGGTGTTTTGAATTACTTGGGGGTGAGGTGTTTTGAATTACTTGGTGGTGAGGTGTTTTGAATTACTTGTTGGTGAGGTGTTTTGAATTACTTGGGGGTGAGGTGTTTTGAATTACTTGGTGGTGAGGTGTTTTGAATTACTTGGTGGTGAGGTGTTTTGAATTACTTGGTGGTGAGGTGTTTTGAATTACTTGGTGGTGAGGTGTTTTGAATTACTTGGTGGTGAGGTGTTTTGAATTACTTGGTGGTGAGGTGTTTTGAATTACTTGGTGGTGAGGTGTTTTGAATTACTTGGTGGTGAGGTGTTTTGAATTACTTGGTGGTGAGGTGTTTTGAATTACTTGGTGGTGAGGTGTTTTGAATTACTTGGTGGTGAGGTGTAATCGGCCCAAACTTCCAGTCTGCACCTACCCCTCCTGTATGTATGTGCTGAGTTCTTTTTTGAATTTTATATATTTTTTCAACCTAAATTGCTTATAAAAATGTAATATCACAAACACTACAAATAAATTTGTGCCAAACAATTGTTTGTATTATGATTGTTGTAAATCATGTCAACACAGCAACTCAGGTACAGTCATTAACCTCAGCTAAAATAAGCCCGTCCCTCAGTAACGACGCTTGGTGAGGCGAGCGCAGCGAGCCGACCCAAGCTAGTATCTTATATATACATATTTGAGTTGTGTGTGTGTTCTGATTGGCCGGCCACACCTTTTGATCCTTGGGGCTCAAAATTGCTATGAAGTGTGTTCACTCCCGCAGGGTGGTTTTGCACGATAAACCTCACCCCAAACACACACCCCCATCCACATCCATGTGTTACACCAGGTACACCCTTTCACCCATAGGCCTCAGTCACACTTGGCATGAAGAGTGTCCACTCCCCCAGGATAGAATTGCACTTTTACCTGCTTCCTGCCAAAACACTCCACCGATCTGGGATTTATGGCAGAGTGGCCAGACGGAAGCCAAACAGTTCAATCTTGGTTTCATCAGACCACAGAATCTTGTTCCTCACAGTCTGAGAGTCCTTTAGGTGCTTTTTTGCAAACTCCAAGCGGCTTTCATGTGTCTTTCACCGAGGAGAGGCTTCCGTCTGGCCACTCTGCCATAAAGCCCAGATCGGTAGAGTGTTGCAGTGATGGTTGTCCTTCTGGAAGTTTCTCCCATCGCCACACAGGATCTCCGGAGTTCTGCAAGAGTGTCCATCGGGTTCTTGGTCACCTCTCTTACCAAGGCCCTTCTCCCCCGATTGCTCAGTTTGGCTGGGCGGCCAGCTCTCGGAACAGTCCTGGTTGTTCCAAACTTCTTCCATTTAAGAATTACTAGGGCATGCCCGTACTATATATATATCTAAAATTATATCCCCCCCCCCCTCTATTTACATGGAATGGTTTGGTCCATTCGCAAAGCCAAAGGCAAAGCGAACGGCTTGCGAGTACGGTGACAATCCCCCCCCTCTATTTACATCAAATGGTTTGGTCCATTCGCAACGACCACAGAACCCCCCCCCTCTATTTACATGAAATGGTTTGGTCCATTCGCAACGCCAAAGCGAACGGCGAACGGCTAAATCGCCATAGCTCGGTAACTACTTGTCCGATTAATTTCAAACCTTGAAAAGGCACATCCTCGGGTCCCCAGCAATATACCTGGCAAGTTTCAAGTATATCGGACCAGTAGTTGTCGAGAAACAGCGGTCACAGACATACAAACATACAAACATACAAACATACACACAGAGATTACTGGAATTATAGATAGATGGAGGCCACTGTGCTCTTGGGAATCTTCAATGCAGCAGAAATGTTTTTGTAGGCTTCCCCAGATCTGTGCCTCGACACAATCCTGTCTCTGAGCTCTGCAGACAGTTCCTTCGACCTCATGGCTTGGTTTTTGCTCTGATATGCATTGTCAGCTGTGAGACCTTATATAGACAGGTGGACACCAATCAAGGTATAGAAACATCTCGAAGATGATCAAGAGAAATGGGAGGCACCTGAGCTAAATTTCAAGTGTCATAGCAAAGGGTCTGAATACTTATGTCAATGTGATATTTCAGTTTTTTCTTTTTAGTAAATTTGCAAAACTTTCTAAAATCCTGTTTTTTCTTTGTCCTTATGGGGTATTGATTGTCGATTGATGAGGGAAAAAATGAATTTAAACGATTTCAGCATAAGGCTGCAACATAACAAAATGTGAAAAACGTGAAGGGGTCTGAATACTTTCTGAATGCACTGTAGATACAGAGGGATGTAGAGAGAGGGATAAAGAGAGGGATGTAGAGAGAGGGATAAAGAGAGGGATAGAGAGAGAGGGGAAAGAGAGGGATAGAGAGAGAGGGGAAAGAGAGGGATAGAGAGAGAGGGAGAGAGAGAGAGGGAGAGAGGGAGAGAGGGAGAGAGGGAGAGAGGGAGAGGGATCGAGAGAGAGAGAGAGAGGGATAGAGAAAGAGAGAGGGATAGAGAGAGAGGGAGGGATAGAGAGAGAGAGAGGGAGAGAGAGGGAGAGAGAGAGAGAGAGAGAGAAAGAGAAAGAGAGAGGGATAGGGATAGAGGAATAGAGAGAGAGAGAGGAATAGAGAGAGAGAGAGGGATAGAGAGAGAGAGAGGGATAGAGAGAGAGAGAGGGATAGAGAGAGAGAGAGGGATAGAGAGAGAGGGTAAAGTGAGGGATAGAGAGAGAGGGTAAAGTGAGTGATAAAGAGAGGGAGAGAGAGAGAGAGAGGGTAAAGTGAGTGATAAAGAGAGGGATAGAGAGAGAGGGAAAGAGAGGGATAGAGAGGGATAAAGAGAGGGATAGAGAGAGAGAGGGACAGAGAGGGATAGAGAGAGATAGAGAGAGAGGGTAAAGAGAGGGATAGAGAGGGATAAAGAGAGGGATAGAGAGAGAGAGGGATAGAGAGAGAGGGTAAAGAGAGGGATAGAGAGGGTTAAAGAGAGGGGTAGAGAGAGGGATAGAGAGGGATAAAGAGAGGGATAGAGAGAGAGGGACAGAGAGGGATAGAGAGAGAGGGTAACGAGAGGGATAGAGAGGGATAAAGAGAGGGATAGAGAGAGAGAGGGATAGAGAGGGATAAAGAGAGGAATAGAGAGAGAGAGAGGGATAGAGAGAGAGAGGGTAAAGAGAGGGATAGAGAGAGGGGTAGAGGGAGAGAGATAGAGAGAGAGGGATAGAGAGAGAGAGAGAGAGAGAGAGAGAGAGAGAGAGAGAGAGAGAGAGGGTAAAGTGAGGGATAAAGAGAGGAATAGAGAGAGAGGGTAAAGAGAGGGATAGAGAGGGATAAAGAGAGGGATAGAGAGAGAGAGGGTAAAGAGAGGGATAGAGAGAGGGGTAGAGGGAGAGGGATAGAGAGAGAGGGATAGAGAGAGAGAGAGAGAGAGAGAGAGAGAGAGAGAGAGAGAGGGTAAAGTGAGGGATAAAGAGAGGAATAGAGAGAGAGGGTAAAGAGAGGGATAGAGAGGGATAAAGAGAGGGATAGAGAGAGAGAGGGTAAAGAGAGGGATAGAGAGAGGGATAGAGAGAGAGAGGGATAGAGAGAGAGAGAGGGTAAAGTGAGGGATAAAGAGAGGAATAGAGAGAGAGGGATAAAGAGAGGGATAGAGAGGGGTATGGAGAGAGAGAGAGTACCCAATGCTCTGCATGTTCTGCCCCTTAATTTCTGACTATTCCGAGTTGATGAATTTGACTACAACTGACTGTGGTCTCCTGCGCCACCATTTAATAAAGAACTTAATTATTGTGTGGATGCAAGTTATCCGATACATAGCTCCTTGTGTCGATCCGAGAGTATATGGGCTGACTCAATAAAGATTCAGAGGTATGTTTAAATATCATGGGATGATGGAATAGGAAATTTTATGATTACAAAAGACACGAGCTACCCACCATGGTGTAGTTAAAAGCAATCGTTTAGCACTGTTCATTGTACCCTCCTAATATGCACGAAGTGAGCAATTTCAAAATGATGCTCAAACAGCAGTTCTTCCTCCTAAACCGTTCACCGGTGACAGCAAATTGACATTTGTAGAGAGGTGATGGAGGATTTCTCTCGATCTTTATTTACCACCCGCTGGCTCATTTCTAAAAGGTTGCATGTGGCATGAAATATTGGGAAAGGGGGTCTGTCATGCAGCCAGGACGCATGCGCATGCACGGATTGTCCGCTTCATTTACATTTCCTTTAATAATCCCTCCAAAATGGCCCAATGTTTTGGGGATTTTTTGAACGTGATGGATGCATAAGCTCCTCCATGAGATGATACTTATATATATGCAATTACATATCTCATATTTACCCAAGATTTGGGGAAACAACGGATGTTTTGTGACGTCTAGTGAAAAACAAAAAATTTATTTTAAAATGGCTTTGTGATGTTTCGCGAAAAGAAGGACGTTATAAAGAAAAACTCAGCGTTATTGACATTTTCCAAGGTGAGGGCAAAGTACAAGGCCTGTTGCTTTCACACTTGCAGTCAGGTCGATGGCATCACAGGTTTTTTTTTTTTATCGCATCCCCTCCTTTCTGGCTCTCCCTGCTCTCTTATCCCCTTATCCGCAACTCCTGCCCCCCACAGCTCCTCCAGCATACACATTATCCTCCAGTAACCCCCTCCTGCTTTAACTCCCAAAATCCAGGCTTTCCGCAATCCACCCTTTTGTTGTACACCGCTCCTTTCCTATGCCATCTCCAGGCATTGCAAATCGTCATTGCCGGGCACCGAAGGGGGCTCGGCAGTGACGCGCGCTGAAAGAGAGTACTCAGTTTTCACTCTGGTTGTTTGTTGTACACCGCACCTTTCCTATGCCATCTCCAGGCATTGCAAATCGTCATTGTTGGGCACCGAAGGGGGCTCGGCAGTGACGCGCGCTGAAAGAGAGTACTCAGTTTTCACTCTGGTTGTTTGTTGTACACCGCACCTTTCCTATGCCATCTCCAGGCATTGCAAATCGTCATTGTTGGGCACCGAAGGGGGCTCGGCAGTGACGCGCGCTGAAAGAGAGTACTCAGTTTTCACTCTCGTTGTTTGTTTGTTTTCTTTCTTGTTGTACACCACTCCTTTCCTATGCCATCTCCAGGCATTGCAAATCGTCATTGCCGGGCACCGAAGGGGGCTCGGCAGTGACGCGCGCTGAAAGAGAGTACTCAGTTTTCACTCTCGTTGTTTGTTTGTTTTCATCTTTTTTGTTTGTTTGTCCGGGCGATATCTCAGCCATCCTTTGAGCTAGGAAGCTGAAATTTCGGCACAATAGTGAGCAAGTCCTTTGTCAAAAACGGTATTTTTTTTTTTGATTAATCAATAAATTGAGGAGTTATTTAATTATTAGCGATTAATTAAGTACTTATTTAATTAATCAAATTTCCTTTCTCTTCTGACCATTAACTCAGGCACCTTTTGAGTTAGGAAGCTGATATTTGGACATGCCAATGACCAGGTGATTTGGCTGCAAAGGATATTTTTGATTTATTAATTAATCAATTAATCGATTAATTATTTAATTATTCGATTAATGACCAAAAAATTTTTTTTTTTAAGTTACAGATTCTGATGAAATAGTGGTAGTTTATGTGTTCTCTGACCAAATTGATTAATAATTTGATTTTTTTATGATTATTATTTATTTATTTTCATTATTAATCATTTATTTATTTTCTTTCTCATTTGGCCAATATCTCAGGCACCTTTTGAGCTGGGAAGCTAATATTTGGACATGAGTGACCAAGTGATGTGGCTATCAAGGATATTTTTTATTTATTGATTAATCATTTCATCTATTAATTATTTATTGATTAATCGATTAATTATTTATTGAGTAATCAATTAATTATTTAATTTTTTATAAATGACTTATTTAATTAAATTTCTAAAAGATACATCTTCGGATGAAGCACTAGTGGTTTAGTTATGCGATTAGCCAATTGATTAAGAAAATATTTTGTGATAATCTTTTATTGATTTTAATTATACAATTAATCAATCAATTAGTGTGCACCTCTCCCTCCCAATGCAGCCTCAATGAGCTGCACTGCGGTATTGCCGGGCGCCGGAGGTGCCCCGGCAATGCCGCGCTGCAGCATATTTAATTATTTGGCATGGGGCGGTGTACTTTGAATGTATGTGTACTTGTTCCTCTTTTCTCCGGTTCGTGGAACCACCTTCGAGAGATTTCAATTTCACTCTTCCTTCCACGCCTCCCAGCAAACCGTGCACCCATTATGACAGCCGACTATAATGGGAAATGGGTTTGCAAGGACCCACCATTCTATTATCAACTCATAATGGAAATATCACAGCTGATTATACTTCCGAGATATATTGATTTCCTCGATTCACAAGAACATGGATTTATTTTTGTGGAAAGCAACCTTGAAAATGTGAATTATTACTTTTGCAGAACCTAACCCGAACAACTTAGTTCAATATTGTTTTATCAAACGATGAAAGAAAATAAACCAAGAGACGAGGAGCTGCAGATGCTGTTTAAACAATTCTCTAGATAGTCGTTTGTCGACACGCTACAGGATAATGGAATCTCCTTAAAGATGGAGAGAGTATGAAAACTTTAGAAGAGATTTCAAATGGAAAAATGAATTTTAACAAGCGTTACGCCTGGGTCCCCCGTCGGGGAAATGATGTGAGTTGACAAAGTGGAAGACGCAGAAAACATGCTATGATATGATATTTCGCTCACAAGGTTCAGACAAACATAGAGGCGGTCATCTTGGATTTTGACATGGCGACCCTATTTTCAATAGCGTTCTTCCTTATGCCGAGATACACCCACACAACAGATTAGAAGTTGGTACTTCGCTTATTTTTCAAGATATTCCACTCACAAGGTCCAGACATACATGGCGGTGGCCATTTTTGATTTTGATGTGGCGACCCAATTTTCAATAGTGTTCTTCCTTATGCCTAGATACACCCACACACCTGATTAGAAGTTGGTACTTCGCTTATTTTTCGAGATATTTCACTCACAAGGTTCAGACAAACATGGCATCAGACATACATGGCGACGGCCATCTTGGATTTTGACGTGGGTTGCACCCACACACCAAATTCGAATGCGGTCCTTCGCTTACGCACGCACGCACTTACGCACGCACACCCACCCGCACGCACGCACGCACGCACGTACGGACGGACGGACGGGAAAACCATAGTCTCCCTTTCGCTCCGCGGTGCGACGGGGGACAAAAACTGTCAACGATTTGGGGAAAAGTTGATTTATTGCAGGTTTTTATTTAAGGGAGGAGGGGAGGATTTAGCATTCCTTCAACTCCGTAAACGTACAATCAAATTTCGAACCTATTCGCAAAAGATACCAAATTCAGGTCGTGTACTTTCATGCTAAATGGAGTTTTGGCACTTACAGGTTAAAAGAACGCAGGCGAGTTGGGTCTTGGCGGACATAACGTGCCCTCGTGTAACACATCACACACGTAGTAAAGAATGCGATGGAATCCCAGCAAGGAAAAGGGCACGAAGACCATCTTGCCTGCCACACTCACACTTACGAGACAGCCAATTTCAAAAAAGAAGGAAATTTTTACAGTGATAACAACTGAAACCACCATTCAAAGCCATCACTGCTGAGATGCCAGGCCACGAGTACCCATTATAACTGGTACGCAGTTCCACTTCCAACGAGAGCAGCCAATGTGAATGGCAAGGAGTTGTGCTGCCAAAAATAGGAAAAAGACATCGGTTTCAAATGAACAGATAACCTCCGACCCCACCCAGGAGCCACCGGCTTTGATCTACACAGACGCCAGCGGAGTGCTCTCAACCGACTAGGAAGTCGACACAAGGACTGCTCACCATTGACCATCATCACTCGACCTTCATGTATAGTGTTGACATCATCAAAAAAAGAAGAAGTTACACTTTTGCTTTTGTCTCTGTGTTCGATTCTCCATTGTTCTCCAATAAACATAAAAGTTCAAGACACGGCTCAAAGTGTAACCCTCACTCCTTCATTCCTCTTTCCTCCCGCCTCTGGAACAAACTCCCTCACTCTCTTCAATCCCACTCTTCCCTCCAGGTCTTTAAAACAGCTGTTCACCACCATCTCTTATCTTCCCCCATCCAAAACCTTGATCTTTTCTACCCCCGCTAATTCACCCCAGATCCACTTTTCTGAAATACCGACTTCTTTCCTGGAAGTCCTAGCAGTGTCCATGTTTTTTTTTTTACCTCTCCCACCCTCCACCTCCCTTCCCATCCCTCCTCGCCCTAAGCCCTCTACCTCCCACAGATCTCGCGATGTCCCTGCTCTCAAATGTTGTACTTGTGTGCTTCCCCCTCTCTCCCCATCTTGTCTCCCGCTCCCCTTAGTTCGTCTTATGTGTCCGTTTGTTTTTTGTTTTTGTTTTGTCATTAATGTTAGCTCTTACACGAGCCTCGATCTTGAATACAAAAAAATACAAAAAACACAAGCAACAGTGCTTCTCTCTCCAACTCAAGTTAACTTTAAAATGTATACCAAATCTATATATATAAAACACAGTTTGTGTGTGTGTGTGTAATGTTACCGATAGACTCCTAAACGGAGAGGCTCACGTACTTGATATTTGCAACAGACATGGCCATTGAGCCTGGGAAGAACATGGCCGACCTAAAAATTTATTTCATAATATTTTTTTACCATATTTTTACCTCAGCGCATTTCAGCGAGGAATATTATGACCGGAATCTGACCGGTGGCAGAGCAGCGCGCTGATTCGCTCATTCGTGCTCATTGATGACGATCACGATCACGTGATGATGTGATCACGAATGATGTTCGTGACGCGATCACGTGATGTTCCTTGCCGCCAGCAAGTAGCATAGATTTTATTTTAGCATGATTAGCATTTAGCATGATTTAGCATGATTTAGCATAGATAGTAGCATGTTTCACATAGATTTTTTTTCAGCGAGGAATATTATACACGGATTCTGACCGGTGGCAGAGCAGCACGCTGATTCGCTCAGAGCGATCACGTGATGTTCCGAATAAGCACAATCAATTGAGTGTGCCGCATGAGTCTGCGATTAGTGTTTAAAGTAAAGTAAAAAAAAAAAAAATGTTAACGTGCCGTTGTTAGCCTATTCATGTATAGTTTGTGTTGTATTTAGCTGTGGTTGAGCTAAGATGTAGCTGAACTTCAGAGTCATTGACTCTGGTATCCTTTGACCTCTTAATCACCTTGCTCCATTGGGACAAATCCAAGTAAAAAGCGCATCGGCAGGTAAATCCACCGAAGCGAGGTGAAACACCTCTCAGGTTGAAATAATGTGAGTTATTCCATCCCCGCCGCCAGTTGGCTTCACTTTTCACGGAGTATGAGCGTTCTATATATTTTCAATTCAGTGCGCCCGACTCGCTCACGTACTTGATTTGTGGCATAGACATGGCCATTGGGCCTTCACAGTGTAATTTGTGCGAGGCTTTTGTCCGAGTGAGCTTGAGTCGAGAGGGCGAATGTACGGGTTGGGAATGTACGGGTCTCCCTTCCCCCACCAGGCAACGCCGGTACTGGAGGGCGTCAAAGGATCGGTGAGTCTCCAAAATCCGCTTCGTGCTGTTGCGAAGGTTCAGGACGATGTCGCGATTGTTGTGCTGCTCTCCGACCATGATAACTGCAACGTCATTGTTGACTGGCCCTCCCCTTCCCTCCCCCTTCCCCCTCCGTCCACCCCTCCCTTCCCCCTCCACCCTACCCCCTCCCCTTCTCCCCTCCCCCTCGCTTTTCCCCCAAGTACCCAAGAGTACCCCCAGGAAGTGACGGAACTTCGCTCAAGCTCAGTGGCTATCTTTGTCTCATCTAACAGTCTTGTGGTGTGTCTCGTGTAATCATCTGTATGTCCGTATGTGAGAGATGCGTGAGTGGCAGCTCCACTACGAGCATTACAAGTAAATAATAAATTAATAAACCCCGAAACCAACCCCACCCACCCACTCCCCACTTGGTTAGTAGTTTATCTTGGGAACAAATAATATGTGAAGCATGTTTGACGTCTTCACGTTTTGTGAAAACTTTTTCTGGAGGGATTCTAATCCGACCATCTCTTCCTCGAAAGTCTGTTTTCAAATTCTGCTTTGCTCTGGTATATGCTCAATGAATATTCCGTCCTGTCAGGCTGTCGCAACCTGCAATTTGGACTTCACTCGTGTTTTCAGTTCACATTTACTTGCGCCAAATTAACAATTGTCAGTTTTCGAAGCAATTCGATTGAAATTACCATTCTATGAAAACTTTTTGCCAACGATTCTGACATGTTTCATAAAAGTATTCAATGTGGAATTCCATATGCATATTGAAACCTTTCCTTCTGCCTGAGATTAGGCCGCAACACAAGACAAACTAGAACACAATTTTAAGATGGGTGTGACGATAATGGTCCCGGAAAGTTTACTATCGTCGTTTATTGCAACACTACATAGGAGCATGTACACAGCTGGGTTGGCTTGGGTCAAAGGTCAGACAGAATTGCTCAGATTTGTGCTCACAGGAAGAAGATTATTTTTGTCCTCAGCAATGCTTCTAGTGAGTTTCAGATTTCGGTATTTACATGCATAATGTGTATGCCTGGACATATTGGGCTGGCTGTATATTGGAGGTATGCACACTCACACTGTTTGAATGTTGATGCAGGCAGGGTGAAGGATCAATGTGTGTACCATTCATCCGATGGACTGGACGTTAAACTGAAACACCCATCTGCAAGCATTGGATATAGGGCACATGGTTTCACTGGGTATATTGCCACAATATTATTGAGCGATTTTTTTTGGCCAATTCGAATTGAGCAAATGCAAAGAATGGGCGGGCCATGTGCCTTTATAGGTCGCACTTGTACCAACGGATATATATATATATATATATATATATATGCACTACCGGTCAAAAGTTTTAGAACACCTCAATTTATCGTTTTTATTGAAATTTACGCAGTTTAATGTCTCAATGTACTCTGAAATTAAGCAAAGAACAAATAAACAATTGGAGATTAAAAAAAGAAATCATAGAATAATTTTGTTTAACAAAATTTAATATAAATTTTTGACTCAGCAAAGTAGCCACCTTTTGCAGATATAACCACCGAACACACTCGTGGCATTCTTTCCACAATGGAAATCAAATATTGTTCGGGAAGTTCTTCCCAACACTGTTGCAGAAGTTCTCACAAATATGTTGCACTTGTAGGTTGCTTTGCTTTCACCCTTTTGTCCAGTTCATCCCAAACCAGCTCGATGGGATTTAAGTCTGGCGACTGTGCTGGCCATTCCATGATTTTAAGCCTACCGTCTTGTTCTTTTCCTCGAAGGTAGTTTTGACATAGCCTAGAGGTGTGTTTAGGGTCATTACCTTGCTGCGGGATGAACCCCTGACCAACTAGGCGTATACCAGAGGGTATTGCATGGCGCTGCAAAATGCTGTGGTCGGCCTTTTGGTTCAGGGTGCCAGTCACTCTGTGCAAGTCGCCGACTCTGGATCCAGCAAAAGAGCCCCGGACCATCACGCTTCCTCCTCATGTTTGACACTGAGGAACCATCCTTTCGCCGACTTGACGGCGTACAAAAACCCTGCGTGATGAACCAAAGATTTCAAATTTTGATTCATCGGTCCATAAGACCTTCTTCCAGTCTTCAGTAGTCCACTGGCGGTGCTTCATGGCCCAGGCAAGCCTCTTTTTCTTATTTTGCCATCTTAGCAATGGCTTTCTTACTGCCACTCGACCTGTCAAACCTGCAGCTCGAAGTCTTCTCTTCACAGTTGAAACTGAGACTTGCTTACTTCGACCAGTGTTAAGCTGTGCTTGAAGCTGTTGTCCTGTGAGCCGCCTATCACGCAAGCTGTTGACTCTCAGAAACTTGTCTTCTG